>NC_087183.1:8899867-8957367 GCF_035594125.1 Scylla paramamosain
AATGTAATATTTATAGTATTAAAAAATTAATAGCTTTTAGTGAGGATGCTTTTAAAGAAGTATATTTTATTTTTAGTAAATTATTTTCACATTGTATGCAGACCTTGGTTTCTAAGCTTGACATTTCTACTTTTCAGCCTGCATATGTGGTTCACATCTTCCCACCATGTGATTTTGCCAACGAAAACCTTGCCAGAATTTCACCGGACTTACTACACCGAGTGGCAGAGATTTCCTACCTACTCGTGGTGATTGCCACCTGCTAAGTGGGATGTCTCTCCATCTCTTATCACAACAAGACTTTGAGCAGCAATTAATTTGTCTGTCTCACAAAACTGATAATGACTTCCAATATCATATTTTCCAATTTGAAGTACACGGAAGCTACATATCCGAATGGGATTAAAAATTACAAATTAAATGGAAAGTTCCTAAAATATTAAATTGTGGGTGTGTTAATTTGTAAGGAAAAACTTTCTGAAAACTAACTTGGAAATTAGTTAAAACGTAGAGAAAACAAACAGTCATTATTTGATCATGGATGCGCTTATTGGACCAAAAAAAGTATGCACAGTGTGTTTTCAAATAGTGCATTGGAAAATGAAGAAAATTCATTGTTGAAAAACAATAAGAGTTTGTGGACAGTGTACTATGTAAAGAGCAGGTGTATGTACATTGGTGAGTGATGCTTGGTGTGAGTTAAGAGAAAAGTGTTGGTATTCAAAGAAAGAAGTTAGTTTTCATTAACTTAGTAATTACAGAGATTCCAGATTTGGTGAATGTAATTAGTTTTGAATAATTTCCTCAGAACAAGACATTTAAGGATGCCTTAATACAGGTGTGATTTATATGAAAATGAGAAAAAAAAAGAGAGAGCATTTATGAGACATTAAACAGGAATACATGTTGTGTTAGAAGACTGTGGAAATGATAGATTAATGTCACTGTTGTGTTTTTGACTGTTTTGTGTAAGCAGCTTGCAACATCCAGATGTTCCTTTAACCACAATGTATATGAACTCCATATTATCAGTAAGCAGTGGTGTGGCCAAGTATGGTGCAGGGGCCTTGTCTGTTATGCTACACTGCTGCTTTAAAAGGATGCACTGAAGGACATACCAAATAAACATTATCATGACTCACTTCACAAGAGTGATGTATGAGTGTTGTGTAAGTTGTGCAAGACACAAATTTTGTGTGGCCTAACCAGCCCTGGGCCCAATGGTGCCCACATGCCGCCTATGGTATTTAGATGAACTGTATAGTTGTACATATTGACATGAATTGTAGAATAATTCTTTTTTACTATTCATTTTGGTGGAACTGTACTTAAAGAAGCTGCCACAACCACCATCATGAAGAGGTGATTCACACACAGCTTGATCTTGAAGCACAGGTGAAGCTGTGTGTATTTCCAAATGTTATTCATGTGTGCACACTGCACTCAGGGTGGCTGTGTGCAGCATGCTGTTATTTTGTGTGCAGATCTACGCATGGAGTCACCCTGATTTATTTATTATCAGCCATCTTGATCATAATTCATCCATCTCATCCACACTCCCCCTCATAAGCAATGCTCTTCTTACCAGTTCTCCACAGACAGATGCACATACACCAAATCTTTTACTTCTTAATTGTGTCAGAGGTATTTAGTACTTTCTTGGTATATATTGTCTAGCTAAACTTTCTTCCCCATACTGATGCTTGCCCCCTTCCTTGCCTTCTCAGCACAGCCCTCAGGAACCTTCTGTTATCTTGCTGCAGCACTTACACTAAGGCATCCCATAATCCCTGTGTGTCTGCGTTTCTTAGGTGCATTTCTTCATTTGTAAAAATCATGACCCAGTGTCATGAATGTGTTGCAGATGTATTTCTTCCGATAATACAGTGGCCACTCCATTATTTGAACGTTGTCTGGAGCATAAAGTGCAATATGAAAATTTCACACATTGTGCAACACTAATTGTTCAGTATTTTTATTACGGCAGGGTTCCAGGATTACTTCACTGCATTGCAACATTTTACACCATGTACAGTATTACATAACTAAAACCAAGAACACGTGGCCCACAGTACCAAAAAGATAGACTGAAATACTTCCTCCCTTACCTGGCAGAGTATGACTTGTGTCCCATGTGAAATTCAGTCAGAAAAGCAAACCAGACATATACTATTGCAGTTAGGTGAAAGGACAGCAGATAGGAAACATAACCTTACTTGTAGCTACTTTTGGGTGCTCCAGATAGTTGCATTCTGTATTCTTAAGTGGAATAATTCTCTCTCTCTCTCTCTCTCTCTCTCTCTCTCTCTCTCTCTCTCTCTCTCTCTCTCTCTCTCTCTCTCTCTCTCTCTCTCTCTCTCTCTCTCTCTCTCTCTCTCTCTCTCTCTCTCTCTCTCTCTCTCTCTCTCTCTCTCTCTCTCTCTCTCTCTCTCTCTCTCTCTCTCTCTCTCTCCAATATTTGATTAGTAGTGAAATTAATTAATTTTTTTAGACTGTTCATATTTGTTTGACTGAATGCTATGAGTTAACTTGTAGAAGATTTAAAAATAAAAGCAACTTGAAATTTCTTTTCTCTGCAAGGATATGGGTTGCAACTGTTCCAAGTATGTGAGTGGCCATTGTATTACATCTATATTATTTATTCTGTTGAAAGTTCCTTCATGGCTTAAAGAAATATCATGCAAACAGGGCTTACATTTTTTCTCTTCAAAATGCCTATTAAGTCTTGCTTCTCTATCCCAATACTTGATTAAGGTGTCAGATTCTCATAAGGTAAGAAGGCGCTTAATGCGGATTAACCTGCCGCTGTTGTCACTTTGTTAGATATTTAAAAACTATCACAAAGTATTTGGTTTAGAGTTGAACCTTCTCATTTCTGCACTATTTTTAGTTTCTCAGCAGAATTCACTCTATTGTGTGTTTGCTCAAGAAGTTAGCGGAATTCTATTTTAACTCTTTATTAATATTATGTATAATGTGGCAAATATATTTTTGATGTACAGTTTGAAAATGTGAAAAATGTTTAAATGTAAGTGTACTTGTTAAGTGTTGCATAAAAGAGATATGAAGTGTGTCTGAGGCGTTTGTAAATAGGTCTAAAAAACTTTTAGGCTGTGATCCTCAGTTCTCTAGAAGCTTCTTTGGTCAGAAAATTTATTGACAAGTCCAGTGACCAATTTAAATTATTTCAAAACCCAATAAAGATCACAATGGAATATATTATCAGTTTTATTGGTAACACAAATGTATTTGGTTATAGTATAAGAATCAAACAGTAACTTTTGAACAATACTTTTTCAGAGTCTACAAAATGGGTGGGCAAGGCATTGCCTGCAGGCCTGTCAGTACATTGTTGCTTAGTATTTTTTATCACCATCTTTGAAAGGATTTTTTTTATGTAGGAGGTGGCTGGCTATAGTAGCAAGATCATCTGTTTACCCTTGCATCCAAAATTCACTTGCACTTTAGTCAATATTTTTATAACCTATCATGTTTAAAAACACAAACCAATACTTTGTATAAATATATACATTTTCATCTGACTTGAATGTGTGGCTCTTGAGGTGTATCACTACCTATGGAGTGGCCTGCCAGTTAAAATTACCCACCCCTGATCCACATTCATTGTGATTACCTTTTCCTTAGTACTTCATCTCCAGCTGCAATGTTGGTCTCTACTGCATAGTTTTCAGTCAACATGAGTGGTTAACCATACAGCCAACCACAAGGCATGGGATGTATATGTGTTTGCATTCTCTGCATGCCATAGAAGGCAACCAATAGGGGTAAACAAGGAGACAGATCCCCTTCTTTGTTCCTGTGATGAGACAAGTCTTAAAGGATGAGGTGACTCAGCTCCCCAAAAACCTAGATACATGTCTTGTCCAGACTATGCCACCTCCCAGAGAGATGTTGGCTTCTTACATAGATCTCCATTTCATGACAACCAATTTTATGTATAATTTTAACTAGTCAGTCAGTTGAGGGAAACTTGTGGTAGGAACTTTGAATGAAGGACATTGATTGACCCATATTTTAATTTTCTGCTTTTTCAAGAGTGAACCATCCCAGCCTTCTTTTCATGCAAGGACTTACTGTTTTCATTAAGAAATTTTGTTGACATTTGTTCTCTTGGGCTTTGTTGCTGCTGTTTGTTTTCCTAATGGTATTTTTAAAGTTCATGTGTAGGGGCAGGAGTGCTTAATGGTTACAGAGTAATTGTCAAAAAACTTGTATGTTCTGATATGGCAGTCAAAAATCATAACCCAGATTAGTAATTATAGACTGCTTTAACCAAGAAACATACATTTCAAAATTTTTGCAACATAGTGATAATGAAAAAAATCTTAGTAAATACAAATCTTCTGCATCATAATGCATCTGGAATATTCTGTGAGGGAAGGGCTCTTAGTTTTCCATTTTTTATTGTGTGGTGCACTAATTCGGCAATAATTCTGGCAATAATTCTGGTGTAATTTCAAAATTTTCAGGTCGTCGCACCAACCTGCTACTGTTACTGTGTTGGGGTTACTGTACCTGCTTCGTAATCATCTGACATTGTTTTCAAACACAGGGAAGCCATTTCAATTTGTTTTTCTTCATTTATTATTTTTAGCTCCAGTCATGGCTTCAGTGAATAAAGGAAATATTTTTCATTGTGTAAAGTACAAACACCGCACAGTATCCATAAAAGATAAGGTTGAACTTCTGGAAAAACTTGACAGTGATGTGTCTGTGTGAAGCTTGTGTGAATTATACAGCTTTGGCACTTTAACACTTTTATGACAAAGAAACAATGAAAAATTGCTTAGTTTCTTTATTAGTAGTATTGGCTGTACTGATGCTGTCTAACGGCCAGAAATTAAGTATTGGTATCAGCGGAGAAGTGGCATCTGTATAGCCCCATTTATAAATCAACTAGTTTTGATTTATGGTTTATTTTAAAGGTAGGATGAGGTGGTTAACTATTTGGTTAAGTGCATTCTAACCTTACCTCTCAGTAATCTGACAAAATAACTAATCCAGCATCCTACAGGTCCCAATGATGCCGGATTAGTGGTAGTCGACCTGTAGCCACTCGTACATAGTATGCAAAAAAAAAAAAAAAAAAAAAAAAAAAAATTTTTTATGTAAGAGGGGCACTGGTTACGGGCAATACAAAAAAAAAATCCCATTAGAGTGCAAGTTCCTGAAGAGAAGTTGAAAGGATTATCGAAAATCTTGAGAGAGTTTAAGCATTGGAAGGAGGAAATACAGAAGCAGGCAGGGAATTTAACAGTTTACCAGAAAAAGGAATGAATGTAGAAAGTCCTGTGCATCGAGGACGCGGGAGGCGGGAGGGAGCATGCAGTTGGCAAGATCAGAAGAGCAGTTAGTATGAAAAAAGTGGCAGAAGTTAACAAGAGATGCAACACTGCAGGGATGAGAGAGGTTGAAGACATTTAGAAGAAAGGAGTTGATAAGACGAAATGCTTTTGGTTCTACCTTGTCTAAAAGAACGGAATGGGTGGAAGCGTACACCATTCATGGACAGATAAGGTCCCTGTACAGTTACCACCTGGGCGGTGAGAAAAACTGGTGGAAATTCAGAATGTCTAACTTCATAGAAGCTATTTTAGTTAGAGGTGAGATGTGAAGTTTCCTGTTAAGATTACTTCTGTATTTCCACGTTCCTATGACTTGAACTCTTTTAAGAAGGATCAAAGCCGTTTCTAGCCTTCCGTGGGCCTTTTGCGAAATGCTGTTTGGGTCCCTTTGAAACTATAATGGATGGATTCCCAGCCCTCCAAGGTTTCACCTAGTGGACTTTACAAAGGAAAAAAGCTGACTTCGTAAGTGTTTGCTTACTTTCTTTAAACATGATTATATACACATGATACAGTAGCAGTGTCCCTTCAAGGCACACACCCAATTCTGAAATTGCAAAGTGCACAGATATAACAGATAAAAATGAAAATGCGTAAAATTTACGAGATCAACCGACCCGAGGATAAGATATCATAGTTTGCCCATGAGGGAGACCCACATAAAGCCTTAGGTGTCGTCGTGAGAAAGAGCAAAAAGTAAATGGCACAAACTATAAAAGTTACTCTCAAAATTAACAGATGAAATACACCTCCATACTATATACTCGTACTATATGTAAAGGCATTTAAAAAAAAAAAATTAAATATATGTAGAAATAAAAAAAAAAAAGTCGAATAAAGGTGTCAGAAAAAAAAAAAACAAAAAAACATAGGAAATCAATACCATGAATATCTTACCTTTGCTCTTTGAGCGTGTATCTTCTTCAGCTTTCCCCTTTTTTCTTCTTTTCTCGGCACAAAGAAGGTATATCCTTTTCGATGCCACGTTACCGTCACTCCTCAGTCGCCAGCTTGACGTGGGCAAAGCATCACACGTAGGTACAGGAAGCGTTCTGGAGTCTTGGTGCAAATTTCAGGAGAATATAGCAAAATTCATGAAAAAAAAAAAAAATTTCTGGAGATTAGTCAGAATTTCAATAGATCTGCCGATACTCAACATACATTTTAATAATAATAATAATAATAATAATAATAATAATAATAATAATAATAATTATTATTATTATTATTATTATTATTATAAAAATAACAATGGCAGCTTGGGGCCCCTGGTGGCTTTGGAGGGCCTTTGCAAACGCGTAGTTCGCATATAGGAAGAAACGTCCCTGGCAGAAAACTTGAGTACAATTTACCTCCTTCCTTCTTTTTTTTCTCTCAATCATTTCATGTCCACGCGGAATCCATTCTGTTCTTCAGCTAACACTCCAGCTATCTCAGTTCATTTACACAATCTCTCATTCAACACTGAACTGAAAACTTTACCTACTGTGTTCTTGTTAGTATCTGCATATATATATATATATATATATATATATATATATATATATATATATATATATATATATATATATATATATATATATATATATATATATATATATATATATATATATATATATATATATATATATATATATTTTTTTTTTTTTCCTTTATTTGTCGTCATCATCGTCTTCTCCTCTTAATCATCCTCATCAGTGGTAATTGGCAAGAACAACAAGAACTAGAGCAATTCAAATAAAACAACATCCTACAAACTTACAAAATCGGATAAAAGAAAATTGATGGGAAAAGCGCTATGCCTTGTCGCCTACGCAACGTTTTTCTGCCTCCCTGGGATTTTCCGCGAGGAGACGAGGCGTACTTCCCAGCCATACCATGGACTCGAAGCCGTCCAGAACCAGGATCCTTTGCCACTAGGCTCCTCCTCTCCTGCGGGCCTTAGTAACGGGGCAGATGGAAGAGGCGTGTCCAGGACTCTGTCCCCGCCTCCCTTCCTTACCTCCCAGCTGAAAATAAAGGGATAAAAACATAAACATAAAAGAAGGAAGAAGAAAAAAAAAATGAGATCAAGAATATCTGTAGACCGCCACAAGCTGAAACTGCTATTTGTCTGTCTTAATTGTTTCTGTGTCGTCAGCGCCTTCATACAATTGGTAACACCACCTCTCCTTCGCCTCGTTGCTGGGGGCGTGGCATCAGGGAAAAAAGAAATCACAAAGTTTCATCAAGAGGTTATAGGCAGCTGGAGGCGGCGAGGGAGTGGCCTTGCATCGGCAACCGGCCAGCAGCAGCCCTATAAAAGCCCACGCTCGCTCTGCTGCCCACCAAGTTTGGCTTCTGACTCCGTTGCTGTTTAAGGTGAGCATCTTTGAACGCCTGAATTTTGAACCATCTTGAATTATACTCAAAGTCCTCAGACGTGATTAATCTCTCATGGATCTCATGGATATCTTTTCCAATGATGACGCAGAATCCTTGATAAATCATCAGTAGAATCATGAAAACACCCTTTGAAATAACTTCCAGTAAAGCCAGTTAAAAGTAGTTGAAATGAGACGCAGTATTTGAGAATGTGGTTCTCTGATATGTAAGCCTAAACGAGCTTGTGGTGTGTGTGTGTGTGTGTGTGTGTATGTGTGTATTTGATTTTATGTATCGGTACTTGCAGATGGCGTCACTACGTATAGCGTTCCTCGTGCTGGTGGGCTGCGTGGTGCCAGCTTACATGCAGTTCGGTGGTTCCGATTGTATTCACTGGTGCCGAACACCTGAAAATCAAGTGTACTGTTGTAAAGATACACACGACCCCATCCCCGCCTCTCCTGTCGCCGTGGTGAATCCTGGACGCTGCCCTCCAATTCGTGGTCAATGTCCAAATGTCAGAGTCTTCAGACCCCCGACCACTTGCTCCAGCGACAGCGACTGCAGCTACAACAACAAGTGCTGCTTTGACAGATGTCTTGAAGAGCACGTGTGCAAACCTACAACCGGTGGATTTGGTGGGCACGGTGGGCACGGTGGGCACGGTGGACATGGCGGGTTCGGTGGTGTGTTTGGTCGCTAAGATCCGCGATGAATTTTCACTTGTTATATTATTTCTTCACCAAACCTCTATGTTGGTAATGGAGACTAGGCAGTGACATCGATTGATGATTTAGTACAGTTTTATTACATTTTCTTGTGATTTTTTTATTTGCTTAATAAAAGCAATTTTTTTGGAATAATAAATACCTTTAAAAAGCTTCATGAATCTTATTATCATTCCTTTGTTGGACGAAACCCTGAGCGAACCACTCTCTCGGCCTCAGTCTGCACGTGTAAGGCAGTGCAGTGTTGGTGTGGCGAGATTTCATTGGTGTCCGCCTCAGGTTGTACTTCCTGACAGCATCAACTTTTCTTCTTCTTCTTCTTCTTCTTCTTCTTCTTCTTGTGTTTGTTGTTGTTGTTGTTGTTGTTGTTGTTGTTGTTGTTGTTGCAGGTGGTGATGGTGGTGGTTCTTTGTGGCGTCACAAGAGACACGTACAGGCTTGGGTTATCACTGCCGTGTTCGCAGTCAAGAGAGACGCGGCTAAATAAGTGGTTTGAAAATATGAATATAGTTGGAAACAGACAGATAAACCTGTAGTTAGGTACGGTTATGCAATGCAAATCAGTTTGTGTAATAAATAGGTTATGAAAGGAAAAAAAAAATCAAAGTAGAATTATATCGTTTAATGTCTAATGGAAATGTAAAATAAATATTTGTCAAGGGGTAGAGGCAAACTGCCTCACTCCCGAAGAAGAGCAAAGAGAATCTCAGGAAGGAGAGGAGTGCAGCGTTTGTGCGCAGATTCACTCAGCCGAACTGTATCGGTGGTTTGCACACGTGTTCCTGCAGGCAGGTGTCGAAGCAGCACTTGTCGTAGCCGCCGCAACCGCCATCATTGGAGCAGGTTGCAGGAGGCTGGAAGCTGCGAGTGTTGGGACAGACGGGGCGCACTGGGGGGCACACGCCGGGCTTCACCACGCCAGCGAAGCTCGGGGCTTGGCTGCTGTCCTCACAGCAGTAGGCCTGTCCCTGGGGCGTCTTGCACCAGTAGCGGCACGTACTGGGCGGGGCCACGGGCGACGGGAACCCAATGCCTCCCAGCCCATGTCCTAATCCAATGCCTCCCAGCCCATGGCCTCCCAAACCATGTCCTCCTGGCCCATGTCCTCCCAAAACGGGGCCATGCACGCCAACTCCTCCTAAACCGAATGAACTGCTGACTCCCACACCACCAAGTCCAAGATGAGAGCTGATTCCTCCTCCGTGATGTGCGCCGACTCCTCCATGGTGGCCGCCGAATCCCACTTCATGATGTACGTTCAGTCCAGAACTGATCCCGTGGTGTCCTCCGGGGTGGGGATGGAGGTCAGGTCCCCCAAAGCCAAGGAACCTCGCATTTGCTTTGCTTCCATCAGACTTCCCTTCTTTCTTTTCCGCCGCCGCGAGCACCACACCCGCCAACAGCAGTAGCACCGTCGTCTTCATCTGCTGTAGGGAAGAGGAATCCTTAGTGGGGAAAACCGTGAGGCGGAATGACACGGTGAGGGTGCTGACCTCCTGGCTGAGCTAATGACACCATGAGACTTGTTACGCCCTTTGAGCAACTCCAGATTTTTCTCAGCAAAGATAAAACTACATTCACTGAAAGGCTTGGACTTCCCCATTACTCCTTCAGCGGTCAGTGGTCTCCCTCCACAGTACACCCTAAGCCTGCTAATAACCCTGGGGAGCTACACCAGTCCAGGGGTTAATGTGACTCATACTGCAGGTGTCTTAAGGGGGCGTGAGTCGCATGTCAGTCAGAAGTCATACATTCGAGGCGAGTCGAGTCGTATGAGTCATAAGTCGCGCCTCAGTCAGAAGTCGTACATTTAAGGCGAATAATGGGTCGCCGAGGGAGTGCGAGGCGGTTTCGCGGCAAGTCGTGCGTGGTGTGGAGGCGTCATGGCGGTGGCGGCTGCCTTTCGTACCTTTCGCTGCTCAGGTGTGATGGGGGAGAGAGCACAGGTGAGATGCGGTGGTCCGGGATGGCCGCGACCCTTTATAGATGCTGAGCTTCAAACTGACCTTCACCAGCTTCCTCCTTCCGACATTCTCACTTTCTCTCCCTCCCTCTCTCCTTCCGTCCCTCCTTCCCTTGCTTTGTACCCCTTTTCATTGTTAATAATCGCATTAGGATCTGCTCCCACCGCCGTGCTATCTCCCGTAACCTTCCCAAAAAACAGGACGTCCTTTGCTTCACCCACTGTGGTTTTGCCTCATTAGAGCATTTGATCCCCACACGCAAGGCTCCCACGCTCTATTTATTCTGTAGCTCTAACGTGCTTCATTGTGCGTCAACTATAAGCATTATCTTTTATTTATTTATTTTTCTATTGGTTATATCTCATGTTTAATTACAGAAGGAGCTGAAGGGTTATCTTATCGATTCAACTTTCCTTCCTCTCCACTCACAATCAGGATCCCGCCAGTGCTACAGTTTCCTCCGTGTCAGAGTCCTCCAGGCTGCGGGTTAACTAACTCAAATTATACGCAACTCTGGCGATGATTTATACGGGCAAATGTCACTCTCAGCTGCTAATTTACCAGGGATCGTCACGTCGTCCGGGTGTGTTTAGTTAACGGTGAGAATGAACGTTCTTATAGCCTTGTGAGGTCCAACAAGTCTGGTGCTGCTTGTTCCTTCTTTGTGTTCCTTTGGAGAGAGAGAGAGAGAGAGAGAGAGAGAGAGAGAGAGAGAGAGAGAGAGAGAGAGAGAGAGAGAGAGAGAGAGAGAGAGAGAGAGAGAGAGAGAGAGAGAATATTAAATGAATCAACGAAAAAAGAGACAAGATCAGCGAAAGAAAGGAAAAAAAATAATGAAAGAAAGAAAAAAGGACAGAATTCAAGAAAGAAAGAAAGCCAGAATAACTTGGCAGGGTTCAGATCGTAGTGAGGGTTAATACAAAGGGAATACAAAGGAAAGCCAAACAGCAACAGACCTTTTGGTCCTTGCAAGGCTGTTTGGTAACTACTTCTAACTAGCTACAGTGAAGAGAGACAGGACAGCATAGCAGAAGGCTCCTCCCCACCCACCACTCCCTCCAGCTTGCGCTGGCATGGAAATAGTTGGGAAAAGTACCATGCAGTATGGAAAAACTGACATGGAAATTTTCATAGGAAAGGATGAAAGGAAGTTCTACTATTCACCCTACGGTGAACTCTATACGCCTATCTGAAAGTTAATACAAGTTATATTAAAACTGTCGAATAAGAGTTGGTGTGGGGGGTGGGAGAGGAAGGAAGGTACAGGGAGGTGAGTCAGGTTGGGGCAGGTGGGTGGGTGAGTGGAGAAATGACGGTGGTTTTCGGTGGACAAAACTCACATTCGGAGTTGTAGTCCTTGACAGGAGACCGGCGGCATCTCAAGCAGGGGACGCCGCTTGACAGTCGGCAGGCACCTCATGTTACTCGCCCTGCCTTCCCGGCCTCCACCTGCTTGGCTCTCCACGTGGGAAACCCGCACGTGTGACAGGGAAAACTGTTATTACTGCTGCTACTGCTGCTGTTACTATTGCTACTACTACTACTACTACTACTACTACTACTACTACTACTACTTATCTAGGATGTTATTCTGTTACTAAAGGGAATCTACTACTACTACTACTACTACTACTACTACTACTACTACTACTACTACTACTACTACTACTACTACTTAATGTGTTATTTCATGCTATTAAAGGGAATTCTAAAACTGCAGCAGATATTTAGGCCCTAATTGATTGGTTTACCTCAGTCGACGCTAACAACTCGTATAGTGTTAGAGTAATTACATGCAAGAGGGGAAGGAAGGGGTAATATACAGGTATTATTGTTTACTGGGGATGCTGAGAGTGGTACGAATACGTGTGGGAAAGGTTTAAATGTCCTGTACTCCCCCACGCTGTACTGTAGGTTGGCCACAGGAGAAAGGAATTAAATGATTGAGCAGAACAATGAGTGATTTTGGTTAACTACGAGACAATGAAGACTTAAGAGAAAGTGGTGTAAAGGGAATGAGCATTACGTATCTCACTTCACTGAAAGGCCGCTTGGTAATCCTCAGGGAACTGCGTAGATTGACAAGAGAAGAGCAATGATAGCAACAGTAAAGTTTATTATCACCACCAATATAAAGTTTTGTAAATGAAGCTCTCCTTATTATGAGTTTATATAAATTAAAGCATTTAGTTGCACATTAAAACATATTGGAAATTGAAAAAGAAGGAGGAGGAGGAGGAGGAGGTGGTGGTGGTGAAGGAGGGGGATGAGGAGGTGAATTTCTGTCTATTGGCCTGAGGGATCTAGATGTCTCTCTCTCTATGTTGCCCGGAGCCTTAGTGTGTGCGTCGTGGCTTCGGGTACGCAGCTCACCCAAGCAGCGAGACACGTGTTGCGGCGCTCGGGCGGGGCTTGGAGGGGCAGGGGAAGTGTTCAGTCGCGTATTAGAGAGTTGGTGTGTGTGTGTGTGTGTGTGTGTGTGTGTGTTTTGGGGAAATAAAGAAAAGAGGTTGTTTGTTTGTATCTCTACTACAGTAAAGTTCATCCTTCTCTTCCTCGTCCTCCTCCTCTTCCTCCTCCTCCTCTTCCTACTGCTACTACTACTACTACTACTACTACTACTACTACTACTACTACTACTACTACTACTACTACTACTACTACTACTACTACTACTAACTCGCAGAATCTATAGTTGTAGTATAGTTATAGAACAGTAGGGTTGTTGCTGTTTTACCTTTGTTTTCCTTTGTATTCCTCCTCCTCCTCCTCCTCCTCCTCCTCCTCACCTTTACTGTCTTACGCCTCTTTATAGATAGGAGAGTTTAGCTTATATTGTCATAAACATGCCTGTTGTTTGTTTGTTCTCCATCTATGTTCCTTGTCCCTCCTCTTCTTCCTCTTCCTCCTCCAGTGTTGCTTCCTTCTTCCCACGCATAATGTTGCCCTGTCGCGCGGGGTTCTCTTCTTACCATGTTTCAAGGTAGTGATGAACGTGTTTGGTGAATGGGGTGGTGATGTACATGTTGTTTTGTTGCGCTGATTGGTGATCTTTTTTTTATTTCCGTATAGCGAAGTGAAGATTGGTGTTCACTGTCACACGATGTCTTCTGTGCTTGCTCCTTTTCTGTCTTGTTGGGCAGGAGACTCGGTCACCTGTGTCCATCTTTCCTGACGGCGGGGACTCGCAGGTGCGGCGCTAATTTGCATCTCGGGGGCAGCTGAGTCTCTGTGGATGAATGGAGATTGGTAGTTAGCGCCAGGCTTTGCTAAGTAGTCGCGAGCACTCAAAGCTGTCCGGGTGGCGGGTTCGTTTTCTCTGAGGCTCACGGTGGCGTGTGACATCTCCACCTGAAGTAATGAATCCCCAGTTACCTGGGCGTCTCCGAGACGGGCTGCGGGCGGTGGGAAAACCCTCGGCACCCTGTTCCTGGTGCCCTGGGTGAGGGCGGCACTTGGCGTGATGGCTGGCTTCGGTTCTGGAACATTGAAGCATTTCAGACTCATCCCCTCTTGATCAATGGCTGTTGCTGATGATAACCTTAGCTTGAGTCTGTCACCTGGGCTTGCTGTGCTCACAATCGTCTCAGTAGTGTGTTTCGTGGCTGTCACCCTACAAGGCAACTGGTTCATGCCCGGTACGTACAGACAGACAGTCTGGGTATTGGCTAACTGATTCAAACACACACACACACACACACACACACACATTTTATAATAAGATGCAACTTCCGGCCAGCCTATCTCTTTTTTTTTTCCTTCCCTCCCGTGCTAACCTTCCACTCGTCCCACGCAGCAATAATCTTCATAACCTCATTACCTCCCCTCCCCTCCCTTACCCATCTCCGTGCCCCTTCCCCCTTCCCGTTCCCCTCGCCAATCTTCGTGCCCCCCCTCCCCCCCAAGTACGTGGCTATCTACAAGGTCCCGAAACACCCTGAAAGTGGAGGGAAGCAGGGTCATGTCTTCTCTTCCGTTGGTATTCCCGTGGTATGATTTTTCTTTACCCTGACCTTACTTTCTCTTCCCCCAACTCTGTCTGCCTCTGTTTCTGTCTGTCTGTCTGTTTGTCTGTCGTGCTCCTCTCTCTCTCTCTGTCTGTGTGTGTGTGTGTGTGTGTGTGTGTGTGTGATCCATGATACAGTCACCTTGCACTAAAAGATGAAAGTTGAGAGGAGGAGGGGGAGGAGGAGGGGGAGGAGGAGGAGGAGGGGAAGGAGGAGGGTATCTCAGACTCTCTCCCAGACCCTCAGTCTCAAGTGAAACCCCGAACGCTTGACCCTCTTAAGTGCGGGGAAGTCCGTTGTTTCGAGGTCACCTTTTCATTCTTTCCTTCCTGTCTTCCTCCTTTCTTTACCTCGCAGGAGAAAGGTTAAAAGTAAATGGGTGAGATGAGCAGGAAAAAAAAGTCACAACAAGAACAAGGCATGGCGGGGAATAAGACTTTTCTTACGAGTCTTCCAAATCCTAACCTTCAATTAACCATTATTCCCCTGACTGCAATGATCACGCAGCCGTTTCACTTCAAGACGATTTCTCCCATAACCACCTGTAACTTTCTGGCCACTTATATCTGCACTAGTCTCTTAAATAGTGTTGTGACCTAGAAAAGACAAAATCAAAATACTAATCATTCTTTTTATGTGTCCATTCGAATTATTTCTACTTAACAAGGCATTCAAATTGATAAGGGATAACCATGTAACATTAAGAAGATAAAATTAACTTTCTAATTCTTTTTACGCGTGTCCATTCATACTGTTTCTTTCTTTACAGTGTTTTTAATGCAATTGATGTAATTGTCTAGTAAATGTTTAAAGGACAAAAGGAATGATGGAGTACTTTATTCACTTATTCATTTATTTATTCTTTAGTTCCTTATGGTGATAATTTGCTCAATAAAATCATGTAGGGTAGGAAGTGGTTAGTGGTGCCTCAGGTGTGGTGCCAAGTGTGTGGTGGTGCCTCAGGTGTGGTGCCAAGTGTGTGGTGGTGCCTCAGGTGTGGTGCCAAGTGTGTGGTGGTGCCTCAGGTGTGGTGCCAAGTGTGTGGTGGTGCCTCAGGTGTGGTGCCAAGTATGTGGTGGTGCCTCAGGTGTGGTGCCAAATGGAAGGAAAATTAATAACTATCATAGTGAGAAAATTGCAGTATTCCATTTTTTTCATGTACGTATGTATGTATGTATGTATGTATGTATGTATGTATGTATGCATTATATGTATATGTATGTATTATGTAACTATCCTATATTTGTCTGTCTATCTGTTTATATATATATATATATATATATATATATATATATATATATATATATATATATATATATATATATATATATATATATCTTATATTTGTCTGTCTATCTGTTTATATATATATATATATATATATATATATATATATATATATATATATATATATATATATATATATATATATATATATATATATATATATATATCCATCTATTTCTCGATTTATCTATCTGTCTATCCATCTACCTATTTATCTATCTATCTATTTATTTATTTATCCATTTATTTATATTCTTCCCTTCTTTATTACCCTTCCTTCAGCTTCCCTTCAGTCTCATAGTATATCTTATCAAAACCTTGTAAGAGTCAAACTTCCTTCTGTTTGTTTTTATCAGTGTTCTTTGTAATCTTTTTACCCCAGTTTCTTCATATTTGCATTACCACGCGTCACTTCTATCTTTTTTTCCTTTTACAAGGGAAGGAGATTTGCCAAGGACTTAAGCAAACTGTCAATGGGGAAAGAAAATTGCTATCTGCGGCTTCCTGGAGAGATGACAAAGGAGCGTGGGAAGATTTTTGGTTAATTTATGTATCTGTAAAAAGGTTATCCGGTTTAATTGTATGATCAGTGTGGGTCCCGAGATGTTTTATGGTTGTTGTTGTTGTTGTTGTTGTTGTTGTCTTATTTTCTTTCTTTTTTTTTTCTTTCGGTAACATGCCTTGGTCAGCTTCATGCCACTTCATTACTCCGTGTGATTCATGAAGGTAGAAGCCCGCTCACTTGATTTGGCAACGCTTACCTCGGAGCAAAATGAATGTCTTAACAGGAAGGTTCTCGAGTACAAATTACTTATGCAAAGATTATGTGTGTGTGTGTGTGTGTGTGTGTGTGTGTGTGTGTGTGTGTGTGTGTGTGTGTGTGTGTGTGTGTGTGTGTGTGTGTGTGTGTGTGTGTGTGTGTGTGTTGTCCAGTTCCAGCCATGGCACAAGCACAACGGTTGATGTTCATCTTCCCTCAGAGTGGTGAAGGCGGACCCTCCTCGGCGGTGTTCCTGTCACCACGAGCAGAGTACAGCGGCCAAAGTGGCGCAGAGGGGACACAGGGCAGCGAGGACTGGACAGTGCACGGCGGCACAAGTCTGAGCCACAACACAACACACGTGAGTCATTTATTGTGGACGAGTACTGAAAAACACCGTCACACACAGGTAATTTGTAGGTGAAAACATACTTGCATGCGTATTTCATTAATTTTATTGAAAAAGAAATGTTTTAACGAACAAATACTTTGTACATAAATACATATACAAACGTAAACTTATTGAATAGGTTTTAACGTTTAAAGCTCTAAAAGTTTAAAAGGAGGGTTTGCACACGCGTTCCTGGAGGCAGGTGTCAAAGCAGCACTTGTCAAAGCCGCTGCACTGTCGGTCACTTCTGCACGGCGACGGAGGGGAGAAGCTTCTGGTTGGGGGACACTGGGGACGCACGGGAGGGCACCGGCCTGGCTTGTTTCCAAAACCACCAAAACCTCCACCAAAGCCTGGACCACCACCAAAACCACCGCCAAAACCAGGCCTGTTACCGAAACCTCCCCCAAATCCTTGGTTACCAAAACCTCCCCCAAATCCTTGGTTACCAAAACCTCCACCAAATCCTTGGTTGCCAAAACCTCCACCAAAACCTTGGTTGCCGCCAAAACCTGGCCTGTTCCCAAAGCTGCCACCAAAACCGGGTCTGTTACCGAAGCCTCCTCCGAAACCGGGTCTATTGGGGCGATTGTTGCCAAGGAAGCTGTTCACCAGTGTCTGGCCGGCGTTAGCCAGCTGACCCAATGACAGGAACCTGGTGTTTACTTCTGGTCCTCCCTGACCGTCGGCCGCATTCCCGAGGCGGGTCTGGCCTGGGGAGGATGTCTCCTCGTCGGAGCGAGTATTCTGTGCCGCAGCAGTCGCCGCCAGCACGCCCACCGCCGCCACCAGCAACCACCGCACCATCATCTGCGAGAAAACACTTATCAGAAAGAAAAGCGGATAAAGTTTTAAACTTCTTGTCTTTCCTTGTTCTTTGAAGACAACCTCTTCATCTTTCCCGTCCGAGCGTTCGGCCTGTCTTACACACTCGTCCACAGGTGTGGCACTCAGTGTTGGTGACACTCAAGTAAATATGAAGGGCAGAGGAACTATCATTGACGTAAAAAAGTAAAACATAAACAAAATGTGGTGAAGAGCTTCAGGAGGCGACACACTCACCTCAGCAATAGACAAGGATGGACTGAACTGTTCCGTCAGGCGGCTTCGACTCCTTTTGTAGAGGAAGCGATGTCGACCTTGACTCGCGGCCGGCAGGCAGCTGTGGCGAGGGCTGACCCGCCTGTTAATAATAGTATTTCCGAGGCCCGCCCCTTCCGCACGCTCAGATTTCAAGGTGTCCCACGGCCCCCAAGGCGCCGCCAGGGAGACCTGCGCCGAGGCCACTTCTCCTCAGGGCTACGGAGAGCCGCCGAGGGAAACTCAACTGGACTCCTACATTTGCTGACGCCGGTAGCTGTTGTTGTCGTTGTTGTTGTTAGTGTTGTTGTTGTTGCTGTTGTTGTTGTTGGTGGTGGTGGTGGTGGTGGTGGTGGTGTTGCTATTATCATGGTGGTAGTGGTGCAGCGGGGGGGAGGGATAATGGCCAGGGAAGGGAGGGGAGAGAATACTGGTGGGGAGAAGGTGCATCGGGGGAGGAGAGCTATAGGAAGGGGAGGGAAGGAGGAGGGGAAGGACGCGGTGACCTTGAATCTTAACTAACTATTCTTACTCTGGCTTCATCATGTAGGCTGCAGGGATGTCTCCTCCTCCTTCTCCTCCTCCTCCTCCTCCTCCTCCTCCTCCTCCCCCTCCTCCTTCAAATGGACTGCTTCGTGTAGGCCTGATGGTTCATGCAGCTTCCCTTGTTTTCTGATGTTATGTTCTTTGTTCCTCCTCCTCCTCCTCCTTAGTCTCCTGCCCTATGTTTATCATTGTCATATTTCCTTCGTGTTTCTTAGTGTTTGTGTTCCTCCTTCCTTTCTTCTTATATTAACATTGCTTTCTTTGTGTTTTTGTATTTCGAATCCTCCTCCTTTCCTCACTTTCGTCATTCATTCCTGTATAATCCTTTACTTTTTGTGTAAAAGGAACATTGATCTAGAGCAACAAAAAGGAAGAAGAAGAAGAAGAAGAAAACCCAATGAGGTGCCAGTCTCTAAAGAGAAAGCCAGAATGATTATCCAGAGTTGGGGGATAAGTGTCTTGAAACCTCCCTCTTGAAAAAAAAAAAAAAATCATAGCAAGCGGGAAATACAGAAGCAGGCATGGAATTCTCAAGTTTACCAATGAAAGAGATGAACGATTGACAATACTGTTTAACTCTTGCATGAGGAAGATGGACAGTGCTTCTACTCACCGTCCTTTTATATGTTCATTATCCGCATTATCTTCCTGTTCACCACCATCATCTTTTCGCCAGCAGGAAAGGTTAGCAGTAGTCCCCAGCCTGTCCTGTCCACCGCCCGCTACTACAAGACACGTGTACCCGTTTTTATATAAAGGCAACACTCCCACCATAAAAAATCCATCTCATTATTCTTCTGTAGCGTCGTTCCAATCGTCCTCGTCGTCCTCGCTCTCCTTAACGCCATTGTCTTCCATCGATAGCGTCAGTCATCGTCTTCGTTATCGTCATTGTCATCACTGCTGTCCTCTTCCTTTTCTTCCCCATTTTTCTCCTTCTCGTAACACTAAGCGCCTTTAATAATGCCATTTTATAGTACTGTGGTGAAGAATCATTCACACACACACACACACACACACACACACACACACAGGAAAATAAAAAGTATGGGGGGAACGAGTCGTGTTTCGTTAGATAAAAATACGACCTGAATACCGAATACTGACGTACATTTGTTTTCATTTCTTACCCATGATTTCTTTTACTTAGTGCCCTTGGCTTACTCTTCTATTTTTACTACACTCAACACTTTCCTGGTGACTGGGATTCCCTTGGGGCACTGGGGCGACCCGGTGGCACTTTCTGTGACCTGCCACCTAATTACTTGCGCGGGTGAGACGTAAACGGGACGGAGCGAGAGGACTGGGAACCCCCGCCTCCGTATTCTTATTCCCGCAGCGAGACACGACGCGATGCCTTGGTGAGCTGCCTCTCTTCATGGGAAATCTCAGCTTAGATGGATCATAATGTATTCAAATTATGTTTTCTTCTCTTTTATGCGCTATTTATCCTCGCCTTCGCATTCTCTTATATCTTATGAACTGAACATGATTTTTCTCAATTTCAGGGACACACACACACACACACACACACACACACACACACACACACACCTTGGCATTAACTACTTTATATTTTCGTACCTGAACCTGAGGACCAATGGGTGGTGTGAGGAGGAAGGCAGACTGGTGAGGGCGGCTAGCTGTGTACAAGGGGAGGAAGGGAGGACACAAAGGAGTACAAGTAACAAGGGTGTGGGCAAACTGGTTTTTCTCCCCACGGGTTTTTCTGTATAGATAAGTGCAGAGTACTTCGCATGGCCATCTCCTCTACCTGATTTCCTTTTTGTGCCTCCGCCCTCAGTGGATTACAAAGCAGGGTAATATGTTAGGCTTGTACTGCAAAGGATAGACCGACACTGCTAATAGTTTAATGTAGCGTCCTTCGGGTTCTTTTTATAGTCATGTTTATGCCCACATCTCCCCGCTCCTGCATCTTCTCTTTATTTTTTTTCGTGATTTTTTTTTTGTTTCTTATATTTTTTTCATTGGGCTGCATCTCTAATCAGGTTGTTAGTGCCAATTCAATATGGAGCTTTAAGAAATTATACAAAATTTTGGATAAAGATGGTAGGAGGATATAGGTGATTACGTATGTTGTATAATGAGGACTGCCACGTGTAGGCCTGATGACTTCTTACACCTCTCTTTATCTTATTATGTTTGTGAGCTTCCTACAAAAGGTCAGATGGCTTTGTGGCACAGCAACAGAGCCGCGGGATAAAGTGTTCAAGTTCGATCCTGCGATGGTGATCTTAAACGTCTCAGGGTGCTATTTTGACAGACTTTTAACAGCTATAGTGGAAGTTACAGTGACTTTTCAAAGGTGTGAAGGTGTTTCCATGGTTCGTAATATTTCAACGAGGATTCTGCACCATCAGTGGGAAGAATATCTATGAAAACGTGACAAATCATCTCTACTGGTTTTTTGATGGAACAAAGAGTTTCAAGATACGGACCGTGGTTTCGTCAGTCAAGCCTCGCTGGGGAGGTAATGCTCTCATGATTCCCGAGCCTCGTGGCTTGTTGTTTTGTTGTTGTGGCGCCATAACTCAATTTCAGTCTCACAATTATGATCCAGATTTAGTGGTGGTCCTAAAATGGAGATGCTGATTAAAATTATCATTTCTCTTTTTATATATGCGCTTCAGTGTTGATGTATCGCTTCTTATCTTTACTTGGTGCGTCTCAAGGACTTTCTTTCTTATAAACGATAAAAAAAAAAGGAGACAAATAGAGAAGAAAAACTGTGTAAACTCGTTACATAAATGATTTTGCTGCGTAATAGATGAAATATCTACATTGTTTTTCGTTTACTTTTTCTGTGTGTGTGTGTGTGTGTGTGTGTGTGTGTTACAATGTTAAAACAATGTTAAAATAAACACAGAAATTCAAGAAAACAAGAAAAATAGACGTCCGTATCAAGGAAACTAAAATGAATAAGGAAATTCAAGGAATAGAAATTTGTTTTATTCAGGATGGCAGCAAATAAAGAAGTAATGAAAGATTAACAGAAAAGCACAAGAATACAAGAAAAATCAATGTTTGTTCTGCATAAACAAAGAAAGCTCTGTTTATTCTGAAGAATCTGATATGAACAAGAAAATACAAAACTAGAAGACGAAAAGAATGTTTGTATTAAGAGAACCAAGATAAACAGAAAGAAAGATGATCAAGAATACAAAAACAAAAATCTACATTCATTTTAAAGAAACTTTATATATATACACACACAGAGAGAGAGAGAGAGAGAGAGAGAGAGAGAGAGAGAGAGAGAGAGAGAGAGAGAGAGAGAGAGAGAGAGAGAGAGAGAGAGAGAATCCAATAAACACCAAAAACAAGGGACATTCTGAATGCGTATCCAAGTTTGTGGTGAGACGAGGCTGTTGAGTACACGTGACCCACGGAAATGGTGTGTGTGTGTGTGTGTGTGTATGTGCAAAGGTCAGGGGATGAGTGGCTGGCTGGTCCTGTTTGGCGGCTACATACAGGTAGTTCCCGGCGGGTTCTCGGAGGTGTGCTGGTCTGACGTCACCGCTACTCTTTTATGAACGGTGTGCTGCTGCTGGTGGTGGTGGTGGTGGTGGTGGTGGTAGTGGAGGTAAGGAATGTGATGTGGTGACGTGCCAAGATGGTTTCCTCCTACACCTCTTTCTTCTTCTTCTTCTTCTTCTTCTTCTTCGTAAATGACACAACGATTATTTCTTGTAACTTTTGTTCCTTCAAGCGTTGTTGTTGTTGTTGTTGTTGTTGTTTTCCTTCTCTTCTCCCTTGATCTTGTTGTTGTTCTTCTCGTTTCTGCTCTTGTTCTCCTCCTCCTCCTCCTCCTCCTCCTATTCCTCCTCCTTCTCCTCCTCCTCCTACTCCTCCTGTTACTCCTCCTCCTCCTCCTCCCCCCCTTCTTCTTCTTCTTCTTCTTCTTCTTCTTCTTCTTCTTAACTTTCTTTTCTTTTCTCTCCTCTTCCTCCTCCTCTTGCCATCATTAATCAGCTTGAACTTTCATTTTTTTTTCTTTTGAATATAACAAAGATGACCTCTCTCTCCTTTTCGTCCTCCTCCTCCTCCACCTCTTTTCCCTCCTCGCTGTTCGTCTTTATTCCTTATTCGTTAGCAAGCATTTACTATCAACAGGTCATGCGCCTCCTCCTCCTCCTCCTCCTCCTCCTCCTGTCTCTCCCACTAATAGTTAACGTAGAACCAGTAAGGACCTCTGTTACTATTTGGACTTTCTTTGTATTCTTTTGTATTCCTTCACCTCTTCCTCCTCCTCCTCCATCTTCTCCTCTTTTTCCATATCCTCCTCCCCCTCCTTCATCTTCTCCTTTTCGTCTGTCTCCTCCTCCTCCACGTCCATCTTCTCTCCTTCTATCTATTCTTGTATTCCTCTTCATTGCCTTCTTCCTCCTTCTTCATCTCTTCTTCGTCTTCCTCCTTCTCCTCGTCTTCCTCCTCCTTCATCTCTTCTTCGTCTTCCTCCTTCTCCTCGTCTTCCTCCTCCTCCTCCTCCTCGGCCTCTCATTTATCTAATTCCTCGTATCTTTCGCAACCTTTACAATGACTCCAGTGATTCGACCTCGCATATTTTTTCCTCACTTCTCATTGGCCTCTCAGAAACCTGCCTCGTGATTGGCTGCGTTACAAGTATTTTTTTTGTTTTATGGTTGTTCATAGTAAAGTTGGAAAGGTTAGAGGGGGATAGGCACAAAGGGACTGGTTTAATGAGTGCTGGGACCTTTGCTCTCTCCGTAACTTGATGAAAAAAGATGTTATTTTTCCCCACGCTGCCAGAGGAATGATGGATCTGTGTGTGGGTGGAAGGAAACGAAGAAGGCCGAGGAAAAGGCGGAAGGACTACATGTGAGAGAGAGAGAGAGAGAGAGAGAGAGAGAGAGAGAGAGAGAGAGAGAGAGAGAGAGAGAGAGAGAGAGAGAGAGAGCTGGTACTAGTAGCGAGGGCGTACATAGCGAATATCAGCGTCTCGATATGAACATGAGAACAGCTGCAGAAGAGGAGCACGAACAAAAACAAGAACAAGAACAAAAATATATATAAACATTATCAAAAGGGGCACCAAACCATCCTCTCACAGTGTTACCAGACAAGGGACATTCATAACAAAGACAAACCACATATACGCAGTTGAAACTTAAAGAAAAAACAAGTGAGACGAAGTTTTAGAAGCTGAGAAAAGACAGACGCGGTTATTCAAACAGGTATCGTGTGAGCAGGTGTTAGCAGTTCAGAGACTTCATAACCAAGCCAGGAGACGCAAACACTCGAAACCCAGAGAGAAAACTAGATGAGATCGAATTTTAGAAGTTTCACAGAGACACAGCTAAGACGAATCACATACGAGTACGCAATTTGAAGGACAAGTGAGAAAGATGAAAAACACAAGTAATATAAATCCACAGAGGTGAAAAAAAAGGTGAAAGATACAAATAGAAACATAAGACAAGACATGCGCAGTTGAAACTCAATAGAAAAAGTAAACAAATAAAAAGAAATGAGACTGAATTTTAGAAACTCAGAGATGAAAAAAAGTGGAAAAACACAAGTACTAGAAATCTAAATAGAAAACCAAGATGGAATTTATGGAGCTATACAAACAGGTTTTCCTCTTGGTCTCCCCGTGAATGAGCCACAAGAGGGCGAGGGACGAGAGGTGAAGAACGAGGCTACAGGAATCTGGGTTACATAACGGGTGCATGTACTTTATACACACCTGTACGTTGGCTTAGGGTTAATTAGCAATGCTTAGGTAAAGATAATGACACTAAAAGCACTCTTGTTTTACATATGAAGGAGAAAGTAAGAGAGCAATGTACGTGGAATACCAAGTGTGTGTGTGTGTGTGTGTGTGTGCATGTGTGTGGAGGGGGTGGGGGTTAAGTGGCTCCTCCCTTACCTGCACGTTTTCATTTTACGTGATGGGTTTTTTTCTTCACTCTTTTTTTCTTTTTTTATTTCTTTTTTGTTAACAGCATGGTCCTCTTCCTCTCCCAGCCTCGATCTTCCTTTTTGTCTTACGTCACGGCTGATCGCGTCTCACAGCCATCGCTATCTTCTCAGTCATTCCCCATTATTTTCCTTTTCCTACAGCCTAATCCTTCCTTCTCCCATCATCCCTCCTATCTTCCATCTAACACCCTCTCCTGTTCCCATCTTACCATCCCACCAGCGGTTCCTCCTTACTGATTACCTCTCCTGTATTCCCTTCACATCCTCAGTCCTCTCTGCCATCCCCTACCGTCTTCTCCCTCGCAGTTCTCTCCCCTGTCGTCCCCCTCCCTGGTGCCTCTCTGTAGCCCCTCCCTAATGGCCTCGTCAAGTCCAGCAAGTCAGTTGTTGTTTGTTTGTTCTTCCCACTGTGTTTCCTGGTGTTCCCATCCATGCAATTGGCTTTCCTGTTGTTCACTCTCCTTCATTTACCCTTCAAAGAAAATAAGAACATAAGGAAAGATTACAAGCACTTAAAACTTACCATCTACCATTATTATCAGTATATTTATACAATATCACCTTGAAACCTATGTCTGAGCAGTTATCGAGTCTATGGCAGGTCTGTTCCACTTTACAACCTTATTTTGTGATTTTTTTTGGGAGGGCGTATATTTTCAAAGCATAGTTTGTCAGTTATAGATAGGAGTACAGAGACGCAGGCGACAGAGAGTACAGAGGCGATGGAAATACGCGGCTAGGTGTTAAAGGTAAGACAGAGGAGCGGCCACCACCACATTGCATTCGGGGAAGTTTGTGGCGGGAAGGATGCGGTTAAGGTTTTACGTCACGGGAAGGTGGAAAGGGAGGGTTACACAAACGGCGGACAATACTCACTGGTTGCCTGAAGCGGTAATAAGTACACCTGACTTCACCACCTCAGCGAAGGTTATTCCAGGTGTGAGGGGTGGGTATTTTCCTTCCCTCGTGGCTTCAGGTGGGCACCTCCGCCTCTCCCAATACTAATAATGCAGAGTTAAGGGAGTTGTCATTGAAGTGGCGGGATTGTCAAGGTCGAGCAGGCTGCACTTAGTATTGTATGGTAAGCGTTGTAGTCTGGTTGCCATGGAGTGTATGTCTAATGTCCCTCCGGGGGTCGATTCCATGTTCTTAATTTTGCCTGTGTCCGGTCAAGATTTAAGTTACTGGGAAGGTGGAGGAGAATTCTGAATGTACTGCTTGTGTGTGAGTAAAACATTAGGAATAAAGATAACTGGGGGTCTACATAGTCAGTTAGCTTGGTATTTAGTTAATTAGTTAATCAATTAAATAGTTAATTAGTTAGTTGTTAGTTCGTTAGTTTAGCTAGTTATTCAATTAGTCAATCAGTCATTTAGATATTTGTTTATTTATTTAGTTAGTCAATTAATCAATTAATTAGTCAGTTAATTAATTAGTTAGTTAATAAGCGAAAAACCACCAAAACATCATAATGGCATAAAAAAAAACATAATATAAGCTAATGAAGCGTTTATTAATATGTAATATACCTTCTCATTCTTTGTAGCAATGACCCTGCCGTGGGAGTCACTTTGGGGAGGCGGCGGGGCCTCAGTAGTCGCGCTATCCCTCCTCCAGCGATCTGCCTGTCACTGGACCATATTCTCAGACCTTCACCTTCACTACTTTCAAAAGGCTCTCCTTAAAAATATCCGGGTTTTTATAGGTATTTTAACGGTTCTAGTGATGAATTAACAAGTTTTCTACATTATTAATAGGAGAAACACACTTAAAAATCCGGCTAAATATCTCTGTGGCTTTTGAAAATAGTCGTGAATCGTGATGACAGAGCAAAGCTTCTCTGAATACGGACCACTGGAAGGTTCGGTGCCCGGTGGCTTGGTGGGCCGCACAGAGCCGTAAGTTTATTGTTGTGGCTCGAAAATCCAGTCGGTCAGTCACTCCATCTGTCAGTGCAGATGACACTTTCGTTGTGTAGCTCAAGGCATGATGGCATAGACTTTAGTGCAATGGTTGTTGGTGTACTTCATTACTAATCGTTGAGCCTCCATTTGAGTCCAGACTAAACAGACGGCGCTCAGTGCACCCCGCTGCCCAGCCCCAGTGCAGCTAATGGGCACCCCAGGTATCGTGGAGGAAGATAGATGGTGGTGGAGTTAAACTTAAAACCGGTCCTGTGCAGCGGGTAAGACTCTTCTGTTACGTAGCCTCAAAAACAAATGACAATCAGAATGTGTCAGAGTCCACCTGAATGTATGCATTAATAAAGCAGTACGTATGTAATTTACACACACGCAGGGAATCTGAGTGAATTTAGTAACAATATCAAGAGCGAATAATAATAAAATGAAGAGTAAATGACAAGAAGGGTACAGCAGGATGCAACTTGACTCAGACAATTTACATTTTCACAAGATTCGCACCTTAATGTATGCGGGGAATCCTTGTCATCCATGCGTCAGACCACGTTGGGGAAGTATTGGGGACTTCCAAGAACTTACATTACAAAAGAAAACCATAAAAATGTTGCAGCGATCCTCTTAGTCACCCCTACCCTCGAGGTCCTCTGGTGGCTACTTATATAACCGCCGAATGTGTCCAAGGCGTCCTTCTGGGAACATGTTCACTGGCATCTTACTGGGGAATCTCGCGGACTCATTCCGCTATTATGCTCACATATCGCCCGCCGCCTCGATCTTATTGAAGGCAGCGCATGTTTGTGGTTCTGCCCTTGCATCTTGAGTGCTTCAGACTCATGCACAAGTAACGACTATGTTTTGTCTGTTACTTAGCATGTTATTCAGATACTAGAGTACACGGGACATCGTTTACAAGATTTTAATAATGACTAAACTTTCTGGATAACTTCAAAACAAGGGTTTGAAAAATTAAAGTAAACGAGACGAAAAAACAAAAACAAATGAGAAACAAGAAAGATTTTCGTTAGAACCCAATAATCTGCGTAACTGTCAACGAGTGAAGGTTTGGGGAAAAGAAGATGCAGTAATGGATCGCAGGGAGACAAACCTACAAGACTACATCGAGTGTTTACTGGCAAGTTGCACCTTTTTGCTGGCCGGAGAGGGTGGACTCCTGGTGAGAGAGGGAATGAGAGGATTAATGTTGTGCTGGTGTAGGTATTGGAGAAGGAAGAACAAGAACAGAAGGAGAGACGAGAAAGGAGAAGAGTAGGAGGAGAGATGAGAAAGACGAGAAGGAGAGATGAGGAGGCAGAAGAGTAAGAGAAGAGATAAGGAAGAAGAAGAGTAGGGGTAGAGACGAGGAGGAAAAAGAGCAGGAGGAAAGATAAGGAAGAGGAGTAGGAGGAGAGATGAAGAGGAAGTGTAGGAGGAGAGACGAGGAAGATTACATAAGAGGAGAGACGAAGAGGAAGAGTAGGAGACACAGGGAGGAGGAAGAAAATATCATTACCTTAACTAACTTTCGTACCGTGCAGAGTAAATGTCGAACGGTGAAGAAATACCAGATGAAATGCCCAACAAATAAAGAAGAGAAGCAGTGGATGGAAACTACGTGACTAGAGGAAGTATAAAAGACACGGCTGGCGGTTCCTTACACGTTCAGAAAGCATCAGTAAGGACATTGAGGGCTTTCCAAGGACGGTTCATCGTTCCTTCTTTTTCTTATTCTTATTCTTTCGTTAATTTTTCTTTCTTTCTTTTTTTTTACTCATTTTCGCCTTCTTCCTCTCCTACTTTATCATCATCATCAGCATCATTATCATTGATCATTATTCCATCGCTTTTAAATTCGTCCCCTACGTACGATACATTACTTCTCTCTCTCTCTCTCTCTCTCTCTCTCTCTCTCTCTCTCTCTCTCTCTCTCTCTCTCTCTCTCCTAAGCCAATCAGTTTTTTATTCCATCATCCCTATCTTTTTTTCATCTTTTTTTTTGCCTTACCTTGTCCTATCCCTATCTCATAAACCTCCCAGCAGGCATCCCTTTCCTAGCCAACTGCCTCTCGCTTTTCAATAGTCTTCTGTAGTAGGAAGCCTGCCCGAATTCTTACACTCATTTCTATAGTGTTGAGATTACTTGGGTTTCGCGTGCATGTTCTCCTCACTGATATTACAGATTACCTATTAAACTATAACTTAAATCGAGACCACACCCAAGAAAATTATGTTAAAAATAGCCTAGTCGGGTTACGAGATCGATGTATCTGAGAGAACAAAGGATCTGTTGCTGTTTGTTATTCTGTTTGTAATCCTTTTGCATTGCTTTCTTTATATCTACAGTCCTCTCTTCTCCAGTCATCCATCCATCTTTTTCCTTCATTCCTACTTTCAAATACGGGACTGCGAAGAAAATCTGAATAAAAAAATAAGTAAATACAATAATAAACAAGTATGTAAAAGAAACTCAGATGACAAAAGTAACCTGGTAATCGGAAAGGTTAGTTGTATGTTTAATTCACATAACCTTCCTGTCAGGTCAAGATCAAAGGCTATGGACATTGCAAGCACAAGCATTTCCGTTCGAGAGGGGGCAGGGTGAACGAAACCCACACACGAACCTTGGCTGTGTTTTGAAACGCTTTCCACTCTCAGACCTATTTGCAAAGGTCACAGAGATGATTAGTCGGGTTTTCATTTTTTTTTTTTTTTTCACAATGATGATGCAGAATCCTTATTAGATTATCTATAGAATCATGAAATCACCCTGGGAACCGCAGACAATCCTTATCAGAACCTGTTTGAAGTAATGGAGACTAAAGATTCCTAAAACGGTCATTCATTTTCAGAAAGCTTGATCGTACTTCATGTTACGGTACCCTCGGAGTCCTTAGAAATGCTTTGTACTGAGAAGGGTCTGAAGAGAACAAGGTTGGACGAGACAGGGAGGGAAAGATAGATTAAAATGCTGTCCATTGTTGATGTTGTCATTCCTTTTGACTATATTTTAGGATATGGTACCGTTAGTAAGTCTTTTTTACTACTTTTTTTTTAGCCTTTTCATTTGCTGCCCTTAGCTAGAAATCCACTTTCATAAAAAAAATAAAACAAAAAAATAAAGTAAATAAAAAAAAAAATCCTTTTATTTATCCATTTCATCACAGAAACACTCGCCAGGTGTGATCATCCCAACGAACACTACAACAAGCATCACCAGTAACATTAAACATTGCCGACATGACATCAGAGGAGCGGGTGATAACTTCAAAATGGCCGCAGAGCCATGAAATAAAGTTCGAGCTGCTTCACGATGCCTCGACACAATGAACACAAACCACTCGCTCCCTGACTCGATCCCCAGTTTGCTCCGTCGCCAGTGTTTTTATTTTTTTTTTCCTGCTCGTGATCTGCCAATGTTCTCTGTTCTTGTGATGCGTGGCGCTGCTCAGATCACCTCCACACGTTACGCTAAACAAGGTGAGGTGTAGAACATGGAGAGGGGGGAGGAGGAAGAGGAGGAGGAGCAGGAAGATGGGAAACAGGAGGGACATGAAGATGAGACGCAGAGCAGAAGGAACAGCAGATAAGCTTAGGATGTCGAGGGTAACAAGAAAGCTACAGCGACAGTAATTGTATAGGGAAGATAGACCCCCATTTTCTTTGGTATATGTAGAGACAAGGTATGAACTTTTCCTCGCCACGTTTTGGTCAAATTAGTGGAAGCAGGATTGGTGTGAATTTTTCTTGCTTCGCGTGTCTTTGTTCTTTGGACCTGTCAGGCTTTTGAATAACTGGCCATTCTCCTGTCTTCCTTTCCGTCCTTGCATATCAGTTTCTCATTTTCCAGCAGTCGACCAGAAGTGCTTTCGTAAGGCTCAATCTTGTCCCGCTAAACTCTTCAACCTCGGTCCATTAGCTGATATGGTAAACAAATTAAATGACGAGGCTTCTTTTGCATCACTTGACCGACGATTTTGTGACTACGAGTTTCATGACTGTCTAGCGAAAATCTACGGGAGCTCACCACCTAAATATTCAAATAAGATCTTATAAAACGCACCTAACATTATTTACACGTGCTTAAGTGGCCAAAAGATAAAAGTAGAAAGGGTTTGGTTTCGTGAGGTTGAGGGAAGACGTAGGCTGTTTTCTGCGTTGCTGTTATTGAGATCTATAAGGAGGGACTGAAATAATAGTGTATCAGTCTTGGTGGCGTGATAAGAAAGAAATCTGAATGCAGTCTTAATGCATTTTGTGGACGAGTGTAAAATGTTTGTGTAAATATGATTTTATTTTATTTTCCATTTATTATTATTATTATTATTATTATTATTATTATTATTATTATTATTATTACTACTACTACTACTACTACTACTACTACTACTACTACTACTACTACTAGTACAACTACTACTACGAATTTTATATATTGAAAGATCTGAAGATATTTTAGAACACATTAGGAAATATGTGTGTGTGTGTGTGTGTGTGTGTGGAGAGGACGCTGAGCCAAGGACAGGAGAAAGTAGACTTTGAAAAAAATAAATAAATAAACAAATAAATAAACAAATAAATAAAATAGGTAAATAAATTAATAATAATAAACTGACGCATTTTTTTTTCCTTGTGCTCTCCCATAATCAATTTGTGGATGGCTAGAGCATGTTCTCGTTTCCTGTGGCCTGTTAAGTCACGCACGCACGAAATTCATCCCGTCAATGAAAAAAACCCACAACTGTCATTCTGCGCTGATCCAGGCCGAGGCAGGGCGGGACGGGGCTCAGTGGCTCTGGTTTAGTTAAATTACTTTACTGTTTCGCTTTAATTAGTTTTCAGCGGATCAGGAGAGTTTTGCTGGAGAGAGAGAGAGAGAGAGAGAGAGAGAGAGAGAGAGAGAGAGAGAGAGAGAGAGAGAGAGAGAGAGAGAGAGAGAGATGTGACTACTACTACTACTACTACTACCACCACCACCACCACTACTGCGTGTCGATTTCGAAAGAATAAAAGTTTCGTCACCAAAGACATAACATTCGTGCAACCTCTAAGAGAGAGAGAGAGAGAGAGAGAGAGAGAGAGAGAGAGAGAGAGAGAGAGAGAGAGAGAGAGAGAGAGAGAGAGATAATCTACCTAGCCTATGACAAAACTTTACCCGCGTGTTGTCATATATGTCTGGGCACTCACGGTGAAAGTGCAATGTGGGTGGCTGCTAGGAGGAATTTCCAGCTTCCCTAAGGACAAGACTCGCAACTCCTTGTCCAACGCCCACCTCTCTTTCATTTCTTGCGTCTCCCCTTCCTCTCTTCCTCTTCCGCACTTCCGTAGTCATCCCCTTCCTTCCTCTTCCCGCGTGGCTACATCGGAACCTTATCTTCCTTCCACTCCTTGTTTTCATCGTCCTTGGCCTCCTTTTCCAGCTCCTCTCCCATGCTTTCCTGACTTTACTTGTTTTCTCTCTCTCTCTCTCTCTCTCTCTCTCTCTCTCTCTCTCTCTCTCTCTCTCTCATAATCACCACTTTCAATATGCTGTATGCCTTTGCCAGGTTTCTTCCTGTATGTTACATCATAATTATCACACATATCATCAAGAGGAGTAACAAAAATTGCCTGGAACTAAATTGGCCAACTTTTTTGACTCATCCCTTGGCTTTTTTTCAGTAGCTAGTTGTGAGGGCTTTTTTTCCCTTCTCCCACACATGCACTTCTTTACACTCTCCTTCCTCCTTACAGATGGTCCTCCTCCCTTACAAGCATCTTTCATCTTCACTCACATACACTTTCTTGACAAGCTCTTTGCTGTTCATTCTCTCAGTAAGGACCTTCCATCTTAGTGAGTTCCTTTCCACACATTCCACCAGTCCACTATGCACACAGCTTGCACAGGCACACACACCACATCTTTCACTCACACTCTCATTGCTCATACCTTCTCATCTCTTCACTTCATATGTCCCAGTCAGAGAACTCATTTCCACAGCACACTCTTCATTGTTCTTCATGTTCAGGTTTCCAGACTTTAGATGCACCATATATACTAACTAATTAGTTTAACGTATTATTATTCACCTCAGTGGTCTTAATTTCCTTATATTCCACATTTCACAGGCAAAGGCTACCACTTTACAAGATTACTCTGATCTAACTTATTCAATTCTTTAGTGAACATATGAGTTGCAGGGACAACAGAAAGGGCAAGCAGTGTTCAGTTCTTTATTTTACCTCCAGTATTTGAGTTAAAAAAAAAACCTTCATATATGCCACGATCAACAGTTTTTCATTATTATATTTCCATTCCAGTGAAATTTGCTGTGAATTGATAAGGTCTACTGATAGGAAATCCCATTAAGTTCACTTGGTTTTACTAAAGGTTTCTTTCCTTTTCCGTGTTCACAAAACTTTATCTTGTGAATGGTTTTGGAGTTTCCCTCAGAAGAGTTTCCTTTCATAACTGTTCTGTATTAACTTTTGTAATCTCCTTTGGGTGAGTGGGGGATGGTTGCAGGGGGGCATGGTCTTACCCTTACTCCTCACATCTGCACGAACACTTCTCCGAGGCTGCACTGTGTTTACTAACATCTTTTTCAAAATATTCAGATCCTCAGGCTGCTGCACAAGTTCCAAGATCTCTACAATACTATTTGAATCTGGAAACTGCTGTACATTTTTCAGTAATTTTTTAATGATATCTACATCAGAAATCTTGTTGACAATTTTTATTATCGTTTTTAGAATATTTAAGTTTTTAACTTTGCGTAGTAGGTGAAAGAGTGTTTCTTTAGCATATGCAATATGTGGAGGTCTATAATAAGTAAAGGCAGGGTGTTTCTTTCCCTTCATGGCATTTGGGATTGTTTTTTGTTGAGGAATGGATGGCAGATAACTTGGAAGAATTCTCCCCTTTGTCACTGTTTTCTTTGTCTTCCCACTTGCAGCTTCATTTGATCTGGGTACAAAGTGATACAGTTTTTGTTGAGTGAGTGAACGTGTGAGTGGATGTGACCTCCTGCTGTGATCAACAGAGGACTGACTGGGTTGATCATGGACAGATGCACTTGAGACAGAACTTGGTATCTCCTTCTTGACAAATTCACATTTCATAACCCACTTATAGGGTTTCTCAGTAGTGTAAGACTGTGATGCAGTGGCCAGGAGACTGAGAAGTGATCCAGGACTAACACTTTGCTTTGGTGGTACAGTTATTGGGAGTGCTGAGTCATTTGAAAGATAAACTTCTTGGTGATCTTGCATTTTAAGTTGCATTGAGACTGTCTCTTCTTTAGCAACTGAATCAGATGGAACTAAATTGAAAGTAATGCCTGAATCTTCTTTTCCCTTCATGACCTCAGTGTTAGAGCTACGAGGAAGTGGATCTCCTATTCGTGGCATGTTCTTGGAAGTGCTGTGTGATTTTTTCTTACTCCTCATTAGACCAAAAGTAGCGAGTCCATTAATTCCACCAGAAGACAGATTTTGTGTGGTAGTACTTCCTTGTTGAGGGATAAATGATTGTTTACTTTGCCTGATGTTTTGTTTTTTTTGTGTTGTCCTTGATTCTCCACGTCTAAGTTTGTTTAGTGTGTGCATCAAGTAGCGGTATTCTTGTTGGGAAAGTGGACGTGATGTTCTGCCATGACGAACATCCTTTTGTTTATGCACATCACTGACTGATGCAGCATTAGAGACACTCCTTGGAATCTTTTTACTAGCTTCACTTTTTATGCCCACCAACTCATAGAAATCGTCAGCAGTCAGTGAAAGTGTTCCTGTATCCACATCTCTGCCTGCATGTAATGAAGGACTAATATCTTGTCTTGGCTGCACAGTTGGCTTGAATCTTGGATTACTTAAACGAGTGTTTCCCCTGTAGTCTTTGGTAAACTTGTTCCAGCCATGCATGCTTCTTCTGTCCGCAGCTGCCACACACACGACCACCACCATCACCACCAACACGAGTAACTTCATCTGGTATGCAGCTTTTGTCAGCACCAGTGTGTTGCCCTAAGAAACCTTCAGTTAGTTTACCTTTTGTTACCCTGACATTACTATGCTGTCATTGTCATTATAAATGAAACATCCTGTGAACAGCTTTTATGCACGTCTATAGCGGGTACATTTTCACGGAGTACAAAATTAACATACCTGCAAAGAATGAGTGACGCAGTAGGTAACTGAACAGAACAGCAAACCTACTTTCTTCTTGCACTGACAGCCACTGACTGAAAGTGTGGTGGCTTCAGGTGTAAAAAGAGAAAGGTGTTTACCCCACTGGTTGTGAAATTCAAAATAAACCTGCTGCTTGTAATAACTTTGCTTCTCGTTTTGAGAGTGACCTTATTGTCAACTTTTGTTTATTTTTAATAAATGGACTTTAATTCTTTTTAAAGTTAGCTTATTTTCTTTGCCACTTTACTTTTTTTTGGATGTGGCATAGATCTGGTGTCCTACGGGAAATGTGATTTGCATGCATACACGCATGCATCAAGGTGTGCGTGCACACACACACACACACACACACACACACACACACACACACACACACACACACACACACACACACACACACACATATCACAGCTGCTTGCACTACACCACTGAGCTCCAATTACCATGCAGTGTAAAACAATCCATATGGTAATTCCTTGCCTCTCTTGGACATCCATACAAATAAGTTCTAAAGAACAAGTATATAAATTGAAGGACATAACAATATGATGTGCCATAAGAAGCATCATTCCATTTCGCAAAGGTTAAAGCTCTAGAAATTGTAAATATTTTATTTGTAAATATTTTATGTTTGGAAGACTACAAGCCAACGCAGTTTTATAGAAAGCTTCCTCAATTTAACAAGATGCTAACTAAGTTACATCACAGAATCAATCTGCTACCTTCAGCATAAGTTATAGTGAATAGAAACATCAATTAATATGAAAATTTCAGTCTCATTTCATTTGTTTCCACTGATCTATGTAAAGTAACATGAAGTTTGTAAAGTGCTCATCACATCAACAACTGCTTTTGATGGTTAACTTTACACTCAGCAGTGAGACACGAGATGGCAATAATACATGACACTAAAGAAATCAGAAGGGAAGTAATGGATGTGTAAAGATTGGTAGCAAGGATTGGGAAAAATAACCAGTAAAGGATGATTTAACAGAAAAAAAAAAAGAATACAAATCTGAGCAAGAGGAGGAGAGGACAAGGAGAGGAGATGAGAAGAGAGGCCAGGAGAGGAGAGGAGAGGAAAGAAGGGAAAGAAAGGGAAGGGAAAGGAAGGGAAGGGAGACGGTCATCATACATCCTGCCTGCCTGCCTCGGCCACCAGGGAGTGCAGTGTTGTGGTGATGGAGGAGGGATGCAGCACCTCCTTCAGGATAGCCTTCTCCTGCTCCTCAAGCCTCTCACAGTTCTCAAGTATTTCCTCTGTTGTCTTGAGAGCCTGTCAGGGGTTCAACATTGTCATCAAAGTTTGGAAAGAGAAATCCCTTTTCCATGAAATAGAGGAAACAGACGGTGTGCCTTACAGTTTCACAGATTGACTGTCTTAATATTATTTGTTACATTATTGATAATATGTTTACATTTTAGAGACACTTGTTTGGCAGAAGGCAAGAATATAGTCAAGAAAGGATATAATGACAAAATGAATTAATTATGTTAAATTCAGTGCATGGATTTTCTTGTTCTGTCATTGTAAATAAACACTCTGTGTGGGATTGCCACCCTGGTGTATATATATATATATATATATATATATATATATATATATATATATATATATATATATATATATATATATATATATATATATATATATATATATATATATATATATATATAGTAAATAAACTAATAAAAAAAGAGCTATATTCAGAATCACATAATTTTCAATAAGCAGACAAAACACAGTTTCCTTCACCTTGACTAAAGTTGAGAGTTTGGAGTCCGCTTCCTCCACCAGCGGACCAGTGTTTGGGAGCTCCAGCTGTGCAGTTGAGGTGGTCCAGGGAGCGATGTAGGTGGAGTACACGCCCCGCAGCAGCTCCTGCTCCTTGGTCAGGCTGGACAAGGCTTTCTCAACACTTGCCTGCAGACTCTGGTGTTCCTCAGTGGAAGGAATTGCCTCACACTAGAAGTATTTCGGGATTAGAAAGTCTGTCCAGTACAATACATGATGTCAATTACTCCACTGTGTAAGACAAGAGGGTAGAAATTTAGGGGGAAAAAATCTGACCTGCGCAGGTTACAAATCCATTATTTGGACTTCTAAAATGTAGAAATTTTCAGGTGCTGACATAAATTAACATTTTCATGACAACACTGTAGTGAGTGATGCTTAATGATACCACAAAAAAATTATCTTGGAGCCTGATGATTTTTATGGTCCTGATATCTCAGGTAGCTTTACTCTGTTCTCTTGACCAGGGGACATCACCAGCCAAATGCAGTTTCTTCTATGAAGTGCCCAAGAGGGGCATTACTTTAAAACATAAGAGTTTCAGAATAATATTATGAATGATATAGCTGTATAAAATTTATAGAATATCTATTTGTGCATCAATCTATAACACTGCAACTGAATTTTATGTATTAAGTTGGTGAAACTTACTTTTTCCAGATATTTGTGTTTTTCTTGCTCTTGGCTAAGCTGTTCCTTCACTTTCCTCAAAGACTCAGACACAGGGGTGTGCTTCTGTTGCTTGCACCACACATGGTACTTGTCTTTGAGGTCCTCCGGCACCAGCGTTGCTTCTCCTTCCTGGGAAGCAAGGGAAACAAAAACAAGTATGGAGTTGCCTTGTGTGGATCAACTGACATTATGCAGTCTCTTTACTTGACCTTATACAGGAGTATGATGTCACATGGGTGGGCCACAATGATAGACAACTTGTTACTTATGAGTATATACCTATGCCATTATATACACAAGTAAGACCACACACCCTGCCATACCAGAAATCATGTCTCATTCTAGTCAAAACTCATCATTGTTCTGAAAAGCAAGTTCCATTTTTACACATGTCAAACTTTGTTACTTGACATGCTGTGTGGAGAGAAGCACCATTTTTTTTTTAGGATGTATGTTCACTGTCAACTTTGATCAAGTGGCATTCTACCTGCCCACTCCAAAGTATTAATATACTTCACCTGGTCATGGTCCTTCTTCACATTACTAAACCTTAAACCCTCATCACTGGTCTGTCCCATGATTCACAAATTTTGTCATGATGGTGTTTAGTGCTCACCTTGAGAGTGGGAAGCAGGTGAGGGGACAGAGCTAGGTGGGAAAGAAGCAGAGAGGCCACCTGTGGGTCAATCCTTTCCTTGTCTCTTGTTTGAGAGAAGTCCTGCAGGTGCTCAATGACATCTAGACATGTTCTCCAAAACTTAATTTGTGTCATCTCAGGTGCTGATCCCTGGTGATAAAAGACATGATTGAAAAAAGAAAGAAAAAAAGTTGAAAACAGTATTGAAAGAAGATATACACCAAACATACTTTGAAATACAGTGGAACCTCTGTTTTTTAACTTAATTCGTTCCTGAATACCATTTGAAATCTGAAATAAAAAACTGAAACTCTTTTCTTCATAGGAATCAATGTAAAATAGATTAATCCCTTCTCAGACACCTGTCCACCATGCCTTAGTGGTTAATGACTAATGCTCCCACAGCTCAGATGACCACTCCACAACATCTTCAGCTTAGAAATTTATTATTCAGAAAGGATGTATTGAATGAACTTAGTGACATAGAACACATGAAAAGATATTTAGACATTCTCTTTGTCACCGATCAAGTGAGGGAAGCCTTACAGAGTGACACAGAGAAGCAACTCACTCAACACCAAAATGAAAGTGATCATAACACTTAGACATCTTGCTGCTGGGAAAAGCTACTGGGAAAATGCAGTAGTAGCATTGACAATGTAGTAGCATTGTGAGTCACAGAAAGAGCCACAGGAGACTCGAGATTACTCCTGAGTGCTGAACCTTGTTTGTTTACTTGGAGGTTCTTCACAGGGTTACTGTATTTCTACACAACAATGTGTGGAATACTGAGTGTTGCCAATTCAGTGATGTCTGTTTTTCTACACCTACGTGGAATCCGCTACTAAATATAAAAGGAGAAATATATGCTAATTTCAGTAAGTTAATATTACTTCGACAATTATATATATATATATATATATATATATATATATATATATATATATATATATATATATATATATATATATATATATATATATATATATATATATATATATATATATATATTATATATATTAATGCATGTTAACATGAATTTTGCATAATTTTAGTACATATTTCTTTTCATATTCACACAGTTTCTTAGAAGGTATGGATGTGGAAATTTATTTCATGGTCAGCTGCCAAATGTCACAATATTTCCACACTAGCAGACAAAATTCCACGATACAGTAATCCTGGTTCTTCAACGGAATCACATTTCATTCATTTCAAAGATTGAATTACTGTCTTACCCTCTGTGTCTTTCTTCCAAATATATAAAAATGAAAGAAATATCTATAGAAACTACAAATCAGTAATAAATGGCAGCTTTTGCTACGTCTAGTATTTGAAATCAAGTAACTTTGTTCGAAAACCAAATTATGGTATGGCAATCAAAGCAATTATGAGTTAAAATTTTTCTTAAAAAAAAAAGAGTTGTTTGGAAAGGGAGATGTTAGGTAACCAAGGTTCCACTATATGTTATTTTAATATCCTAACTAAACAGGACATCAAAAAGTTGAAATTAATCAACATCAAGTGATATATGCCCTTCATCATAATGTAAATCATATGAAGTAGTATGTACTAAAATGTATTAAATATAATATGGTGATCTAATGTAATACTGTATAATATAATACAGTAGATACAGTGTATTATAATGTAATCAGTATAATCTTAAAATCCTATTTATCAAAGAGCAACAACTGATAACTTAGGAAAATTCTTGACAGATTGTATTAAAAAAAATCATCAATAAGACTGTTACATTATTTTAAGCAAGGAGAAATGGGTAATAATGATATGTTAACAATGTCAATCACTAAATCTAAAGATCAGCAAATCTACATGACTTACAGCTCAACACATTACAAATATAAGTGACCTAACATTACTGAATGGTAAATATAATGATGCTTGTCAACACACCTCAATGATGTCTGTGTCTCCTGGCAGGCAGATTCCCATGCACATCAAGATTTGAAGAATTTCTGTGTTAGGAGAAGATCAGTAATGATTAAAAAGTATCAAATTTATTATTTTATGTGACACTACACTACATTTTGCTGACTGGGTTTAGAGTAAATGGTAAATAATAAACACAGCATTCCTTGGTTTTTGAGATATGAATGACTACATATACATATACCTCCTGTAATTAAAAAAAGCATGAAAAAAGGTGCTATTAACATATTTAATTGCTTTTATGCTGCTGAGGCCAGAGATGGTAACTTGCTGTCTTGTTTTTTTTTGGTACAACTACTTTGTCACCATGTGCCTCTCCTTTGTCACATGAATGGTCTCGTGAACTAAATTCTTCTAAATAATAATGACACCATTCATTAAATGTCATCTAATTTTTGGAAGTCATTGTCTTGTCTGCATGTATGTAAATAGAAAACTACATCTTAGGAAACTGGGGATAATTGTGAGCATTAGGAATAAATGAAAACTAAAAAACCAGCTTATAACCTAATGGTAATGATGATGGTCTTCCCACAGGTCTTTGAAGGTTTCCAGTCAAGACTGAAATATGTGACCTGCAACGGAAGGTGTGAGTTGTGCTGGTGACTGAGATGGTGCCACCAGTGCCGTCCACTGCCCACTGCTCCCCGGTACTAATGGTAGGTAGGCAATTATTTATCTACTTTTTAGTTTATCTTATATGAAAACACATGCATACTGGTAATAAATATATTATGCATATGTATGGGTACCCTTAGTGGGATAGGTTGTAGTACCATGTCTGTCTGAATGGGGAGAGAGAGGCTTTCTTGTTGTGACTGTTCCCTTGGTAGATGCTCTCAGAGTGAGAAAGGTGTCAGATACATATATTCACACACACACACACACACACACACACACACACACACACACACATTACTCACTTTGTTCCTGTGCATGACTGGGCACTGAAGATAAATTTGAGTATTCACTTGGTGACAGACGAGCAATAACCCATCTGAGAAGGTTTTGTCTTGGTCTCCCAGGTGACACAAGGACTGAGTACACCCACTGGGGCTCCAGGGTCTCCAGCTCATCACACCCAAGGGCCTGAAAGACAATAACACATCCTGTTGTATTCATAGGGGAGAGATTTCACAGCATTATTAACTTCTAGCTGGTGGCACTGCCTAACTGGCCTTGCAGGCAGGTCCCCAGGTCTCTTGGGATGATGAAAAATAGGAGTAAAACTAGGCATTTCAGCTGGTTTTAATGTGATCTTAACTCGCTGACCATTGACAAAGTACAAAATAACATTACGACCACATTTCACTTGCGCAGACGATAAATTACTTTTCATGGCAGCAATATTAGACTTCGAGGATTATGTACATTAACCAATGGAATAAACCTTCTGGCCCTCGTTAATCAGAAAAAAAAGTTAGCGAAATACAGCTTACCGAAATATATTTATTCAAACTTAACGGTCTCCTTTGTAAAATAAATAAAGTATGACAGAAGGCTCCTTGTGGCAATTAACAGCAGTGACCTCAGGACACTGCAGGCAACTTTCACTCGACACAAGGATGACAAACCTCCAGCTTCCTAATAATGTCTTGCAGGGTCGGATCCTCGCTGCGCGCCATAGTTTTCAGTTCAGTTCATTATGTTTGTAAACACTGGCGGGAGACGCGGCGCTCCAACGGGCCCGCCACCCGACTAGGTGCCGAATTAAGTTGTATATTGTTTTTACGTTGGAAAGAAAGATAAACGTAAAGGGGACGTATGCTCCATTAAAAATATCAGTGCAGTGGGGTACTTGGCAAGCTACGTTTTCATCTGAGTGCTAGGTTAGGTTTAGATTCGTTCAGTTCATTAAGGGACCCTACTGGAAATAAGTTGCTAAACTTTAGTAGGCTATCCTGGATGAAGAATCTATGTACATTAACTGGTGTGGTACTCTGCCTGTAATGCACATGAATAATCCAAATAAACTTACTTACTTACTTACTAATTTTACAGCTGATCCCTTCACTGTGTAAATCACGATTTGAAAAAAAAAGCATGATAGTCCCTCCCCCCCCCCTCTCTCTCTCTCTCTCTCTCTCGAGAGAGAGAGAGAGAGAGAGAGAGAGAGGGGTTGCGTAATATGTTGAGGTGCGGCGGCGGATGACCCTGCTGTTGTGGTGACGTGAGTTAATCCAATCAATCGCTCATCAACCCTTAACCCTTTCACAGTTGCCCCATATTCTTTCCTTGCTCACAAATAGCTTTTATAATCTATTATAGCCATATAGTCTTTCAAACTGGTACGTACTTATAAGAAAGACTATATTTATCCTTATAACCTCGCATTCCTTTAGATTACGATAAGATTCTCTAGAATGCTTCAAGTTTTAGCGAAGGATGCGCTGTGGTGAGAGAGAGAGAGAGAGAGAGAGAGAGAGAGAGAGAGAGAGAGAGAGAGAGAGAGATAGCAGCTAACGAGAACAAGCCTGTAATTATGGATGATTCACAAAGGCTTTACCAACCACGCTAATTAACTCTGAAGGAGGTAGAGAGTGGGCGTCTCTCTCTCTCTCTCTGTTAATCATAATTTAGAACCTAATTTATCTCGAGGAGCTAATCAAGGTAAACTCGGCTCATCAATTACTTGAAGAAAAGAAGTAAATGGGTAACTTTGGAGAAGGGAAAACAGACCATACTATCTGTTATTAAGTTTCCCGACCACCTGATGTGAAAAAAAAAAAAACTCTTATAGCTGTGTGAAAGCAGGCTGATTTGAAAATAAAAGGTAATTGGCTTAATTGACCATACCAGACAGGAAGACAGACAGACATAGTGACTGACAGACTGATTGACTGCTTGAAGAGCTGATTGAGTGAATAACTGATTGATTAATGATTGATTGACTAAATAACTGACTGACTGACTGACTGATTAACTTATCGATTAATTGACTGACTGGTTAATTGACAGATTGACTAATTGCTTGTTTGATTCGCTAGACCAACTGGCCGACTATCTAAATGACTGACCCACTGTTTGACTGAACGACTGATTGACTTACTGTCTGTGTTGCGTAACCAATTAATGAACCAACAGGTTGATTATCGAACCAAGTGAATAAGTAATTGACTGACTGACTGACTAACTGATTAATTGACTGACTGACTAAATGAGTAATCGAGGCTTTGATTAACTAAGTGATGAACTGACTGACTGACTAACTACCTGCTTAACTAGCTAACTCATTGATTGACTGCCTGAGCGAGTGGGTGTCTCAGTGTTTACCTTCCCGGGGGCCGCGCTGGTGCAATTAAACTCCATCACGAACATCACTTGCTAATTTTAGATTTTTCGGACACATTTATTTACGGATCGATGCATTTCACGCCGCTAAACCTGAATGGAATTAGCGGCTCTTCTGTAGTGGAGAGAGAGAGAGAGAGAGAGAGAGAGAGAGAGAGAGAGAGAGAGAGAGAGAGAGAGAGAGAGAGAGAGAGAGAGAGGGTTCTTAGGGTTATCAAAATAGTGAATTCATGACACTTGCTTTTATTAACTGAAGCACACCGTGAGGGACAGTAAGGAACAGCAGCGCCCCGGCGAGGCTCAGGGCGTCAAGGAGGGGGATCACAACATAATTTCCTTGGACATCTTGATACTGGCGGTGTCCTCGTACTTTTTACTGGAGTCGAGGACGGTCTGGTCGCAGGGGCAGGACTGGAGCATGGCAGCCATCAGCGTCTCCTCGATGGCCAGGTGAACGAGTCCCGCCGGCGTCTTTTCCTCGTCTGGCCCCGCGCGAGGCTCCGACACTCGCTCCTGGTCCCTGGTCGAGTTCGCGGTGGCGTTGAGCAAAATTCGCGTTGGAGTGATATGGTTGTTTTCGCGAGACAAACACTTCATCTCGATGCAATTGTCCTTGGGCGAGGGTCTCTTGGAGCTGAGGTTCTCCTTCTGCACGTGGTTGGAGTTGAGTAGCGGGCTGGTGTGCGGCAGTCTGAGGGGGGGACTGGCGAGCACTGGCACCAGCAGCAGGTCGTCGTGCTTCTCCGCCGGGAGATGAGGCAGGGCAGGCTCGCACGGTGTCTTCCAGGCATCCTCGCCCCGCAGCTGTTGGCTCAGCAAGGTTTCGTCGTTCTGTGGCTTCCTGACGCCGTTGAGATTGTGGGCGTAGAGGGGATCTACCTGCTTCTGGAAGGAGAAGTTCCCTTTGTCTGACAAGTAGTGCATCTGGTGCCACTCGGTGTTGGCCTTGAGGTGGCCGTGGCAGTAGGTGGCGTCCAGGGGCTTGGAGCAACTCATGCCGCGGATGAAGAAGTTGTCGTGGTGCTGGTTGCCGCCCGCCTTGGTGCAGAACCTTGGTGTCACGCCCCCCGCTGCTGCCGGAAAGGAGAAATCTTATGTTCATAAAAAGAAGCATAGTTCTCTTCCGCCACTCCCGGCAGTCCCCGAGCAGTGCGGGACAAACACGATAAAAGTTTATGCCTCTGCAGTATTCAGCTTTTATCACCAGTGTGGAACGAAGGCACGTGAAGGATGGTGGCGAGACCGCAATAAAAGTTGAAGAATAGTAACTATGACGTGAAATATCAAGAGTCATCTTAATTAAATATTTCTAACGTCTCCTTTCTTCACGCAGCCACACACACGCCCACACTTAGTTGGGTTACGTTAGGTTAAGTATCATTAGGTAAAAGTTACGTTAGGTTAGGTTGTGTGAGGTGGATCCGTTAAGCTATTCTATGTATTTATTAATTTTGTAAGTGTTAATTAAGGGTAGAGAGAGAGAGAGAGAGAGAGAGAGAGAGAGAGAGAGAGAGAGAGAGAGAGAGAGAGAGAGAGAGAGAGAGAGAGATGTTGCTCGGTATATCTCAAAAAAAAAAAAAAAAAGTAAGTTATAGAAGGGTTTTAAAAAGATTGCGTGTGTAGTACGAGTATGTAATGTTGAGAAAATTGTGTTGTGCTGTCTTCTTGTCTTGTCTTGCAGTGTTGTGCTTCATTGTGTTGTGCTGTGCTATGATGTATTGTGTTACTGTACTGTGTGTTGTGCTGTGTTGTGTTGAGTTTTAATGTGTTGTATTCCGTTGTGTTGTGTCGTGTTAGGCTGTGCTGGGTTGTACAGGGTCGTGTCGTGTCGTCTTATGCTGTGTCGTGTCGTGTTGGGCAGTGTTGCGTCGCCGCCCTCACCTGATCTGCTTCTGGAGGTGTGCTCGATACTGTCCTGGCGGCGGCGCGTCAGGTGGGGGGAGTCCAGGTAAGTGGAGGGCGTGGAGCAGCAGCAGCAGCACCGCCCTGAAGAACACTGCAGCACCACCTCGCGGAAGTACGACCGGAATCTGTTAAAAAAGAAGAAAAAAAAAAAAAAAAGGAAGAAAAAGTAGAGGCAATCTTCATTAATGCTTCTGTGTAATTTCCTGGCATGTAAACTCCATCCATGAAGATTTTTCCATGGATGAATAATTCCCCCATTACTAACTTCATCCAGTCCACTTACGTCTTAATTTACCATAACTTCACGATTCTCTAACCGGTATAATTTTTGGATCAACAATGGGAACAACACCCACGGGAACCCGATTAATCACCTCTGTGGCCTTTAAATTAAGTCCTTTTAAGTGTCCAAGGCGTCTGAAAATAACTAATGGGAAAATAAAACAAAATGATAAAAGAAAGAGAAAAATAAAACGAACAGAATAAAATCAAGTAAAATAAAGTAGAACAAATTAAGTAAACCAAGTAAAATAAAACATAATATTCAGTGAAAAGGAAAAAAAAAAAAAAAAAGAAAACATCCACAAGAACCGGATTCAATATGTGTATGGCCTTTGAAAGTAATCCATTTAAGAGAACGAAGCTTTTCAAAACAGGCAGCATGGAAGTCAATGTTTTTTTTTTATTTTCTTTATTCTAGTGATGATTTTATGAGGATTCTGTACCATCAACTGAAAGAAAAAAAAAAAAAAAACCGCATAAAAAACGGAGTATTAATGTGTTCTGCATCTGAAAACAGTCCACGATGAGTCAGAACGCACGGTTACAGGAGAAAACGGGAAGACACAAATACTACAGTCCGGAGATAGAAAACGGAGGGAAAAAATTAAAAACACAAGAGCTCCCCACACGAAGAAGTTAATGAATGATGCGGGCGAGGTGTTGGCGAGCGAGGGAGGGAAATGAGGTGATTTCTGGTGGTGATCGGTGAAAAGAGAACTTGCTGGGTCGCGAAGTGGTGAGAATGATGGAGTTAAGGATGAAAAAGGATGGAAAAATGAAGGGAGAGAGAGAGAGAGAGAGAGAGAGAGAGAGAGAGAGAGAGAGAGAGAGAGAGAGAGAAGGATTGTGTTGATAGTGATGATTAAGAGGAAATGAGGATAAGTGATGAAGAAATTGAAGCATGAAAAGAGACATAAAAAGAAAAAAAAAAGGTAAATAAAAATAATACGACGTAGGAGGATGACCGATAAGGAAAAAAAATGAAGGAAGAAGACAAAAAAAAAAAAAAATGAAGGAAGTAAGGAGAGGGAAGAGGGAGAAACGAACAATTATGAAGAAGAGGAACGGAAGGAGGAAGAAAAAGACGAAAAAAAAAAAATAATAACGACGACAACACCAGAAGAGGAATTAGAGGAAAAGGAAAATAAGGGAGAAGCAGAAACAAGAACTGGAAGAAGAAAAACAAATATGGGTGAAGAGGAGAACAAAGATGAGGAAGAAAGGGAGAAAGACAAAAGGAAAGATAAAAAAAAAGTTAATTGGGAAGCGACAACAAAAAAATGAGGCAAGCGACGAGGGCGAAAAACCGTGAAACGAAAACTGATTAGCACAAAGGAAGAAAGGATAAATAAAACGATAAACAAGGGGAAGAAAAAAAAAGAAGAGGATCGAGTGACGAAATGGGAACGAAAATCAGGAAGAAGAGATGGAAGACCCACAGAGCACCTGGGACTCAGATTATTAAACAAATCCTGAATAGCATCGTGTAGGAAATTGGAACACGTATTCAGAATTTCCCAAGGGTGACTATTCCCTGCGGACCGTGAGTGGGAGAGAAAAGATTCACTTGACAACCTAACCTAAGACCGCCTATTTTAAGTGGATAACCTGAAGATCCGGTAGGAGAGTAAATATTCACCTGACAAGCTAACCCATTCACCGTGCACCTTTTGAACCTCTGAAACGCTTCACCGCACCTCCACTGCTTTCAAAAGGCTCTAGTTAAAGTTACATGGATTTTTAAGAGCGTTTTTGTAGTTCCAGTGATAGATTAACAATATTTCTACATTATCAACAGAAGAAACACTCTTAGGAACCAAACTAATCATCTCTGAGGCCTTTGAAAATTGTCGTGGTGGGAGAGCAAAGAGTTTCTGAATACGCAACACATTTACCTGGCGTTCATCCAGTAGTAGATGATCGGGTTCACCATAGCGTTGGCCATCGCGAGCCAGTAGAAGCCGAGGTAGATGTGCTGTATGTGGGCACTGTCGAGGACCTGGCTGTTGTGGTACTGGTAGAGGAAGAAACCTTGTTGTGGCAGCCAGCACAGCATGAACACCACCACGATTACGATGAACATCCGCACCACCTGTACCACACACCGGGAGGTCAGGGCGTGCAGACAGGGGAAGGAAATAAAAGCAGAGGCTAAGGACCAGATTCTGAAACACTTCTTCGCCGCATCTCCACTATTTAAACTATAAAGTGACATGTTTTTAAGGTGTTTTCATGGTTCTAGTGACAGATTAACAAGAAGGGAAGGGAAATAAGAGCAGAGACTAAGATCCATATTTATTTTTTTAAGGGTATTTTCATGATTCTAGTGACAAGTTAACAAGATTTCTACATTCTTCAGAACCTGACTAATTATCCCTGTGGCATTTGAAAACAGTCGTAATGAGAGAGAGAGCAAAGCTTTGATGAATGCGGGCTTAAGTGGAGGCTTGGTGAGAGGCTTGAGGTGGAGGGTGGAGGGTGGAGGGTGGAGGGAGAAGAGAAAACAAGGAGAGGGAAGGAGGCAAAGAAGGATGAAAGAGGATATTATAGATATTGGTAAACCTGTCAGTGCTTCATCAGCAGGGCCAGAGAGAGAGAGAGAGAGAGAGAGAGAGAGAGAGAGAGAGAGAGAGAGAGAGAGAGAGAGAGAGAGAGAGAGAGAGAGAGAGAGAGAGAGAGAGAGCATAAGAAACTAAAAAAAATAAGGGAAGCTGGAAGAAACCATTAGGCCTACACGTGACAGTCTAAAGGTGCACTTAGAGGTCAGCAGAGTTTTGTAACAGAGTGATGAGTGAGTGTGTGATGGGAAGAGTGTCCGAGCAGCTTTAATCCAATATTTTCCTCCCTCACTGCTGTACAAATGGGACTCTATGGGGTATGGTGAACTCTCTCACTGCTAGACAAATGTTTCCTGTATCACCAACAACGTTTTAGGCATTTTTTTTTTCTGTAAGCTTGTAAATACTTCTGTAGCTTAGAGGGAAAACGATCTTATTTTATTGCATTTTATCTTGAAACATTATGTATCTTATTTATAAACATTCCTTCTTATCTTACGTGGACTTTTAACATACTGTAGTGGAAGTTACTGTGCTTTCATGACTGTAATGGTAATTTAACAAGGATGGAGAAAACCCGAATAGAACCCAAATAATCACCTCTGTAGCCATCGAAAAAAAGTCCTGATACGAGAACAAAGCGCTGAGGAGTGCAGGCCTGTATGCTAATCTCGCGAGTCTCATTACGATAACAGAGCTCCGATACTCGACTACCGGGGTAATGCAGTGCTCTCATTACCGCCCTCCCTACTTACGATAGTCACGATTGTGTTAACCTTTGATCCCTGTTGCTTTTTAACTTAACCGTTTTACTATGTTCATCTTTAATATTCAGAGCACTGGTGGTGGAGGTTAAGAGAGAGACAAAAGTGTTAGAGATGAGTCTATTACCGATTACTTTCGCTCTTGACTTCAGGGGAGCTCGCCTCGTGACGCCTCTCTCTCTTTCTCTCTCTCCTCACCACCACCTCCAGCTTGTCTTAATGGCTCGTATTCAGCAACGCCTTACCCTCTCACCATGACGATTTTCAAAGGCCACAGAGATGATTACCCGGGTTCTCAAGACTGTTTGTCCTAGTAATATTGTAGAAATCTTGTTAATCTGTCACTAGAACCATCAAAGCAGTCTTAAAATCTCGTGTAATTTTAACTATAGTCATTTGAATGTAGTGGAGATGCGGCGCGGAAGTGTTTTAGAATATGATCCAATGTCTCGTTATTCAGAGCTTTGTAGATATTAATTATTTACGTGAACTTAGAGAGAGAGAGAGAGAGAGAGAGAGAGAGAGAGAGAGAGAGAGAGAGAGAGAGAGAGAGAGAGAGAGAGAGAGAGAGAGAGAGAGAGAGAGAGAGAGGAGAATTATTGGGAAAGTGAACGGAGACACATATGACGGAACAAGTGATAAAAAAGAAGAAGAAAAAAAAAATAATGGAGATGGGGACAGGAAATACCTCGGTGGTGTTGTGAATCACCTCCATCATGTGTATCACCACCATAACACACGTCACCACCACCACCACCACCACCACCACCACATCACATTCCCCTCACCATGACAACACGCAGACACAAACGAACATCACCACCACCACCATCACCATCACCACCACCACCACCACCACAAACACCTCAACACCAGAACACATACACCACAATCACAACACATTCTCCTCACTACCACACAGACAAACACCACCAGCACTACCACAACATCCAAGACCAACACAGACACTCCACCACCACCACCACTCCCTCACCACCACAAAAAGCACTAATCCTTAACGCCTCCTGCATTAGCTGGTGTAAAAGTATTACATTTTAATTTTTTTTAGCTGCAACTGACGAGAGAATCAATGGCTCGTAATGATTACCAGCACGAGTCCCGCGGCGCAGTGTGATAAAAGTTGTTTAATGAGGAGATAATGGCGCCATGTGTGTGTGTGTGTGAGAGAGAGAGAGAGAGAGAGAGAGAGAGAGAGAGAGAGAGAGAGAGAGAGAGAGAGAGAGAGAGAGAGAGAGAGAGAGAGAGAGAGGGAGAGAGGGGAGTCGGTCGGTCAGTCAGTCAGTCTACCATTATCCTGCAGACTCATACAAAAGAGGCTTTATGTTCTTAATTCACGCTTTACTTAAGGGATTTGCTGTCGATTTACCAGAAGGCTTTACAGTGGCGGGTCAGGATTAGCGAAGTTAAATGAGGCAGCGAGGGTTTGGAGGCGAAGAGTCCGGATACAAAGCCTTTTAATGATCTCGTGTCGACTTCCTGCTGTGTTGTACTAATGACGGGGAGGTGAAGAGAAGAGCAAGTGTGTTTTATTGTGTGTGTATTTTCACCCTAAGCTGGAAATATAGACAAGGGAGTAGATATAAGAATCGGTGGCTTTGAATGTGTATGTTCTGTTGTAGGTGTATAGTTTTGTGAATGAACTGACTTACTAACTAACCACCTGCCTGAATAACTCTCTCTCTCTGTCTCTCTTTCTCTCTCTCTCTCTCTCTCTCTCTAGTATGTTTCTTTAGTCTGTGCAGCTGACATGGTAGTTTGCTTTGTATTCTAGAAGGGTTTTTTAAAAATTATTTTTTTATTAATTGTAGATCAATGTTGTGGTTGAAACATCTGTCTGTCCATCCATCCGTCTTCTATCTATCTGTATGTAAGGTCTAGGTCTATCTGTCTATCAATCTATCTATCTCTATCTATCTATCTATATCTTTCTATCTGTATCTATCTATCCATCTGTTTATGTATGTATGTATGTATATATGTATCTACTTGTCAATCCATCTATCTTATCATTTATGTGTTTTGTATAGGGAAGATTGTAAGGAAATCTAGTTTGAATATAAGTATCCATACATTCACACAACAAGAGGAAGCGATGAACGCAGCAGGAAGCCAACAAAATAAAGATAAGAGAATCAAATACGTATGGATGATTACAGGGAACCCTCTAGTTGAAGTTACTGGGACTTTGAAGGATGTGTTCATGACTGTAGTGATAGCTGAAGAGGAGTGAGGGAATTGTGTACCGAGAATGGGAGGGAAAACACCATTGGGAAATTGACAACACGACTAGCTATCATGTGGTCTGTAAATATCGGACCGTCTTCTGGTCGCACCGCACCTCCACCGACATTCAAAGCCTATAGTTGAAGCTACACGGATATTTAAGCGTGTTTTTACGGCTCTAGTGACGGATTAACAAGACCTCTACATTATTAACAGGAGAAACACTCTTGAAAACCGGCAAAATCATCTCTGTAACCCTTGAAAATACTCGGGGTGAGAGCAAAGCGTTTTCAAACATGGAGCGTAGTCCATGATGAGAAAAAAGGGGACGTCAAACTTACCCTCCTCTTGGACTTAATGGAGCTGGCCTGTCTGTCCGTGAGTTCCCCCGATGGAGTGGCTGCCCCAGAGCTCGCAGCTGATGAGCGTGTAACTCACCAGCATCACCAGCATCGGCAGCACGTAGGTAGTGGCGAAGACAGACAATGTTGTACCTGGTGGTGGAGGTGATGAGGAGACGTGAAGGGGTTGCTGGTGGTGCTGGTGGTGGTGGTGGAGTTATTGTTGTTGTTGTTGTTGTTGTTGTAGTGGTGGTGGATGTTGGTGGTTGGTGTTGTTTCAGGAAGTTTAGGAGGTAGAGATAGTAGTGGTTTAGGTGATCATTATTCTTGTATTGATTATAATGGTTCAGGTGAAAAATTAATCTATAGTCTTGCATTATATTCTGCTTTGTTTTGTATTGATTTATTTGTGTATATCAAAGAGCCGCTGAAGTCAGGTCGTAATGCTCGTCTCTTTTTAATGCGAGACCGTCATGTTTTCGTCATACATAATTTTGTGAGTATGATTGAGTGAGTGAGTGAAGCTGTGTGGTGTGTGTGTGGTGTGTGTGTGTGTGCGTGGGTAAGTCACACCTCGACTGTTGTTACATTTTAATAGACATCTTTCAAGTATTATGTGATTACATTTTCCAAGTATCACTCCTAACAAACCAAACATCCTCTGCCTTGCTCGTTGATAATTTCCCTTCATTCATTTTTCTTCCTACGCGAGTTTCTCCTGCATGAGCAATTTTCTGAGGAACCTCATTTATGAATAACTTTTCTTTAATACTTCTGCACACCACCACCACCACCACCACCACCACCACCACCACCACTTTGATTTCTTTCCGCATTCTTACCTAGCTCTGGTCCTTTCATCTAACTTTCTTACACACACACACACACGTAATGAAAAGAAGCCCTATTTCGCATCCCTTCACACCGTCACACGTCTTCATTTGCCTTTCTTCTTTACAAGTCAGCACAGAAACACCCGCCATCCCTCTCTTGAAAACCAGGCGCAGTGTTAATACTCACACATATTCTCTGTAAGATATGCTTGTCTGCCCGTCCGGCCACAGCAGGAAGCAGCCTCGCCGTATTTCGTCGTTCTTGTATCTGGCGGGAGAGAATAAGTTCACACAGGGGCGAGGGAAGACGAGGGAGGGAGGGAGGCAGAGAACGAGGAAAGATGAGAAAGGAGGAAGGAAAGCGAGGGAGTGAGGGAGAGAACGGAGAAAGGGAAGAGGGAAGGAGGGAAGACGAGGGAGGATGAGAGAACAGGGAAAGGAGAGAAGGAAGGAGGGAGGAAAAAGGGACAGAATACACACAAAGGGTTTTTCAGAATGCAGAGATGAGATAAGAAATAATAGATGTTATATTTGCAGGGAAGGGAAAAGGATAAAAAAAGGAGGATAAAAAAAAAAAAAAATGGTGTATTCATGCTGCTGTTGTCCTTGTTGTGGGAGGGAGTGACACAGTGGGAAGAGAATAATGGAAAAATTGAGTTCTTTTCTTTTAGTGTAAGCTGCTAAGTGAAGTAAAGGCTTTCAGAGAGAGCGTGCCCTTGCCATCGTCATGCAATTATTACGTGACTTGTGGGAAAACTCCTCGTAGACTTAGTGAAATGTGGTAGACGTTCCCCGTAGACTTGTGGTATGATGTGAGATGCAGGGTAGCAGAATTAGACTAAAATAATGATACAAAAAGAATTGTGATGATAGTGATAAATACAAAATGATGGTGATGATGATAATAATAATGATAATAATAATAATAATAATAATAATAATAATAATAATAATAATAATAATAATAATAATAATAATAATAATAATAATAACAATGATAATACCAACAACAATAATGTTCATGCATAATTGTGAACAGTTAAATGAAATATCGAAATCCTGAATAAGCATTTCTAGTCAGAGAGAGAGAGAGAGAGAGAGAGAGAGAGAGAGAGAGAGAGAGAGAGAGAGAGAGAGAGAGAGAGAGAGAGAGAGAGAGAGAGAGACTGACAGAGAAAGAGCGGCAGACAGACAGAGGCACAGACATAGACGGGTGAACAGACAGACGGACAGAGAGACAGACAAACAGACAAACAGAGACAAACGAACATTTAATGGACACCGAGATGAAGTACAGCTAACAGACAGACAGACAAACAGACAGAGAGACAAACAGACCGACAGACACTCACTTGATAGACACAGTGGTGGAGTAGAGCAGGCAGGGCACCGCCAGACTCATGGAGGACACCCAGATGAAGATGATGAAGTGCCGCGCCTCACTCTTCGACATCCGGGGCTTGAGGGGCCTGACGATGGCGATGTATCTGAGGGGCAGGGCGGGGGAGGAGCAGGAGAAAGGGCAAGGGAGGGAGCAGGAGGGGCGTTAGATGCGATGGAAATAGATTAACAGGAAACAAAAGTCAACAAAACACGCTTTCGATTTGATGTGTGTTAGTTTAACGAGAGAGGGAAAAAACGAAATGGTGAGTTGTTTCATAGAGAGAGAGAGAGAGAGAGAGAGAGAGAGAGAGAGAGAGAGAGAGAGAGAGAGAGAGAGAGAGAGAGAGAGAGAGAGAGAGAGAGAGAGAGAGAGAGAGAGAGTTGAAGTCGATGGTGGTAAATGTAATTGTCGTAGCGAGTAAGTTAGCAATCACAGCTGAAGAAAACTTTGTGTATAAAGCTTGTGTTTAGGGAAAGAGGTGAAAAGATAGAGGAGAGTCACCAGGAAGAGAAGCTTGTCAGTCATTTATGTTTGTAAAGAACAGACATAAGAAAAAAAAAAAAAAAAAACAAAGGGAGAACAATGAGCGTGATTTAACGATGCTAAAATGTTGTGTTGTAGAAGTAGTAGTAGTAGTAGTAGTAGTAGTAGTAGTAGTAGTAGTAGTAGTAGTAGTAGTAGTAGTAGTAGTAGTAGTCGTAGCACCAGCAGTAGTTGTTGTTGTTCCTATTACACTTAGCCACTAACCCAGTCACACACACACACACACACACACACACACACACACACACACACACACACACACACACACACACACACACACACACACACACACACCTCCCCTATACCCACACATCCACACACAAACACAAACACAAACACCCACGCCCTCTCCCACTCACCCCCTCCCACCACACACCTGTCGAATGAGATGGCCATGAGCGTGAAGACACTGGCGGCGATGGTCACGTTGGCCATGAAGTTGCTGATGGTGCAGTACACGGCACCGAAGGGCCAGTCGCTGTCGGGAGTAGAGGGGAGTGTCAGCACAGAGATGGGGAGACAAGTGCCGGGAACACATTGTGGCGGGAGATAAAAATGGAGGCTAAATACAAGCAATCTAGTGATTTTTCTTAACTCGAGAGAGAAAAAATAAGTAGAAGTTGTACATTGTAGTGGAAGGCAAGTGGCGTGAACCCATTGTAGTGGAAGGCAAGTGGCGTGAACCTAGCGTACTGGAAGACCAAAAGGCTGCCAAACACAACTAATACGGTGATTTCTCTTAAAAGTAAACAGGACCATGGGTATTTTGAACAAAGCTAATGACGTGAATCTATTGAGGCAGAAGATGAAGAAGGAAGTCAAACAGAACCAAACCAGTGATACTTCTTGACTGTAGGAAACCAAAGTAAAGAGAACGCAGGGTAATTTTGTACAAGACCAAGTGACATTAACCCATTGTGGCAGAAGATAAACACGTAGGCCAAACACAACCAATCCGATAATTGTTCACAGCTCTGGAGGTTGATAATATAAAGAGAACAGTGGGTATTTTGTACAAGGCATAAAGAAGTAAAGCAAACATGTGATACGATGTTTATAGCAGTGACAGTAAAACGATTAAAAGAAAGTAAAATAAAAAGTTATTTCAGTAGGGGAAAAAATAAACAGCCAGAAAACAAAAGTCGGCAAAACACACTCCTGCTTTCCCGAGTTTTAGTATCATGAAAGAAAAATCCTTAAATGGACAGGTGTTTCATCAGGAAGGAGAGAAAGAACGATAGAAAAAGCCAGAGAGAGAGAGAGAGAGAGAGAGAGAGAGAGAGAGAGAGAGAGAGAGAGAGAGAGAGAGAGAGAGAGGAAAACTGGACGTAACTGCATTTGAAACATGGTGAAAAAAAAATGAACTGCATGTCACATTTAAAAAGAGAACATTAGGTTTCTCTCTCTCTCTCTCTCTCTCTCTCTCTCTCTCTCTCTCTCTCTCTCTCTCTCTCTTACGTGAAAAAAAATAGATGTAAAATACGTAGACATTTAAGTTATTTTTACATTCCCTAATCTATTTTTCTATCGCTACACGTCGCTTTAGGAAATAAGACAAAAATAAAACATGATCTATAGAAAATACACTAAAATAAACTACCAGAAAAAAATACAATAAGGAAAAAGGAAAAAAAAAGGAAAATAAAATAAAAAGCAAGAGACCCAGATAGTGAGAAGCAGCACGTGAAGGAATGATAGCTGCAAAGGTCGATAATCTCACCAACAACTGAGAGGAACTGAACCTTAGAAGAAAGCCCTGTGTTCCCTGGGAGGAGGAAGGACGAGGGAAGGAAAGTGGCAGGAATGTCTGGTAGAGAGAGGCACAGGAGGAGGAAAGTTTAGTGGTGAAGGAAGGGAAGGAAGGAAGGAAGGGTGAACTGCAGTAGGTAAGGAATAAAGGAAGGGAAAAGTTTGGAGGAGAGAGGAAGGAAAGAAGGAAGGGAGGAAAAATTGGAGTGAGAAAGAAATGAATGAAGGGGAAAGTTCATAATTGAGGAGAACGAAGGAAGGAAGGAAGGAAGGATGGAAGGGGAAATTGCAGCAGGAAAGAAATGAAGGAAAGGACAAGTTGGAGAAGGAGAGAGAGAGAAGAGAGAGCAAAAGCTGGAGACGTAGGGAGAGAAAGGAGAATCAGCAACTAGGGAAGACCTGAGAAGGGAAGGAAGGATGAAATAGGAAATGAGGGAGAAGTAGAATAACGATGTGCAGAAGACAGTAAAGAAAAAATAGAGATGAACTAAATAGATGAAAAAAATGGAAAAAAAATAGGAAATATAATTAAGATGGGTATAAAAAATGAAAACAAACGGTAGGAAGAAAAGAATGACAAAAGAAATAAAAAAGGTGGAAGAGAGAGGAAGGGAAAATGGGGAAGGGAGGAGGAATAAAGGAGAAAGAGAACGCAAGAATAAAAGAGGAAGCGAAGGGAAGAAGAACAAAAGAGAAGGGGAAGAGAGAAAGAATAAAATAGGAAAAGGAGGAAGAATAAAGAAAAAGTGAAGAAGAATAAGAAAGGGAACGAAAGAATAAAGGAGAAAGGGGACAGAAGAATACTCGTAAAGGAGGAAGGGAATTGGAAGAAAGAATAAAGGAGAAAGGGGAGAGATGAAGAATAAAGGAGGAAGGGAAGGGAGGGAGAAGAGGAAGAGGAAAGAAGGGAAACAAAAGAGAAAAGAACAATAAAATAGAAACGGAACGGAAGAATAAAAGGAGATAGGGAAGGGAGGAAGAATAAAGGAGAAAGAAAGGAAGAATGAAAGAATAGAGGAGGAAGGCAAGGGAGGAATAAATGCTGGAGGGAGGGAGAGAGGGAGGGAGGGAGGGAAACAAGAGTCCATCAAAGTGGAAAGTGAAGTGGTGGTAAACAAAATCACAACACTACGTGGATTTCAAAACACTTCGATCCTATAACGCTGCACTTCATGCCCACGCACACACACACACACACACACACACACACACACACACACACACACACACACACACACACACACAGCAAACAAGTGATGTAGTTTGAATTAATTTGTTGACTTCGCAAACCTATTGAGTCTCACTTTTGTAAATGGAATGGTCAGTCTTAGAGAGAGAGAGAGAGAGAGAGAGAGAGAGAGAGAGAGAGAGAGAGAGAGAGAGAGAGAGAGAGAGAGAGAGAGAGAGAGCGTCACAATATCTGCATGATTATTTATTTGTCCGCGACCTTTTCTTTCTTTCTTTCTGATATAAATGTCCTCTCATATCTGCATTATTATCTATTTATCCTTTATTATCCATTTTTCTCCCGTTTTTTTCTATCTTTCCATCTCTTCATATATATTTTTTTCACGTTTATTCTCACTTTCAATTATTTTTTGGCGCTCAGTATTTCACGGAACGCTCCCTTCTGGCCATAAATCTTCGGTGTATGCATGCTGGTCCTCTCCTCCCTCTCCTTCCTCTCCTTCCTCTCCTTCCTCTCCTCTCCTCTTCCTTGCTCTTTTTTTCAAGTCTCACATCACCACCTCTTCACCTCCACTCTGTCTTTCCTTTCCTCTCTTCTTTACAAGTGTTTATTTTTTTAAAGTCTTTTTTTCTCTTTCTGTGTGTTTTTTTTTCAAGCTTTCTTATCTGATTTCCCTTCCTCTCTATATTCTCTTCTTTCTCATTTTTTGTTTTTGTTTTTCTATTTTCTTGTTTTTTTTTCTGTATTCTCCTCTCTGCAGTTTGTTCTCACGTTCTTTGTTCTCATCTCTCCTTCTCTGCTTTCCTCTGAATTTTTTGTGTATT
>NC_087183.1:8964867-8997367 GCF_035594125.1 Scylla paramamosain
TCCTCCTCCTCCTCCTCCTCCTCTTCCTCCTCCTCCTCCTCCTCCTCCTCCTCCTCCTCCTCGCCTCCTCCTCCTCCTCCTCCTCCTCCTCCTCCTCTTCCTCCTCCTCATTGTTTTTGCTTTCTTAATGATAGAGAATATCCATCCAATTATCATGATCTCCTCCTCCTCCTCCTCCTCCTCCTCCTCCCCCTCCTTGCCCTACTCTTTCTGGTGCTCGTTATGGTTTGCGTCGCTCTTTTGATCCTAATAATAAAGACCTGCTCGCGAGTGTAGAATAATAGGACAGGTAAGCTCATTAGCACCTCAGAAAACTTATCATAATTCCACTTCTGTTTTTCTGTTCTTGTGTCATGCATTAATTTTTCTCCCTTCCTCCCTTCCCTCCTATGGCAACTCATCATCCAGGCTCTTACAGTGCTCGTTATGAAGAAGGGAAGGGGCGTGACAGGAAAGAAAAGGTCACTGCACTGTATATTTTGCTTCCTAAGAGATGAAGGGCAGACGTCCGGAAAGGAGAGACGGAGAGAAGAAAGAGTAGAGGTGATTGCACTGTACAGACTTACACTAATGGTAAATTGAGGACTGTGTAATGAAGGAGGGGAGGAAAATGTGAACGTCTGTGTTTCATTACAAGCGGATCTCGTAATGGGAATGTTTTTATCTATCTATTTTATTTTATTTTATTTCTAGCCGCTAATTCATGACCCGGTGTGATCATGAGTTCAAGGTGACGACAGGGAAGTGAATAGAGAAACAGTTAGTGAAATAAATATGTGTAATAGATAGTGCTCATGATACTTGTGATATAGATATGTAACTGAAGAAGATAATGTAGAGAATTAAAGGGTAAATGATTATAGGAATGTTTTAAAAGAGCTTTCGAGGCTTTTTAGTAGTAATAGTAGTAGTAGTAGTAGTAGTAGTAGTAGTAGTAGTAGTAGTTTTGTTCTTGTGTGTATGTGTGTGTGTGTGTGTGCGTGTGTCTGTATAGCTGGCCTTGTGTGTCACTCATCTGATGGGGAGCCAGTGTCGGCATAATGGCGTCAGGGTGTAGGGCTGTGTGGGTTCAGGGGAGTAGAGGAGTACTGGTGTAGGGGTGTGAGGTGCAGGGCAGTGTGTTAATCATATCGGGCTGGATAGAAGCACGGTGTGATTGGATTAGGTGGGCCTGGTCGTGCGTGTGTGTATCCCTGTATGTGTGTGGGTATCTGTCTGTCTGTGCATGTGTCGTAATCAGCCTGACAGACCGAGCTGCATCATAACAAATGCAGACTGGCGTAATATTCGTGGAGGGATCAATGTATGTTTTCCTTTGTTTGTTGTGAGTGATACTCGTCCTTCCTCCCACCTCCACCCCTGCCGGTCTGCCTCTCTCTCTCTCTCTCTCTCTCTCTCTCTCTCTCTCTCTCTCTCTCTCTCTCTCTCTCTCTCTCTCTCTCTCTCTCTCTCTCTCTCTCTCTTTCTCTCCCTGCCTGCCTCTCTCCGTTTCTCTCCATCCTTGTCTTTATCTATTGCCTTCCTGGATCTCTGCCTGTCTCGATCCTTGTCTGCCTTAATCCCTGCCTGCTTCCATCTTTTTCTCCCTCCATCCCTGCCTCCCTGCACCCTTGTCTCTATTCATCCCTTCCTTCACACTTCATTCCATCCCTCCCTCTCTCTACGCTTCTTTCACCTCCTCGTTTCTCTCCTATATTTCACCTTTTCACCTGTTTCTGCACTCATCTTTACCCCAGTTCCACCTCTCCTCCACCCTTCCCGTATCCCCACCCTGAATGACTCCAGCCCTGCCACGCATGGACGCTAAATCAATTACAGAAAAATAACATTACTGCACTCGATGAAAATAACAGAAAGGGTACATATGATAAGTGGATAACGGGAAGGGGTGGGAGAAGGGGATGGGGGGTGTGGAGGGGTGCTGGTGGGGGAGGAAGGGGTGTGGGGGTGAGGGGAGGAGGGATGAGGGATATTGTTTAGTTGATCATTGTGTTACTGTGAAAAAAAAAATGTGATGTATGAAATATCCTGTAAATTAAGGAAATGGGTTTTGCTTGTTGGTGATCTGAATATTTTTTCTTGATTAAAGTTTGTTTTCGTGATGATTAGTAGATATTTATTTATTTGTTTATTTTATTTATTTATTTATTTTTATATTCAGCAGGTCATCAGTAAACCTTTTTTTTTTCTTATTGGTATTTTTTTTTGTCAGTAAATTTTCATGATCATTAACTATATATTTTTTCTTTTAGTATATTTTCGTGATGGCTCGTTATTACTATTTTTTTTTTTTAATAATAATGTGTAGCTTCAATTTTTTAGTAACAATTTTTTTTTTTTTTTCCAGTAAGTTGTCAGGATCATTACTGCATTTTTTTTTCTTTCTGTTTATATTCGTGATGATTAAAAGATTATTTTTTTTTTCGCTTTCATTAATAACTCATAGCTTTTTTTTTTTTATATATATTTATAGTAGTGAATATTTTTTTCTTTGTTGTATTGTCTTAATTTGTATTTACAGTAGCTAATTAATCCATTGCTTTACCTTGCACTCGAGGCCGCCTTGCACCGGTCTCGTTAATTAAGATCAACACTGCAGGCAAGGTACAGGTCACGGGTAATTAGCGAAACGTACTTATAGATATACAAATTATGCATGCCCTCCATCCCCACCACCACCACCACCACAGCCACCAACACCACCACCACCACCATCCTTACCCTAACTCCACTCATGCTTATGATCCGCGGGGCGATACAATGCTACACGAATTCATGAGTACAGGAGTTTATAGGTATGTTTTCTTCCACACAGGTGAAAAATGGTGCCAGGTAACAAAGGTACAGTGAAAAAGTAAAGAAAAATAGTCAGTTGATATAAAAAAAGAGAAAAAAAGAGCTTTATTGGAGTGAAATTAATGTAGATGTGAGAATAAAGAGAGAAGTGTGAAGTAAAGAATGGAATTAGTTGCTGTATTACCGTAGCATTGATTAATTATTGCAAAAATGTTGGGTCCGCGTGTCATGTGTGCTGGCTGACCCGACTGTGTTGATGGGTCAGTGCCGCTCAGCTGGTTATTGTTATTGTCATTATTGTTATTATTATTATTATTATTATTATTATTATTATTATTATTATTATTATTATTATTATTATTATTATTATTATCGTTGTTGTTGTCGTTGTTGTTGTTGTTGTTGTTGTTGTTGTTGTTACTATTATTATTATTATTATTATTATTATTATTATTATTATTATTATTATTATTATTATTATTATTATTATTTATTATTATTATCCTCCTTTTCTTCCTCCTTTTCCTCCTCCTCCTCCTTTCCCTTCTATTATTATTATTATTATTATTATTATTATTATTATTATTATTATTATTATTATTATTATTATCATTATTATCTTTATCATCATCATCATCATCATCATCGTCATCATCCATTTAATCACACCACTTAATTGTTAAAATGTATGGCAGGAGTGTTTTTCGTGTATCAGTCTTTCCCTCTCAGATGGCAGCGTATCAATTCCGATCATTTAAGTCCATAAAAAATATTACGAGCAAGTGCCAAGACTAACTTATCCTTCCGTGGCCTTTAGTAAATGGGATTCTACGTATTTCATTTATCTATCATTTTCTGCAGCTTCTGATCCTTGACGCACCACTTTGCTGCAACTATTCCACAATTTGCACATGTAACAGCCATCCACTTATTCTGAATACAATAATTTCTACCCTTTATTCATAACGTCTCAGTCACTCACCATTTTCCCTGTTTTCCACCCACTAATTCTCTTCATCTCGTCTGCATATTCACTTCATACCCTTCGTATCTCTACATCTCCTTAGCTTCTGTACATTTTGGTTGTCTGTTCTTCTGTTCTCTGTTTTCTCTTCAGCGTATTCGATTCCATTCATCCTTTGTTGCGCCAATCATGAATGCACTCCTGTCCTTTATTTCAGACCCTCTCGAGACATCACACGACTGATTTTTCACATTCCTGATGGGAGCGAGATGAGATGGGATGGTTATGTGTGACGGAGAATTGCGAGGGCCTAACAGCAAAACCAGAGAGAGAGAGAGAGAGAGAGAGAGAGAGAGAGAGAGAGAGAGAGAGAGAGAGAGAGAGAGAGATTAATTTGAAATACTGATTGTTCTCTCTCTCTCTCTCTCTCTCTCTCTCTCTCTCTCTCTCTCTCTCTCTCTCTCTCTCTCTCTCTCTCTCTCTCTCTCTCTCACTATCTATCTATCTATCTGTCTATCTACGAGTATCTATCTCTCTATCTATCTCTCTCGTTTTTGCTGATTGATACGCTAACGTGTTAACCTTATGCAATCTAATTAACACGTTAATTATCCACGCCTTTGAAGCAAACGTCCATGATGGGGATTGAAAAGATTGCTATTGTCGCGCAAGATTATGCAGCAAATCTTCATGTTTTTTTTTCTTTTTTATATTATCTTCTAGCAAATTCACGCTTTTTTTTCTTCTTCTCTCTCTCTCTCTCACAAAATCCATGGTTTCCTTTCCTATGTTCTACTAAATTGGTGCTTCTTTTCTTTTCTTTTCTACAAAATCTATGCTTTTTCTTGTTATCTTCTACGAAATTCACGCTTTTCCTTCTTATCTTTAATCAAATCAGTGCTTCTATTTCTTTATCTACGAAATCCACGCATTCTTTCCCTGTCTACTGCCAAGTCTTGTCTCGTATCACTTCCCGGAAACCACCACCCTATTTATAAACTGACGCACACATATTTGAAGCCAAGTAAAAATGATAATAGTTCTTTTGAGAAAAATGAAGATGAAAGGAACTCACATTTTTCTTTAGTTTCCCTCACAAACACTCCATTTTCTACGTATCGGCCTTATTTCCTCAGTCTACGAGGCTACATCAAGAGGAGTGTGTTGTGTGGCACTGTTATGTAAGATTTCGATATCAGAAGTACAATTTTCCCTAAGTCTCCCACACAAACACTCCATTTTCTCTCTATTGCCTTTTTTTACCTTGCGGTTTGTGACTCTGTATTAAAAGAAAAGCATAAAAGTAAAACATCGTTATGCAGCACCAGGATTAAAGAAACTCTTGCTTTTTCTCATGTTTCCCATTTAAACATTCCATTTTCTGTAACTCCGCTCTGTTTTCGATTCCACGTCAAACGAAATAGAAGTGTTGATGGCATTTGTGAAGAATGTGAGCAAAAAGAAACCACACAATTTTCCATTACTCTCCAGGAAATACCCACCAACATTCCATTTTCTGTATATCGGCTTTCGCTCTGCGTCGAAAAAAAAAAAAAAAAATAGAGAAATAAATAAGTAGAAGTGGTGACGCTATTAGGTTTTGTAAAAATCCTGTAGTATAATGTATTAAATCAAACTTCATTTTTCCATTACCTTCCAGCTAAAAAAAAAAAAGTAAAAAAAAGAAAAAGAAATTAGATTAATAAATAAATAATTGTGTGCGTTAAAGTTCTTTTTTTTTTTTTTTTTTTCTCGTACCTTTTCACTTTCATCTTATATAACTAAACACTGATGCCTTCTCATCACCGTTTAACTTTTTACAACAAAATTTTTCTTCCGCAAATGAGAGATCTTTCTTTCTTTTTTTTTTTTTTTTTCAGCTGGCCTCCTTCCTCGCATAAAAAAAAAAGTGAATAAAAAAAAAACACACACACACACACACACACCGAGGAGCTTTGCCGAGTGTAAAGGGAGGAAACATATAAGCTATTGGAGGGTGAGTGTTGCTTTGAGGATTGTGTGTGGAAGGGAGAAGATTTGGTGACTAATATAACCCATGTCAGACTCGTGATTGGAAGGGACTTGAGGAACCACCACCAGCACTACCACCACCACCACCACCACCATCATCATCATCACTACAATGTGTCGTATGTGACTTGGCAGAAAGAAAATTGGTCTTATTGGGAGTGGATGAAGTAATTGGCTCCTCTCCCTCTCCCTCTCCCTCTCTCTCTCTCTCTCTCTCTCTCTCTCTCTCTCTCTCTCTCTCTCTCTCTCTCTCTCTCTCTTGTTCAGCCAGTCGTGATGATTAGAAACTGTCTGGTTATATTTGGCGAGGAACGAGGCTAGGTTAGGTTAGTGAGAGAGAGAGAGAGAGAGAGAGAGAGAGAGAGAGAGAGAGAGAGAGAGAGAGAGAGAGAGAGAGAGAGAGAGAGATTTGTACTGTGATCTATATTCTTTTTAGCATATATTTTTTTTTTACCATAATAATGTTAGCATTCAATCGCTAGTTATTTTTTATTTCATTTTATAATTTGGTTATCCTGTAATGCTCTGGACAATAAACTAATCTTTGTTTCGCTCTCTATCTATCTATCTACCTGTCTATCTACTTATCTATCTATCTATCTATCTATATCTACCTACCAAACTATCTACTTACCTGTGTGGTCAATAAAGGCATCCATCTTTCTACCTACAAACCTATGCATCGATCTGTCCAGTCAATTAACGTACCTATATATTTATGTATGTATGTGTATGTGTGTATGTATGTATGTATGTATGTATGTATGTACCTATCTGTATCTATCTATTTACCTGTCCGGGCAATAAGCATATATGAATCAATCAGTTAATTACTCTATTCATCCACCCATCCATTAATCTATCCATCTATCTACCCTTTTCATCCATCTTCGCACGCAAGCACCCATCCATCCATCCATCCATCCATCTTGTTTTCCAGTCCACGCCACAACCGTATTGACAGAATTCCCGCGGAGGGCCCTCTTCCATCGAGTTCTTTCAGTTTGGCGGGGGGAGGGGTGTTCCGGAGGCCTGTGATGTATATTGTATGCCGGACGGCTTAGCTGGGGCAGGGCAGGGATGAAATGTAAGTAGTGTGTGGTGGTAGCGGTGCGTTCCAGGCCCCGCTGACGTCACCACACTCACTCACTCACTCACTCACTCACTCACTCGGAACAGTCACCCACTCGCCTCGTCTGAATCTCATAAACTTCGATTGTGTTATGATCGTTGCTATTAGAAGTGGTGTGTTGTGTGTGGTGGTGGTGGTGGTGGTGAAAAGGTGATTCATGTACTTTTTTCATGTTTTTTTTGTTTATTTATTTGTTTGTTAATTTATAAATGTGTGTATTAATTGTTTTTTTCCTTTTATCTTAGCTTTCTTTTTCTTTCATTTCTTTCTTACTTCCTTTTCTCTTTTCTTTTTCTTTCCTTGTTTCTTTTTTTCTTTCTTTATAAGGACTGTAGTTGCTTAGACATTTCCTTATATGGTATTTTTTTTTTAATATTTTTTCTCTATTCTCCTTTCAATCATGTCGAGCGATTGTCTTTTGTTTCGCGTCTTTATTGCATGAGTTCTATACATCATGTTTTTTTCTTTCTGCTTCCAATACTTTTTTCTCTATTTTTACGCCATAACGATCCGTACCTCCTTTGCGTCACCAGACAGTCTTTTGGTTCAAGCTTTTAGTCTATATTTTTTTTCCTGCCTACCAGTGATATATTACTCTCACATATTTACAGTGATATGTATTCTTTTTTATCCCCTTGCCCCTATTCTCTCTCTCTCTCTCTCTCTCTGTCTCTCACTTCGCTACGCCTTTCAAGTATTTTCGTTTTTACATATTCATTGCATTCTTTTTGACCTCATTTCCAATATCTTCCCTGCTTCTTCTTTTGCCTCTTCTTTCGCCTCTTCTTTACACCTTCACTTCCTTGTCATTTTCCACATCTCCTCTGCACTTCCTTTCCTTCCTCTTTAATACCTTCGCTACATATTTCATTTTCTTCAAACTTCATTCTCATATATTCATCAGATCTCTCTCTCTGGTATTCACTACATTCTCCCTCCTTCTTTCTCTCTCTCCTTTTGTTCCTCCGCTCTTTACTCCATCGGCTTTTATATCTCGTAAGTGCATCATGTCTACTTGGCATCATGTTTGGGAGGACATTAAGTGATGCTATCCGAGGCTTAAATAGAAGTCTAGTCCTGTTAGGTTGTCCAGTGCTGTCGGTGCTTCAGAAGACAATTTGCCAGGTGTCACTTGTTGTTCCCTCTCCTGTCTTGGCTGCGGGACTGTCCGTTGGTAAGGGAATTCATGTCTTTCCTCGTCAGCGGTGAGTTTTCTCCTCCAGCGACTTTGTGTGTGTGTCTGTCAGGCTGGGTGACGTTGCAATATGCTTCTTTTGTGCGTAGTCATAGTGTGTGCGTGTGTGTGTGTGTGTGTGTGTGTGTGTGTGTGTGTGTGTGTGGTGATGATGGCGGTGGTATGATAAAGTGTATGATAGGAAATGTGACGAAAGGACGAAAGCCATAATAATTTAGGAGAAAAAGAAGGAAGGAAGAAGTAATAATAGAGAATACGTGTGAAAAAAAAAGAAGAAAGACGGAAGAAGAAAGAAGTATTGGCGAAAGAAAACGTGATGGGAAAACGAAATGCATGTTAATCCAAAAGAAGAAGGACGAAAGAAGAAACAGTAAAAGAAAACGTGTGAATAAAAAGACAAAATTCAAGTTGACAAAATGAAGAGAAACTGAAGGAGAAAAAGTATTAGTAAAAAAAAAGTGATGAAAAGACGAGATAAACGTTAATTTAGGAGAAAAAGAAGGAAGAGAGAAGAAGTAATTAAAGAGAGCGTGCTGATAAAAGACAAAATGCAAGTTTACATAATAAGACAGACGGAAGAAGAAAGAAGTATTAGTAAAAAGAAAACGTGCAAAAAAGAAAGAAAATGAAGGATAATTTAAGGGAGAAACGAAGAAAGGATAAGAAAGAAATCGTATGGGGAAAAAAACAAAAACAAATTAATCTAAATAAACGAAGAAAGAAGGAGAAACTCTCAGTCAGTGGATGGCTTATGAGAAACGAAAAGTTAGATTATGAAAGCAGAATAAGGAAGGAGAGCAATAAGAATTGAATATGAGGAACAAAGGTTAAAGTACATGTAAATTCACGAGGAATGTCGGTGATTTTTGAATAAGAGAAGAAGAAAGAAAAGAATAAGAATAAGAATAAGAAGAATAATAAGAAGAAAAAGACGGAAAACGTGAGGAATGAAATGCAAGGTGATTTATGAGAAAAGTTAATGATTTGTGGAAAACTAATATATTCAATAGGAGGAGGAAAAGAAAAGAAATAAGAAAGGTGGCGGAGAGAGAAGATGAAGAGAACCCAGTGTGAAAAAAAAAAAAAAGTTAAAAGTAGAAAAGTTTAGACAGCTGCACTGAAGATAGAACCGAAAAATGTCAACTTTGAAAAGACTGACATACGAGCATCAAATTTGCAAGAGGAAAGAACACACACACAGACACACACACACACACACACACACACACACACACACACACACACACACACACACACACACACACAAACACAAGCCACACTCATACACCCCTTTTAAAAACCAGCAGAAAGGAAACACCGCAGGAACAGAATGGTAAATGTATTTTTCTCTGATTTTCCCCCTTAAGCCAACAAAACGACAGACCAAGAACTCGGAAACAAAAGTCAGAGGGGGAAAAAAACAAGGGGAAAATAAAAATAGCGGAGTACGTACATGCATTACTCATTACCAACAGACGCTCCCGAGGCTTTACCATTAAAGGCTGAGGAGGGCTTAAAGGTAAAGAAAGCAAAGTAAACACAAATGAACACAAAGAAAGGGCAAACAGCAGCAGCCCTCTTGGTCCTCATGAAACTCTGTGATAAGCTGTAATATCAAGTCCACGTAAAGTGAATAAGTAGGAGATGCGTATATTGGTGTTTTTATGTCAATAGGTCTTAAAGGAACAGTTCAGAGTAGGTAATTTATAGGGTAAAGGTCCCTTCCTTGGCTGAATGTCTTAAAAAGGAAAAAAAAAAAAAAAATCTGTGCTGACAAAAAAAAAAAAGAAAAAAAAAAGCTTTCATTGCTACTTGACACGTCTTCTCAAGAATCATTTACCACTCAGACCTTTCTTTGTGTCATACGATCAACTCCTAACATTGTGCCAGCTTCAGTCAGGAAAATCTATTCTTTAACTCCACTTTCCTTGCTCGTAGGTGCTTTAAGGGTACTGTGCTGGGCTTCTAATGTCGTGCGTTGCTACATGCCACAGTGATAGGGGTTAATAGGTGATAGGGGCCTCTTACAAAAATAAATGAATAAATAAATAAATAAATAAATAAATAAATAAAAGAAAACATTTAGGAATAGCATGGTAATGAAAAGGTAGTATTATGATCACGTCCCCCCCACAAAAAAAAAAAAAAAAAAAAAACTTAAGAAGAGCACGGTAATGTAAAAGCTAAATTGCCAGAGTTCCTGAAAACACGAAAGAATATCATGACAGTATTATAAAAACACCTTAAAAAAAAAAAAAAAAAACACACACACACACACCTGAGAGTACTTAACAAAAGGTAATGTAAAAATGAAGTTCCTTTGATAAAAAAAAAAAAGAATAAATAGATAAAAAGTAAAATAAAGTAAAAAAAAAAAAAAAACTAAGAAAAGCATGGTAAGAAAAAGTGTAAATAATCCAAAGAAGAGAGTGATAAAGAGTAAAGCTTGATAAAAAAAAAAAAAAAAAAAAAACGCACCTGAGAGTAACAAAGATGACAAAGAGGTGAAGAGGTGAACAGCAACCCTCCCTGGTGGTCACAGTGTTGGGGAGAGCGCGGCAATTAGCATGAATAATTATAAAGGCGAGGAAAACGGGGATAATAATGTCCAGCATGTGGTGGGGAGCAGTGTGCCATTTAATTTCACACTCCTCTCTTAATTGCTTGCGCTGCTATTATTACATCACTGAGTTTGTTGACGATGACGTAGTTCTGTCGTGCCTCGAGGTGACATTATAAAATTCAATCAACCCTCAGACTGCAGTGGCTTCTTATAACCTTAATAGAATTGTCTTATGCGAGTTTAGAGTAAAGGAAAAGACACAACTGATAGCAAGGGTGATTAAGTAATTCAGGGCTTTTAGTGGCTGTAGTTATATTGTTAGCTTGATAAAATTGTCTTGTAGAAGTTTCCAGTAAAGAAGAACACGCAACTCATAGCAGGGGTAAGTAATCCAGACCTTTCAGTGGCCGCAGTTATATTATTTGCTTGGTAGAGTTGCCGTGTACAAGTGTAAAGTGAAAAAAACGTAACTGACAGCAGGAGTGACTGAGCAGATAAAACCTCTCAGTGTCTAATCACGTCCTTTCCTGTGCGGGATCATCTCGCTTTGCTCAGGTAAGAAGAATCGTGTCGTTATTAGCAATGAATGGATTAACCTGTGAATATTAATTTTTAACTAATGTACAAACGAATAAACAAATAAATGATGAAGCAGGTAAATTAATGATTAAACTAATGAGCATATAAACCTTTAAACTTTCACTTTTACTAATAAACAAGCGAATAAAAAATGAATTAACAAGTAAGTCCATTAAGAGATTAACAACTTAACATAAAAACACGTGAACTTCAATTTTTATTAATAAACGAATGAGCAAAACAAATAAATGAACAAGTAAGCAAATTAACAAATAAGTAAAGAAATGAACAGTTAATGAATTATAAGACGAGATCTTGATTTCCTGCGTCTTGTTCATCTTATCACAAACACCATCAAAAGAACAGTATAACAAGTCTGCTGCTGTTCTTTGTTTTTTCTTTGAGTTCTTTCGTGCCTTCTGCCATGCTACGGTGAACTACATTAGTAAGACAGACCTAATTGAGATAGGAGTGTGTGGGAAACGTGGTACAGCACGATCCGGAAGGAGGGAGTGGGGTGAAGAGGCACGCAGGAAGCTCACCAGGGTATTAATAGTGTAAATTAGATGTTTCATAATGAATTCAGTAGAGCTGATGAGTTAAGTAGAGTAAGTTTAGTAAGGATGATGATAATTTCAGTCAATAGAGTAATAATAGTGGGAATTATGTGTTTGACATTGAGGTAGTAAGATAATAAGACAGCAGTGAGGTATTAGGTTAGCTTAGGTTAGGTTAGGTTAGGTTAGGTTAGGTTAAATTGAAGATGGTGAAAGTTGAGTGGTAATCCTGAACTGAAAGTGGAGGATGGAAGGATAAACGATAGGCAGCAAAGGTGTGTAATGGTGGATGTCTTTAGGCTGAAGACAGTTAAAATGATTAATGTGTGAGAAGTGACAAGGTGTGTGTGTGTGTGTGTGTGTGTGTGTTTTAGGACGGGTGGATTGGGGCGTAAACCCATCACTGGATCGTGGCTTCTAATTATCTCTGGTTACGGTTTACGCTAATTACTCAAGAGCTGAAGGGAGCGTTTACCCCTGTCTTCCCTCCACCGCCCTCGCCAGCCCCGCCCCAGCCAGACCCGCCCTACCTCGTCCCAGCCAGACTCGCCCTGCCCCGCCCCGCCCCGATCCACGCAAGCCCTTCCGCCCTGAAAAGCGGATTACACAGGTTTCATTGGAAGTCTTCAAAGTGAGTCAATTTACGCACAGTTCTTGAGGTTCCTCGTGCGTTTAGGGAAAGTTGGTGTGGCTGATCTCTATTCTTGTTATTTTGTGTCAAGAGTGATTCAGGTTTTGTCTCCTGTAGTGTGTTCTTTGTTGACCCCTATGCTGAGCTGCGTAAGTCTGGTGTTGCCTGGATTAAGTTCGTATTATGAAACGCTTGTTCACGCATCTCCACTATGTTCAAAAGGGTCTGTTTCAAGTTACACGGTCTTTTAACGGTGTTTTTTGTGGTTCTAGTGGTAGATTAACAATATACATTATGAACAGGAGAAATACTCTTGAGAACCCAGCTGATCATTTCTGTGCCGTTCAAAAATAGTCGTGATGAAAGTACAGCGTTTCTGAATGCAGGCCGTAGGTCTATGCAACTGTTGCGGGGAGCGGCCTTTGTCCAGTGGTCTTCAAACTTTTATTTTTCATCACGACCCAGTTTGATTTCATATTCTATCTTCACGACCCTGCACATCCATTCTATTGTATCTTTCTCCCTCTGATATGAAAAACAATTCGGGCGTACACACACACACACACACACACACACACACACACACACACATTTCTCTCGCTGTTTATAAATCTGTCCACAATGAGGTGACCCAGTGAACAAGAGGTTGCGATCCTGGCCAGTACATTGAAAAACTCCGCCTTTGTATTGAAAGCACTCATGGTGAAGACGATGATGGTTCTCTCTGTATGCTGTGGCGAGTTTTCTTTAACAATGCAGGTAAATCACGCAGTCTAGTTAGGGCCTAAAGATCTGTCGCTGTTTGAAATTCGCTTTGGTAATGATGGAAGTGGTAGTGATAACGATGATAATGATGATTAAGGAAGTTTTTTTTTTTATCATCAGTCTTACTACCCAAATTAAACAAGATTGGACAGTGGTAATGACAGGCGCGCTCCTCCCCACGGCTGATTTGCTACAAAGTGCGGATCACCTCTCAACGGTCAAGCACTACAGGGAAGCAACAGGCGTCCGTCAGGGAGGACCAATCAAAGCAACACCTGCAACTCAGTGCTGAGAGAATTGACATGAATTAACATGAAACACGTCAACGAGATCTGAGCGAGAGGACCCAGCTGTATTGTGTTTCCAGGTGACTGACTGACTGACTGACTGACTGACTGACTTGACTCGCTCACCAATAACGATCCACATGACTATAGCGTTGCCCCCGACAGCCACCAGCAACATGGCGCCGAAAGCAAGGGTCCAAGTGAGCTGCTGCCACCAGGGGAGGAGATAAGGCCGGTCAGCGGGAGGCGGCACCAGGCACTGCTCCAGCCGCTCCCTGCTCATGCCACCCCACTCCGTGCCGTTCGGCTCCCCAGACTCGGAGAGGTTCAGAAGCCGCCTGTAGAAGTCGTGGTCGAAGTAGAGGGTGTGGGAGGTGTTGGAGAGTGTGTGGGGGGGCGTGGGGAGGCTGCGTGTGGCATTAAGCTCCGGCCACGCCTGCAGCACGCACTCGAGCAGCAGGGCGGGCCACCCTTCACCACCACCACCACCGCCTCCGCCACCGCCGACGCCGCCCTGTACGTCCGTGTCTTCCAGATTATCTTTGTCATTATCTTCCATTGTGACTGAACTGGAAGGTTCTGCCAGCTGCTCTTTGCTGGAAATTACACTTTATTCTTTTCGTCACATTTTTCTCTCTATGAAAGAATTTGCATCACAATAACGCAACTTTGTTCTCTCGCTGAAACTTTTTGCAGTGCCAGAATCACCAAAGCCTTGCTGTAATGTTTTCCGCGCTGGAAATGCATCTTTCACACCACGAGCTGCGTGCGACTACCGTGCCCGGCTGTGGCGCGGCGGCAAGTCAGTGTCGGAGAGCGGGGCGGCGGGCGAGGCATTCCCTGGTGGGCTCCTGCTGCAGGACTGACTGCCTGGCTCACCTCCGCCCGCCCACGGCTCCGCGCGCGCCGACACAAGGGAGCCGCGTCGCACAGGAGCGCCTGTTACCAGTAACGTTCCCTTGAAGCCTGTACCTGCTGGTGCTGCTCGACTTGTTGATTAAACCACTCACCCTCGGCTCACCCTTTACCCCGCGACCCCCATAAAGATGCCACGGCGCGGTCCGCCTAGGTGTGTGCGGAGCCTCTTAAAGGGACGTCCGCTGAAGGAAGACGCCGCCGGGGCTGCACTGGCCGAAATAACGCTACACACACACACACACACACACACACACACACACACACACACACACACACACACACTATTAAACAAACGCCTCATTGCTTACCTTACTTACTTTCTTACCTATTTACCTACTTTATTTATTTATTTATGTATCTATTTATTTATTTACTTATCTATTCATTTATTCATGTACTCATTTTTTTATTTTATTTTATCTGTCTATCAACTTATTCATATATGTATCCATGTATTTATTTAAGTATTTATTTATTCATCTACTTTATTTGTCTACTTACGTATTTAATTAATTACCTATCTACATATTTACGCAATTTTGATTTTTCCTTATTATTTACTCCATTTACTCCTGAACATCTTGAAGCGAAATAAGAACAGAACATAAGAAATAAGGGAAGCTGCAAGAAGCGACCAGGCTTACACGTGGCAGTCCCTGTATGAAATTTACCTATCTATTTCCACCTATCATCCCCATCCATAAACCCGTCTAATCTTCTCTTAAAGCTCCCTAATGTCTTAGCACTAACAATATGATTACTGAGTTCGTTCCACTCATCTACCACTCTATTTGAGAACCAATTTCTTCCTATCTCTTTCTTAAACCTAAATTTTTCAAGCTTGAACTCGTTATATGGCACACCAACTACGTTCTCGCTAGCAAAGAGCTGAGTGTCTAAACTAGGCGGTGCGCGACCCACTACCCGGGGTGGCCTGGCCTGATGATTCCCTGGGCCTGAGTGAGGAGCGCCCGACCTGCTGGAGGAGAGAATGGGTGCTGTTGTTGTTGTTGTTGTTGTTGTTGTAGGTGGTGGTGGTGGTGGTGGTGGTGGTGATGATGTTATTGTTATTGTTGTTGTTGTTGTTGTTGCTGCTGTTGTTGTTGTTGTTATCCTCGTTGATATGATAGGAAAGAAAGCTATGTGATTAACTGGACAGAACTTGAAAACACTACTATCATCACTACCACCACCACCACCACCACCACCACCACCACCACCACCACCACCACCACCAAATGAATATAATCACGAGCAAAATCAAATCTCTGTATTCTAACAAGACCTAAAAAAAAACAAAAAAACAAAGGCTAGGTACGGAAAAAAAAAGACATAGTGACGAAGAAGAAGAAGAAAAGGAAGAAGATAAAGAAAAATAATAGCAGATGGAGGAACTAAGCAAAGTAAGACGCTGCACCCGCTCGATTAATTGTCCTCCTCTTCTTCTTCACTGGCCGGGTCTGGGTGGTGGCGGCTGCTGGTGGAGGAGTAGAGGGGGGGAGGGGGGAAGAGGGGCAGAGTGGACGCTAGTGGAAGGCGGGTCGTGGAAAGAGGACTGTGGATGAATGTCAGGAGAGCAAAGGGTGGGAAGGAAGAGAGAGTTCTGGGAGGTTTGTGAGTGGTAGAAGAATATGTGGAATACTGGTGGATGAGTGGGAGGGCGAAAAAAAATGATGGTAATGAAAGTGGAAGTGGGAGGGAGGATCTGTGGCAAGGAGGACAGCAAGAGAGGAAGAAGAGGTGGGAAGTTGAGTTAATGGGAGGGAGAGTGCGTGGATTGGTGGATAGTGAGAGAGGAGGGAGATATGGGAGGTGGAGTTAGTGGGAGGAAAGGGGGGAGGGTGTGTGTGGTGTGGTGGATAGTGAGGAGACATGAGTAGGAGGGAGCGTACGTGAAAAAGTGGAGGATAAGATGACCTCTTCCCGCATCCTCATTTGTCTGAGAGCTTGCCGGGGCAGAACTTTGAAGCGAGACTCGTGGACACCTCCCTAGACACTCGCGCCCCAGGACCTGCAAGGATTCTTACACCCTCACCAATCCCAGTAATTATTCCCGGGAACCTTTTACCTGTTTGCCACACAGTGAGATGCCTGGCCGTGTTAGGAGAGCAGCGGGTACACAGAGCGCCTCAAAACAAGTGTAATAGTTGGCTTTTAAGATCTCATTGGAATTACGTAGCTTCACCGAACAACTGAGTAATAGTAGTAGTAGTAGTAGTAGTAGTAGTAGTAATCTAATTCAAGCAAATTTAACCATACTCGATAGAATGAACATTTTGAAGATTGATGTACAGTCACAAATCCGCTAAGACTATTTAAATAGAGATGCAAACAAACTTTAGTCGGTAATATGGTAAGCCTTTCTCTCTCTCTCTCTCTCTCTCTCTCTCTCTCTTGACATTTTATCTTTCTGTCAGCGTCACAAATCCAACTTTTTCTCCCTTGCGGCCTTCGTGTTCTCGTCACTGGTCCCTTCTGGTCTCCACTGGCACCCTTGCCTTTGCTGTGCCTTTGCTGTGGCCTCAGTTTCTACCACAGCAAAATTCTTGTGTGATGTGCAAATCTCGATGTTGGATAATGTAGTTTGATAATTATGTTTCTCTCCGGTTCAATTTTTTTTCGGTGAGAGTCGCAAGGTTTGGATGTCCAGTATGTGTGTGTGTGTGTGTGTGTGTGGGCAGGGTTGGAGGGGGGTGGGGAAATGCGGACAGGCTGGGGCAGGCTGGGTCGTAGGTACGTCTGTGTTGGAGCGGAATGGGAAATGTTTATGGATATTGTGCGGGCCAAGCAGACTGCTAATTTTGCTGCAGATGGTCGCCTGGACTTTTGGCCGCGTTCAAGTGGAGGTTTGACGATGACTGGGTGCTGACGGGCCGCTGTCCTTTATTGCTACTGCTTTCATTTCTACTTCTACTGCTGCTGCTGTTACTACTACTACTACTACTGCTACTACTGCTACTACTACTACTACTACTACTACTACTACTACTACTACTACTACTACTTCTACTGCTACTACTGCTATTAGTATTAATGCTATCATTGGTGGTCGTGTTGCTGGTGACGTGTCTCTGTCGTGAGAAGGCTTGCACGCACGCACACATCACATTCCATTGTTTCCCCGGAAGGTTGGTGCGAGGACGATTAAATTCTCACAACTGGTGAAGTCGAAGTGCAGTTTTCTTTTAAAATAGAGAAATGTAGTTTGCAGGTGTCATGGGTAACATTAATGTACGTAGGAAAATCAGGATGAGCGTGAGGGTGCAAGTGCTGCCGGCGGGTACCGTGCTCACGCTGACGGTGCCTTCAGATGTGACCGTGCGCGAACTGAAAGCTGTCCTGGCCCTGCAGCTGCCGGACTTCCCTGCCTCCAAGATGTTCATCGTGCAGGACTACCGCGTGCTGCAGGATCGTCAGGTGGTCGGCGCCGTGCTCGTGGAGGGCAGCATCATCGTCCTGACCCGCGTTGACGACACCCGCTAGCGTGCAAGATGCCCCACTGCTGCAGGGCGACGCGATCCTTAGTGAGTCTCGTCGCTTTTGTGCAGCAAAGAAGATGCAGAAGATGTATATTTTCCACGTTATTGTTTAGCGCAGCACAGCGGTGGGGCCACGCACAGAGGTCAACACCGTAGCCCCAATGTGAACCCCGTGAACACTCTCGGGCGGGACTGCGCGAACCAGCTTCTGCAGTGCTGAGCTGAGGCTGGCGCACCGCAGCGCCACACGCAGCTCACACATGAATGTATGAGCCGCGTGTGTGAACGTCACATTCCTTTGGCCATAAAACACGAACACTTTTTTCTTTCAAAATAATTTAGGTGTTGATAATGACAGAGGCAGCATGAGTCACCTGCGTGCGGGGAAGGTGAACGGGAAACCAATTTTATCTGTTTTCCCAAACGACTTTCCTGTGCCAAGACTCGCTTTTAAGTTACAGCCTCACGGTGTCTCGGCCGTCCCTCCTCCACGTCTTGAGACTCTCTGTTAAATATTTCTTAACTTACGTTCACTCTTACACAAAATATCATCTGGGAGACCACAGGGAGGAGAGAGAGAGAGAGAGAGAGAGAGAGAGAGAGAGAGAGAGAGAGAGAGAGAGAGAGAGAGAGAGAGAGAGAGAGAGAGAGAGAGAGAGAGCATAAGCTATTGGCAATGCATTGAATTTTACGTTTCACCATTTGGGGAAAATACAAAAAGAGAAGAATAGCGTCACACACAAGCCAGTGTTATTTACCCTGGACAGTTGTCTGGTAGGTAACTTTCCCCTCCTCTTCCCCTTTCCCGTGTTGGGGTTTTTGCGGTAGTGAGGGGAGGGCGGGGCGGAGTTAAGAGAGAGGGGGAGTGAGGGGAGAAACCGGTGGAGGCCTAGACGGTGGGGCACGAAGCGGCGTCTTGGAAGGGTGAAAGTGAGGGGAGTGTGAAGAGAGGCGAGAATCTCTGCGAGGCTAAAGGACGGATGTTTGTCCTGTGTGTTGATGTGCAGCGTGGCTTTAACCTTTGTTCCGATTACATAATGCTGCTATTACTATTACTACCACTATTGATACTAGTGCGAGTTTTCTTTCTTTCTTTTGTTTGTTTGTTTGTTTGTTTGCTTGCTTGCTTGTTTGTTTCTTTTTTCTTTTCTTCTTTTTCTTCTTATTCTTCTACTACCACCACCACCACCACCACTACTACACCACCACCACCAACACCACTACTACTACTACTACTACTACTACTACTACTACTACTACTACTACTACTACTACTACTGACACTATGCCCCGCCCGGACATCCACCTTACAACGTTCCCTAGCGAGACAGTTACAAGCACCATTTCAACACAAACTTAAGAAACAAAGGCCCTAATTCAGAAACGTTTTGCTCTCTCACCACTTCTGTTTACCAAGGCCACAGAGCTGATACGTCGGTTTTGCAAGAGTGTTTCTCCCGTTCATAATGTAGAAATCTTGTTAATCTTTCACTAGAACCATATGACCACCTTTAAAAACCCGTGTAGCTTCAACTAGAGTGTTCTGAAAATAGTGGAGGTGTGGACAGATTTGTTGTGGAGTGTGGTGTAAAGTATGTATTAGCCTCTGGAGTACGAGGAGAGGCCAAACGAATGCTTACTTGGAAACTCACACAGGAAACCACCAGCATGCAGATAACCATGAACTATTTTGTAACATTTCCTCCCCCGCTTCTTGCTAGATCGTCCTATCCGCGTCCCATCCGCCAGGAGTCATCACCCCGACTCGTCACCTCTCAGTCATGTAACTGTCACACTTTGGATATGTCACCACTAGCTGAGTCAATCACGTTACTGCACTTCATATCACTGTTATTTACACCTTAGTCATGTCACACCAACTACGCAAGACCACAATATCGTCATTCCTTTTATTACACTTAACACTGTCAATCTCCCTGAAAACACACATCATCATAGCTCGTTTTCAACCCTCACCAACATCTTAACATCTCCCGAGTCATATTGCATTATCTTCCCCCGTCAGTTGCCCTGTCATTCTTGCTAACACCCTGTCTACTCCCCGTCAATTGTTTCCCCGTCAACTCTTTCATTTCAGCTGCTATTTTCTTATTTTGCTGTTTTTGGAAACATGCTCCACGTTTCCGTCAAAAAGAAAGGTTATGATTAATCGACGAGGAAACTTATGATTTGAGTCTATCTCTCTCTCTCTCTCTCTCTCTCTCTCTCTCTCTCTCTCTCTCTCTCTCTCTCTCTCTCTCTCTCTCTCGTTACTCATCTTTCATTTTTCTAATTTCCTCGTGGCACCTCTTCTTCCTAGTTTATTTTTGCCTGTCCTTATTTTTTTCTCTCTCTCTTTACTTTCTCTCTCTCTACATCTTTACTTTCTCCTGTTCACTTTAAATTTCTCAGCCACACAGAATGACAAGTTTCAATTTTTCTTTTTCGTTTTTATGGATGCGGAGGCTTACTAATACTATCCTTTTCTTTCTCTTTTCTTTCTTTCTCCCTTTACCACCTCCTTTCACTGTTTCCCGTTCTCTGTTTCTTCTTCAGTGAATTTCAGATTTTACGAGAAACTTTCCTACCTCAGGAGTTTTATTGTTTTCCTTCCTTTTTTTTTTTTTTTACTTTTTTTGTCTCCTTCATGGAACGCGAAACTTTTATACGTAAACTTCCCACCCTCCCTTCCTCTTCTCCATGCCTCTCTGTCTCCTTCTCTCTCTCTCTCTCTCTCTCTCTCTCTCTCTCTCTGTTCCATGTTCCTTCTCTTCCTTCCTCCATCTCTTCCTTGTTGTTATCTTCCTTACTTCCTCTCCGAGCTGTGTATACTTGAATGATTATGCCGTGTGTGTGTGTGTGTGTGTGTGTGTGTGTGTGTGTGTGTGTGTTTGTGTGTTTGTGTGTGTGTGCAACTATCATCAACAGCAGTGCCAACAACGACAACAGTATTAGCGACTACAACTAATACTACCACCACCTCCACCACCACCACCACCACCACCACCACCACCACCACCACCATTTCTTGAAAATCATCAGAAACAAAACGTTCTTGGCATCGGAAAAGGCATGACTGTCATCCAAATACCTAAAAATAAGCCGCACACTTCCAGTCACCATGTATCCATTTATAACAAGCAAAATTTCTCCCTATGTCCCTCACCATTACAACCCTTCAAATCCCACAGGACCCAGAAAAACAACAACAACAACAACAACAAAGCAAGATTTAATGGAAACTTTCATCACTGACGGAGAGAAAGAGAAATAACTGAAAATTCGGATGACTGTTAGACACTCCGGCACATGTGTTATCACGTCGCTTCCTGTGGGGGTGCACCAAGCGTATGCATTAAGACAACCGCTAGGGCTCAAACGCATCCAGAGTGCCCCGCATCTCGCCACGCCTCTCCTCGCGTCGTCTCGCCTCGCTCAAGTGCCAAAGAATTAAAGGCAAGTAAGTGTTTTGAGGCAGCGTTGTGAAGTCCCGCCTTCGTGTTACTGTTTTCTCTCTTTCCCTTCCCCGTGAGGTTAGTGAAATATGCTGTGTTTAGTTTTTTTTAGCTTTTTTTTTTTTTTTTTTTTTTTTGTGAGATGTTTACATTGTCCATCATCATCGGTGGGGAATCATGGCAGTGGCAGTAAAGAGGATGTGACTCACGCGTTACTTGGGTGTGCCTAGCTGGCAGTGAAAGTAACTTGGCTCAATGTTGGTAATGCCCCTGAGGTTTAAACAACTGGGGAGTGTTACCTCAGGGACGCCAGAAAGGTTCATGTTGCTCTACTCTATCCCTGCCTTCCACTCCATTGATCCCTACCCTCCCAACTTCCCAAACTACTGTTATCACTCTACAACTCCTTTAAAAACTGCTCCCTGCTTCTCCCTCTCCGCTCCTCCCACCTCCCTTTTACATCTCCCTGCCTTCCCCACCTCTTAACCCTCCTCTCCTCTATTCCTTACCTCCCCTGTCTCATCAATTGTCTCACCCTCCCCCTTCACCCCAACTACTTGCTTGCCCCACCTCGCCATCCACTATATCACCTATGTACACCTCCCCTCCTCTGTTCCTTGTCATCCCTACCCCTCCCCGCCGCGCTTCTAGAGAGGCTAACTTGATTACGCGCCTGTGTGACCTTGTAAGAGGGGAAAGTCAAACCACCTGCGTGCATCTTTCTTTATATCTGAATATGATGTCTGCCTGTGTGTGTGTGTGTGTGTGTGTGTGTGTGTGTGTGTGTGTGTGTGTGTGTGTGTATGTGTTATCTAATGAGCAATAAATGTATATATGTAATGGTGAGAATTGTCTTGGTAATGTATGTTATTAAGTTATTCAGATTTCGTTAACCTTTTCACTGTAGATGCTTATAAAGACCACGCATTGCTTCTGGTGCTGCTAACTGTTTCGTGTCGCAGTGGAAGGATCTGCTTCTTGGTACATTTTTTTTTTTTCATTAATCACCCTCAGAAAAACTTCCTTCTTTGTTCTACACTATGCTCGCTAAAAACTGACCACAAAAGAGAGAGAGAGAGAGAAAAAAAAAACGTTTAATCACGGTTTCCTCACGTAAATGCTTGTTAAGGTTTTCTACTGTGAATTTAATGGTGTCAAGTATTTCATGTTGGGGGGAAGGAGTTGAGGTTAATTTATTATGTTAGTAAGGACTCGGAGATGCAATGTCTGTATTCAGGTCAGTGGTGATCGCTTTTTGCACTCTTCTTTAGATATGTCGATTCTTGAAAATTGTGATTAATAAGCTATCTGTCTGTTTCTCTGTCTATATATATCTGTGTATCTGTCTATCGACCTATCTATCCGTCTATCGATCCATCAATTCTCTCTCTCTCTCTCTCTCTCTCTCTCTCTCTCTCTCTCTCTCTCTCTCTGTGTGTGTGTGTGTGTGTGTGTGTATGTGTGTGTGTGGAGGCGGCCCGTAAAGAACTCGGCCCCGGTTCACTCTTGGGGCTGCACACGTTTTTCCTTTGGGTGGTGGGTGTTGGAAATGGTGTTTACAGGAAGAGCAGAACGTGTGGTGGTTGGAGGGCGTGAACTGCATGCGAGGGGAGGCCGTGTATGCAGGGGTGTTAGAGTGTTTGGGTGGAACGAACAAGTAGGGTGTCTAGATGAGGGTGCACAAGCTGGGGTGAGCAGGGAAGGGAGTGAGGGTGAACAGCAAACAACCTCACATTGGGTTTGGAAGATTTAAAGCAGAGGAGACTTGTTGGATCCTCACCACCCAGCCTCGTTAATTGCCCACCTTGCTTGTCAGGTGTGTCGCTCGGGTTGTTAGCAGGCTGTTCCGTGCCCTTTTACGACTTGGCTATGTGATTGAATTAGGACTTATTAGGTAATGAATGCTTGGGTGGTTTAATTCTCTTTGGTTTTCTTTTGTTTATTGTTGCTTACTAGGTTAGGTTAGGTTAGGTTAGGTTAGGTTATGTTAGGTTTGGCTTGGTTTGGTTAGGTTAGGTTAAGTTAGGTTAGGTTAGGTTAGACTAGGCTAGGTAAAATGGGTGGGGAGAAGTCTTCGCCTTTATTATCCTACATTTTTTACTTTCGATTAGACTGTTTAGGTTAGGTTAGGTTACTTAGATCAGGTTAGGTTAGGTCAGATAAGGTGGGGGGGAGAGGTCTTCGCTTTTATTATCCTACATGTTTTACCCTAGATTGGGTTGTATAGGTTAGGTCAGTTAGGTCAGGTTAGGTTATATAAGGTGGGTGAGGAGGAGTTTTGCCTTTATTGTGCTGCATTTCTTTCTTAGATTAGACACGATAGCTTATCGCGAACAACCTCCTGAGGGCCAAAGGGTCTGCCGCTGCTTTATTTTCCTTTGTCCGACCTGTGTTCCACGGCAGCAGCGGTGTGCGGCACAACGCGATCGCCACACAAAGCAGGAGGCTATTGATAGAAACACGCGATCCATTCAACGTTACCAGAAACGCTTCTGGAAGTTCAGACTCCTGGCCGTGACGCAACACTCCGGGGTTAGGTTACTCGCTGAGTCCACACGCACCACGAGTGTCAGCTCAGCTTCTGGTGCTACATTTTAAATTCCTGCTGCCACTCCAAGTGTTAAGTGCAGTGAGTGGAAAACTAATGAGGAAATTACAACTTGAATATCTATAAATACATAATAACGAAAATACATGGACGAAAGTGGCAGACCTCAATAATTTTGAGTGTCTGGTATGCATAGATCATTGTGGCTGACAGAGCCGTGTTTTCCTGTACACACTTTAGAATAAAAGTAAGGCATTTCAGTGTACAATTTCCAAGCCTCGTAAACCGCCACTTGTTAGCCGGAGTAGAATAAACAAAGGTACACTTGTAGTGGATGACAGACTGGAGTTGGTTTTTGTCTCCTTGATTGGGAAAATATCTCAAACGTAACACAATCCTCCAGCGCCATTCAGAATGAGCTAAAGCTGATGCTGAGGTACTGAGAATTCAACCTTAGCGCCTACTGTCTGAGGTCTGTGTGGTGAGTTCAGGGAGGAAAGAATACAATACACCCTCCACTGCACTATTCTGTACGCACGTCACATTGTCATTACAGGAAACACTCAAGGATCTACAGTCCATCTTGAATAAATAAATAAATAAGTAAATGCCGTAAATTACATGTTCTTTTACTTCATTTAAACCGTAATTAGTTTTCTCTAACACATACGTTAGTGTAGCGAATTGATTCCAGTTAGGAGCGAAATATGTACTGCTGCTTTGAATCTTCCGTAATCCCTTTGTTGTTCCTGTAATTCTGGTGACGTGTAAGGAAGGAGGGCGGGAGTCAGTCAGTGCGTGCGTGTGTAAGATGATATTCCGCCAACTTTGCTTCCTTTTCGTGTCTGGAAGGAGATGCTGAGACCGGGGTGTTCCTTCGTCGGTGTGTTCCTTCCTTTGTGTTCCTCCCTTGGTGTGTTTGTGTTCCTCCCTTGGTGTGTTTGTGTTTCTCCCTTGGTGTGTTTGTGTTTCTCCCTTGGTGTGTTTCTCCCTTGGTGTGTTCCTTCCCTGGTATGTTTTTTTTCTGTGGTGTTCCTTCCTTGGTGTTCCTTCCTCGGTGTGTTCCTTCCTTGGTGTGTTTCTTCCTTGCTGTGTTCCTTCCTTGGTGTGTTTCTCCCTTGGTGTGTTCCTTGGTGTTCCTTCCTCGGTGTGTTCCTTCCTTGGTGTGTTTCTTCCTTGCTGTGTTCCTTCCTTGGTGTGTTTCTCCCTTGGTGTGTTCCTTCCTTGGTGTTCCTTCCTTGGTGTTCCTTCCTTGGTGTGTTCCTTCCTTGGTGTTCCTACCTTGGTGTGTTCCTTCCTTGGTGTTCCTTCCTTGGTGTGTTCCTTCCTTGGTGTTCCTTCCTTGGTGTGTTCCTTCCTTGGTGTTCCTTCCTTGGTGTGTTCCTTCCTTGGTGTTCCTTCCTTGGTGTGTTCCTTCCTTGGTGTTCCTTCCTTGGTGTTCCTTCCTTGGTGTTCCTTCCTTGGTGTGTTCCTTCCTTTTCCTTCCTCGCAGCGAAGTAAGTCTCTGTGGCGCTCACTGGGGGGGGGGGGGTTGGACGAGATTTATAAAGGTCACGTTCAGTTTCAACTACATTTTCTTTCCATACTTTCTCTCCCTCTGCGAAGATTCTGCCAATATTTCGTTTTCTGTGCTTTTTTTTTTCTATTCTTGACTTTTTTTTGTATTCTTTATTTTCACGCTAACTGCTCTTCTGATTTTGCTAACTGCATCCTCACCTCCTACCGCGGCCTCGTTGCACAAGACTTTCTTCTCTTTCTCATCCCTATTCTGTCCACCTCTGTAACTTAAGAGATAATCAGTATTTTCAATTATTCATCCCTTCCTCTGGTAAACTCTGGAACTCCTTGCCTGCTTCTGTATTTTCTCCTTCCTATGACTTGAACTCTTTCAAGAGGGAGGTTTCAAGACACTTATCCTTCAATTTTCGATGGTTCTCTTGACATCTCTTTTGGGACTGGGACCTCAGTGCGATTTTTTTCCTCTTTTTTGTTTCCCTTGGCCAGTGACCCGCTTACGTAAACAAACAAAAAAAAATAGATAAATAAAATAACGTATATTTCTGTGTTCCCCCCCCCTCCAGCAGGGCTTGGAGCGGCGAGCATTTGTTAGGGACTCACCAACACCCGCCTCTGACGTGGACAAAAAATACAATCGCAAGAGAGGAAACATTTATAACCAAGTGCATGTCCCCGTTTACACCCTCACCCCTTCACCCCTTCACCCCTTCACTCTTCACACCCACAACAATAATTTATTTTCTATATTTCTTTGCACCTTTTTCATCGATGCCTCTCCTCAGCGTGCGCCATGCAGGGATGAATGTTTCACGTGTTCGAACATGTATATACCCCGTGTGTGGGTTTCCTGGCAATCCTTTTTGCTTTTCATTCGTGACTAAGCTTTAGGCAAAACACGTCCGCTGGTTCCCCGTGCTGTGTTCATCCCCGGCTTACAACTTCAGCCTGAGATCATTTTATAATTCGTATTTTTTCGCCACCGGACAACAGAATGATGCCGGATTTGTGCTTCGTTGGGAAAGAAGAAAGAGTTTGGGTTTCCTGCACTTCCTTCTTTACAGCGGTCCCGGTAGTGGAGTGTAAGTACGTATTACGACAGACAATATAGATTTTAGCGTGCATTAGGCAGGTGTCAGTTCTTAGCAAGTTCCAGCAAGCGACAGCCTCTCACAAGCACCTTAACTAAGAACACAATATAGTTACGAGGAACTGAGAGTCTCTGAAGGGAAACAATGGTGAAAATATTAATATGAATAGAGAAAGAAGAAAATAAATATCCAAAATGTAGACATGTGTATGTAGATATATACAAAACCATAATGGCAAAACACACACACACACACACACACACACACACACACACACACACACACACACACACACACACACACACACACACACACACACACACACACACACACAAGAATGAGCGCAAACAAACACAGAGACACACATGCGTATTTATTTTTCTCTCGCTTTTCATTCGAGGAACGGTGGAGAGGTGGAGGTGGAGGTGGAGAGAGCGCTCGAGGGAAGGAACTTGTGCAAGACGAGGAGAGGAAGGAGGGGGAGGAGGAGGAAGAAGATAATGAAACAAGACGAGTGTGGCAGAGAAGAAAAAAAATAATCTATAAATATATTTCCTTGTTTATATTCACTCAAATTTTACACTCGAAAAAATAATAATAAACTTAAAGGGATACTTGCTGCTGTTACTGATGCTTATGATGATAGCAGTGGATGAGATAAAGGCTAAAATGGATGGGAAGAATGAATCACTCAGGCACAAATACCACGCCTTGTTTACATCAGAATAACACACACACACACACACACACACTCTCCTGTCCTCGCTTCACTCATCAGATTCACCCTCTCCCCTGAATAGCCTCGATTGTGTTAATTACAGGAGCCAGGGAGAGGCGGAGGCAGCTCATGGCATGCAGATGTACAGGGGAACAGGGCCAGGAAGGAAGGGAGGGAGGTAAAGTAAGGGAGGGAATGAATGGAAAGGAAAGGAAGGTGGAGAGAAAGGGGTAGTATAGGTAGGAAGGAAGGAAGGAAAGATGGAAGGATGAAAGAAAGCAAAGAAGGAAGGAGGAACACAAAAGGAAAGAAGGAAGGAAAGAAGGAAAGAATAAAGAAGGGAGGGTGAGTAGAAAAGAAAAAAACAAAGAAAGAAAAAGAAGGAAGGAAGAAAAGAAGGAAATATGGGAGAAAGAAAAGGAGTGAAGAAAGGAGAGAGAAGAAATGAAGGAAGGAAATTATATACGAAGGGAAGAAAGAAAATGGGCGGGACGGAGGAAGGAAGAGAAGGTAGGAAGGAAGAAGGAAAGGAAAGAAAGGAGGGAAGGAAGGAGGGAAGAGCTGAATGAAGAATAACAAAAAAAAAGTATCATTGCCAGTAATCTGTCATATTTTCTCTAATTAAACAGTCCGTCAATTATCTCTCTCTCTCTCTCTCTCTCTCTCTCTCTCTCTCTCTCTCTCTCTCTCTCTCTCTCTCTCTCTCTCTCTCTCTCTCTCTCTCTCTCTCTCCCTCCAGCTCTGATGAACAACTAATTATTACATGACTAACTCAGTATTCGCTGCACCAGAGTAATACAAGCAATTGCTGAAACTACAAAGTGATTCCTATTTTTTTTTTTTTTTTTTCGCTATATACGTGAGGTATGTCATTTATTGGCTTTCATGTCTGCTGTCGTATTAATGCTCGTAGCTTCCGCACGTGTAGTACTGAAAGGAAAACGGAAACAGGAGATTGAGTAAGCGCAACGATATATCAAGCGTCTTCCAACCGGGGGTGTAGTGGAGAGGTGGGCGTATTCCGGTTGATACATGCTACACTCACACGTAATCGCCGCTTCCTCGTTTTGCCACATTTTCTGTAGTACGTGTTATTTACCTTCAGTCGTATTAAGCTCATGATACCGCTTTAAATATCCCTTAGCTCTTTCACTGCTACTGTCATCCATTGTTAAGACTCAGGGAAGTTAAGATTTGTTTGCCTCGATGCACTGAGACGTGAGTGAGAACAGGAGGCTGGTTGTGTAGTCAGTATCAGGTTGTTAGTGCTGAGTCATTTAGGTGTTGTAAAAGATTAGAGAGATTTATGGATGACGATGCTGAGGTCAGTCTGGGTCTTGCCTCGCGGTCAGACAGACGGACTGGCGGCTGCACTATCTCTGTACAGCCAGTTTTATATAATGTACTCGAGTCCTCCATCTCGTGCATCTTTTTGCTCTGGATATTACAACAACTGCATTAATCAACTAGAACACTATTCGAATGCTTAAAAAATGAGGCAATTGAACTTATTCGTTTGATGATTTTTATTAATGTTTTGGAATGTCGTAGATTTTTTTTGATCGTCAGTGTTGTGGACTCATCTTGTCGCTGTGTGTTTGAGAATGCATGTATTTGTTTATCTTATCACATTTTTATCTTACTTTTACTTCATGTTTTTCCTCTTCTTCATCCTAACACTACTACTACTACTACTACTACTACTGCTACTACTACTACTACCACCACTACTGCTATTTCTTTAAGGAAGCAACTCTTGACCAGCAGAAGTTTGAGTTGAGTTTGTGTTAGTTTTGCGTTGCCTTTATATTCACAATTTTCTTGACGATTTTATTTGTATGCTAAGAAACCTCCCTCTCTGCGTCACTCCGCTTCTTGTACTCTCGACTTCACAAATCTCATGTTAATTCGACGGATGGAGATTTTGTGTTGCTTTGACATACATGCACAGTTTTTCAGATGTTTATTTATTTATTTTTTTTTCTCTAATGCGTTGTTTACAGGTTTTTTTTTTTCGTTTATTTATTTTTTTCTCACTCGTGCGTTGCTTGCAGATGAGTGCCGCCGGTCGGGTCCTGAAGATCGTGGCGGTGGGTGACGGCTTCGTGGGCAAGACGACGCTACTCATCACCCACACCACGGTAAGGGAGTGAGTAGGGGGATCATGAGGGAGGAGTGAGTGAAGTGGCTTGAGTGACTGAGTATGTATTGCCACTACAACAACAACAACAGCTACTACTACTACTACTACTACTAAAAATAATAATAATAATAGTAATAATAATAATAACAAAAATAACAACAACAACAACAACACTGCCATCACCATCACCACTAACAACAACAACAACAACAAAAACAACAACAACACTAACGCTCTCTCCCCCGTCCGTAGCAGCCAAGGTCAGGCACGCAAAGAGAACACACACACACAAAAAAAAAAAAAAAAAAGAGAGAGAAAGAAAAATCTATTTAATCTGACAAATTGCATAGAATGTTCGTTTGCAAGTTATAGGTCGCTGGCGGGAATTTATTTGGGGGATCAGTCACACCTGCCGTGCTGTCAGTGTCACCTGCAGCTGGAAGAATTAATAAAGCATATATTTCTAACTTAAGTTTGCACGAAACCAGCCGAAAATAAAATAAAACTCAATCATTAATGGATAAATGACTGACCATATTTTCTGCTATTATTGTTCATATCATTACACACATAATCGTAACTGTCATAATATTCAGACAGTAAAAGTCCACTTGTATAAAATATTGTAACTTTTTTTTTTTTTTATCATTATTAAGATTATTTTGGCGGAGATTAGTTGTGCTAGACTCTCTCTCTCTCTCTCTCTCTCTCTCTCTCTCTCTCTCTCTCTCTCTCTCTCTCTCTCTCTCTCTCTCTCTTGATAAATGTTCCCACGCCTATTTGGGACATTTACATATTTCAAGGTTAAGCCCAAATCGTGTGTGTGTCACGGGCTGAGCTTTGACAGATGGGCGGTATAAATTAAACTGCAGGTGGTGTCAATAGAGGAATCCTGCGCGTGTCTCCACTTTGAAGCACAGGAGTAAATATGAAACTGACATCTCACAATGCTATGAAATTTCCCCTTCGATATTGGCTGTTCACTTCATCTAGCATTCAATAAGGCCTTCCAACCTTTTGCTCTACCTGATAAACTTCAGAGAGAGAGAGAGAGAGAGAGAGAGAGAGAGAGAGGGAGAGAGAGAGCGGGGGGTTCTGTCTCCTTGTCTTTTATTGTGTCTGTTATATATCCTATTTGTGTCCTTCTATCTCCGTCCGCTTCTCCATTTATTTGCTTCTCTATTCACCTCCTTCCCTCGAGTGTCTGAACCCCCACGTGCTTCATTCATTCGCCATCTGTCTCTGCGTCTGTGTGTCTCCCTTTTTCTGTTCCTTCGTTCCTCCATTTGTCTGCCTCTACATCTGTCTGATAGCCCTTTTTATTTCCATGTGTATCGGTGTAACAGTAGAGAAAGGGTAATAAATGAAGGAGAGAGAGAGAGAGAGAGAGAGAGAGAGAGAGAGAGAGAGAGAGAGAGAGAGAGAGAGAGAGAGAGAAAGATAACAGAACCACGGAAAAAAACAAGCTACGATAGAATCTGATAAAGGAGAGGAAAAAGCGAAGGGAAATAGAAGCTGAAAGAAAGAAAGAAAGGAAGAAAGAAAGAAAGAAAAAAAAGCGAATGATGAAGAAAAGCCATGAAAGAGAATAAATGACGATAAATAAATGAGGTGATAATTAGAAAAGATAATGACGGAAGAGAACCAAAGACATAGACAAGCAAGAATAGATAAAGGATAGATAAATAAAAAAAAAAAAGAAAAACAGGAAAGCGAATGACGGAAAAGAATCAGGAAGGACAAGGAAGCGACAATAGATAAAAGAGGGAAAAAAAAAAAAAAAATGCAGTAAAGCGAGTGACGGAAGAGTTAGACAGGAGAATGAGCACCGTGGGACGAGGACGTGAAGAGGAAAGAGACGCCGGGGACAGCAGGGACACTCACATCTCTCCAGGGCTCATGTGTCAGACGAGGTGTCCCATTAGGGGGAATTATAAGGGCTGTGATCGCATAAACATACATTTTTTTCCCCTTAATTCACCGATCCATCAGAAAGACACAGCCACAAGAGGAGTGAACTTCAGCGGCGATAAGGAGCTGTAACTCTGATAGCTGGAAACAAAAACGTCATTAAGTAGTCAGATAGGAACAGTCAAGCAACGATGAAAAGACAAGTGGTAACAGTCAAACGGTAACAAGCAGTCAAGTAGTTACAGTAAAAAAAAAAAAAAAACAATAAATAAACAAGTAAGTAAAAAACAAACAAACAAACAAACAAACAAACAAACACTAACAGTCAAACGGCGGAGAACAATCGAATAATAACATAAATTCAAACGTCAACACACATTTAAACACCAACAGTCGAATAAGTCAGTTACTAACTCAACGCTAACAGTCAAACGAGAACAGACTATCAAACAACGACGAACAGAAATAATTAACCTGTTCTACTTTCTCAAGAGCAGACTATGTTATTCCACCCTTCACACTGTAACAACCTTTACAAACTCGTACATGAAGAAAATATTAAACAAAAGCATTTCAGTGTCTGTGGATTGGAGATAAGCTGAAGTAAGCCAGGTGTAATGAACAGAGAGAGAGAGAGAGAGAGAGAGAGAGAGAGAGAGAGAGAGAGAGAGAGAGAGAGAGAGAGAGAGAGAGAGAGAGACACCCCGAATATCGAGATCATAACACCAATATATCATGTAGCAAGTGACTGTCTGAAATAAGGAAACAAAGATAAGCCAGGCGTGATGAACAAGCAGATGGAACGACAACTTGAAAACCGAAAGCTCATAACACTGGTATATCATCAAACAAATGACCATCTGAGCCGAGTTTGTGGAGAGGAAACGAGACCTCCAACAGGAGATAGCCAAGGTCACGTGTAATAAGGGGCAGGAAGGGAGGGTAGATGGAATGCCACAAGAAAGCCACAGTTCGTGTGGTTTGTCACTATTCCAAGGAGATATATCTTATTTTCTTGTTGTGGTATTGTTTTCATTAAATGGCAAAAAAAAAAGAAAAATTGAAAAAAAATGCGTTGATTTAACTTTCATTGTATTTTTCCTTTGTGTTGATTTAGTGACCTTTTTTTAATATCGTTATCATTAAATGTAAAAAAAAAAGAAAATGCATTAACGTGTTAACCTTCATTATCGTTTTCCTTCGTATTTATTTAACGATTCAT
>NC_087183.1:9002367-9037367 GCF_035594125.1 Scylla paramamosain
AGTCAGGAAAGAAGGAAGGAGGGATGGAAAGAGGAAAGAAAGAAAGGAAGGAAGGAAGGCATGCACGAGGGAACCCAGGCATGCAGTGAATCAGTCAGTCGGGTCAGGTAGGTAGTATAGGGAATGCTATTTTTCTTTCTCTCTCTCTCTCTCTCTCTGGATTCTAAGACCCAGAAATAAGACACGTTTTTACGCCTCCAGAATTTCGTCTTTATCTTCGCTGGCTTTGTCTCGCGTCCTCGTGTGTTTCCCGAGGCCGAGGTGGTGGTGCTGGTGGTGGTGGTGGTGGTGGCAGGTCGACCCATACTACACCACCACCGCCAGCACCGCCACCACCACCACCACCACTACCACCACCACCACCATCACCCACCTGTCTGAATAGTTAATTAATAAGCGCTGTGTACCTGCAATCTATTTATTAACATAGGAGAGACTTCTTTTAATCAGTCAAGGTATTTATGTTTATTGATAATTTTTTTTTCGTTGATTCTTTTGATATTAGTAATGTATTTCAGTGGATTCTTCATGCGTCAACTTTTTATTTGTTTATATATATATATATATATATATATATATATATATATATATATATATATATATATATATATATATATATATATATATATATATATATATATATATATATATATATATATATATATATATATATATATATATATATATATATAAGAAAATCATGGAGACTGTATTTACTTCAATTAAACTTTTATTTTCACTTCTATTTCTTTCTCCTTTTTGTGACTTCACCTTTTTTTTTCCTAATATTTCCTACTTCCTTGGTCCATTTTCTTCTTTTCTTCCATTTATTTTATGTCCATTGTGTATTTGTCCTTATTATGTTCCCTGCAATCTTCCCATTTGTCATAATTTTCCTAATACTCCTTTATTTTTCCTCTTCTATCTGTTTTTCTTTTCTATTTTTACCTCTTCTTGCTTCCCTCTCCTTATTCCTCTTTCCTTTCTCCTTTTCCCGCCTTTCATCTTTTCGTTTTCACCTGTTTTTTTGTCCTTCATCTTTTTCATTTCTAATTTCACTTCATCTTTTTTTTCTCTCTTTAGCTTCATAATTTTTTTTTTTAGTTCCTCATCTTTTTCTTATTTCTTCTTTGACCTTCGTCTTTTTCATTTCTTTTAAACTTGCTCTTTCTTTTATTTCTTCTTTAACTTTCTTATCTTTTGTCTATTTCTTCTGTAATCTCATTTTTCATTTCTTCTTTACTCCCTCATTTTCTTGATTTTTTTTTTTAACTTCCTCCTCTTCTTTATTTCTCATTTAACTTCCTCATCTTATTTTGATTTCCTCTTTAACGCAATCTTTTATCTCCTTAACTTAATCTTTTTCTCTTATCTCCTCCTTAACGTAATCTTTTTTCTCATTTCCACTTAAACTTAATCTTTTCTCTTATTTCCTCCTTACATTAACCCTTTTTTTTATTTCCCTTTACTGGTAACTACGTTGTTCTTCCCTCAAAATTTTCCGTGTGGGTTGCCAAACACTAAGGATCAGCCCAGCACGGTTTCATTTTTCTCACGTTTATCCCGACTAGTAATTCTATAACCTCGCCCCGTTCGTGTGAGGCTGTTTGTTCTCATTTTCTGTCTTGCGTGGTCCCGTGGTACCCTAGAAGATGCTCTCTCTCTCTCTCTCTCTCTCTCTCTCTCTGCCTTTATTTTTTCATGCAAGAAAGCTAAGTCGGTCTGTCTGTCTGTCTGAATTTCTCTTTCTGCCTGTCTGTCTGTCTCTGTCTGTCTCTTTCTCTGTCTTGTTTGTCTACCTGTCTTTCTCTCTATTTCTGTTTGTCAGTCTGTTTGTCTGTTAGTAAGTTTCTTTGTCTGTCTCTATGTCTGTTCGTCTGTCTATCTTTGTTTACTTAAAATATGTCCGTCTGTTTGTCTGCCTGTCTCTATTTTTATTTGTTAGTCAGTCTGTTTGTTCGACAACATGAAACAACACTATGAGAAGAGGTACCACTACCAGAAAATAATACTGGTCAAAAAAAAAAAAAAAAAAAACGGTAGAAGAGAGATTATTACGTAGGAAAAACATCACCAATAGAAAAGAAAAAAAAAGACTAATAAATAAATAACTATAATAGAAGAGACAACATCAACAAGACAGACAGAACTCGAAGAAACAAGACAAATAAGAGAGACGGAAGAGCACTGACGGTGATAACGAGGGGGAGGAACACAGGAGACACAAAACAAGAGTTCTGTAAGTAGCAGGCAATTGTAAGTTTCCTTGTAATGAGCTAACTTGAGAGTACTTAAGTGGATTGTTGAGCACAACCACCCACTCGCCCATTACGCTCATTACCACCAGAGAGAGGGAGAGAGCGGGAGAGGGGGAGAGAGAGAGGGAGAGGAAGAAGGACTACATCTTGAAATATTTAACGAAGACAATTGTGAAAATTTTATGGATACGTAGACGAAATTACTGGAAAGACCACTGCACTGAAATTTTTAATGGTAAGAGGAGGAGGAGGAGGAGGAGGAGGAGGGTGATAACTGATTGAGTGATTGATATTTGGGTGCCGTAACAGCGAGGTCAGATGACAATGAAGTAGGAGGAAGAAGAAGAAGAAGAAGAAGAAGAAGAAGAAGAAGAAGAAGAAGAAGAGGAGGAGGAGGAGGACAATATACTTAAAAGTTATCGACTCCCATGATGGTTGGAATGTAGGTCACACTGAAGGCCGTGCTGGAGGGAGGGGCGAGGCACGGCACCTTTGCTCTTCCAGGTACTGACAGGGACCCATTCCGTGACACTCTTTGAGAAACACAACATCGTACTTAACTTTGCGCAAGAGAAAGGCAGTAAATCCCATTAAAGACACAGACCAGGAGACAAATAAGCAAACAAGGAAAGCAAACTATCATTAGCCTCGTGTTTGCGTGAGGAAACGAGATGTGAATTCCGTGACACATTTATAAGCAGCATCGTACTCAACTTTGCGCAAGAGAAAGGCAGCGCATTCCGTGAAACATCGAGGAATAGAAAAGTAATCATGGACCTCGTGTTTGCGTGAGGGGAAGGGGCAGTGAATTCCGTGACACGCCTATAAACAACTTCGTACTCAAAACACCATAAAAAAAAGAAAGAAAGAAAAAAAAAGAAAAAAATAACAGAGGAGAGTGAGGAAAGGACAGTGAAGTGTGTGGGATTTCGAGATGCACAACTTCCACTCGTCACAGAAAGCAGAGTCACGTTTTTTTTTTCTTTTTTATGAACCGTTCTTCTTTTCTTCCTCTCCCCCCATTTATTGTTTCCCGGGAAGGTTATCTTAGCCCTGCGATCAAAGTTTGCCTCCGCCATTGTTCCTCCTGATACGAAACTGGAATAAAACGAAAACAGATCACCAGGAGAAGGTCACATTCCGGCTCACTTCACCTCCCACCTCACTTCACTTCTCAGTTCACTTCGCGTCAGCTCACCTCATCTCACCTCGCTTCACCTCACTCTGTCATCCTGCAACAGTCTTTTCTGCTTGACGCAACACACACACACACACACACACACACACACACACACACACACCTCACATCCGCGGGAGATATCGAGCGAAAAGAGCAGACACGTGTAAGCTAAGTCTAATATTTTGAGACGCTTTGCACCTCTTATTCGCACGGTCATCTTCCATCCCAGAGATAAGTGATCTGGTTATAATTTACTTTTGTTTGCCATAGATGAAGCGGAATTATTGTTAAGTTACTAGAACCCTGAAAATTTCCTTGAAAACACAAAAAATCCATCATCCACGAAACATAATTCTTGTCAAACTAGCAGAGCCATGAAAACACACTTGAGAACACCAAAATTCAGACATCAGTGAAGCAGAATTCTTACCAAATCACCAGAATCATAAAACTGACCTTGAAAAAGAAAAAAAAATCCACCATCCACGAAATTAAATCATCAGAAACGTGAAAACATCCTTAAAGAAGAAGAAGAAGAAGAAGAAAATCCACCTGTTCAAACCAGACAAGGTAAGACGCGGGAATAGCAGGTGTGAAATGCGGGAGTAAGACGTGACAGGGCATTGACTCCTCGGCGGCAGGAGAGTAAGAGCCATTGGTAATAATTTAAGGCGGAACACGTTGGCGAGGGAAGTTAAAGGTGTTGCTCTCCTTCACCACAGGCACAAAGGCAGACCTGCGCTCCTCCGCTCCCTCCGAGAACCTAGTGAAGAAGACCGACGGTAAGAGGCTCGCCCGCGCCCTTAAGATGCACGGCTATGTGGAGACCTCGGCCAAGCTTCAGATAGGGTGCACGGAGGTGTTCCAGGAGGCAATACGAGCAGCCACTAAGCCGCCAGCCAGTGTGTGTGCGATCCTGTGAGGGGCGGCAGTCGTGTGTGTATCAGTGTGTATCTGTGTGTGTGTGTTGGGTATGTGTCAGAAACATTTGAAAGCTACACGTATATTAAGAGGGTCCTGGGAAAGGTTAGGGCACACGGAATAGATGGGAAGGTGTTAGGCTGGATAAGGTTATGGGTAAGCGACAGGCGACAGAGAGTTGTAATAAATGGCTCTAAATCTGAGTGGGGTCATGTAATTAGTGGGGTGCCACAGGGATCAGTATTAGTGCCATTGTTGTTTTTAATATATATCAATGACTTGGATAGTGGAATTAGTAGTGATGTTAGTAAATCTGCGAATGACACAAAGATTAATTAGGTCAGAATTGGATGCCATTGCTTTGCAGGCAGATTTAGATAGGATGAATAAATGCCAGTTTCTGGGCAAACAGGGTATTAGGATTAATTTTTAGAAGTGTTAAAAAAGAAGTCCGGAAGTAATATTAAAGTTATATTTGGCGCTGGTCAGACCTCATCTAGACTACGCTGTGCAGTTCTGGTCCCTGCATTACAGGAAGGATATAGGTCTGTTAGAATCAGTACAAAGAAAATGACTAAAAGGATACAGGGGATGAGGAGTATTCCTTACGAGGCGAGATTGAAGCTGTTAAATTTACATTCTTAAGAGAGACGTAGGTTAAGAGGGGACCTGATAAAAATCTTTAAGTGGTATAAGGGTTATAACAGGGGGGACGTAAGCAAAATTCTTAGGAACAACCACCAGGACAGAACAAGAAATAACGGATTCAAACTTGAAAAATTTAGGTTAAAGAAAGAGATAGGAAGAAATTGGTTCTCAAATAGAGTGATAAATGAATGGAACGGACTCGGTAGTGCTAAGACATTAGGGAGCTTTAAGAGAAGATTAGACGGGTTTATAGATGGGGATGATAGGTGGAAATAGGTAGGTATATTTCTTAGAGGGACTGCCACGTCTAAGCCTGGTCGCTTCTTGCAGCTTCCCTTATTTCTTATGTTCTTATGTTTTTATGAAAGTGTAGGTTATTTTCTCTCTATCCGTCTTTCACGAAGGGCAAAATGTAGAGGACTGGTTGGCGGGGAGAAGGAAGTCTAGGAAAGTAAGATGCTAATAGTAAGTATTGGTAATTGTAACTCACACACACACACACACACACACACACACACACACACACACACACACACACACTTTAATATCCATTCACGTGTCTCAATCCGCATCTCGTTCATCACTTGTTTATAGTCTATAGTATATCCACTGGAGACAAGGAGGATCGTTGGCTGGTGCTTGACCCCAACCATCCTCCTCCGACCTGGCTCACCTCGGCCCTGCAGTGCTCGGCTCAGCAGTTCAAAGCCTGTTTAGTGATTCAAGGCCTAGACGCGGACAGTGGTCTTTGTAGAATTTGTATATAAAGAGACAAGAATATATAATAAAAGACAAAGGGGATTGAAAGTACGAAAGAAAATGGAAGAAAAATGTAAGAAGTGGTAACAAAAAATGGGATGTCAGTTGAATTATGACATGGATTGATGGCAGTGGCGGAGTGATAGTCGTAGGAAATAGATTAATAGCGATAGTTTAAGAAATAACCAGCAGTACCTGTGCTTTAAGGAACCAGGAACCTCCATGAATGAATTGGCCAAATTTCGATTAATTGACTTTAGTGGGAGCGACAAATGTGAGTTTTTTTTTTTCTGCTTTATTTTCTGCTTTTTTTTTTTCCCGTGCTCGTGTCAGTCTCTCCTCACAGAAAAAAAAGAACATAAATAGCTTTGTAAGAATCGATAAGCCTGTTGTTATTTGTATCTTCCTTTGTGTTCCTTCTCTTGTGTTATGTTACTTTGCTTTTGTCTCATTACCACACACACACACTGGCCCGTATTCTGAAACGCGTTGCTCTCTCTTTACGACTATTTTCAATGGCCACGAAGATGATTAGCCATGTTTTCAAAGATTTTAAGAGTAATGAGTGATTGAGTTGCAGATTGAAGTGTTCTCTGAGTGTTTCTCTCATCAATCTGTCACTAGAACCATAAAAAAAACATGCTTGTAAACCCTGTGTAATTTCAATTAGACTAGAAACTTTTGTAACTAATTGAGGTGCGACGCAGAAGTGTTTCAGAACATGGCTCTCTGTTGTTGGGACTTCCATCTGGCGCTGTAAATAAAACACCAAACTCCTCCTGCAGTGACTAGTTACTCCCACCTGGCTGGCTGGGAGTTGGTGGCGAGACTGTAATGACTCGTTTGATTGGCTCGCCTGTGTGTCTTGTTTGCCCGCCATCAGACTGTCAATTTGTGGTGTTGTCTGCGTGCGTGTGTGTGTGTGTGTGTGTGTGTGTGTACTGTTTGTTCTAGGCTTCCACGTTCTCCCTTTCATAACAGTTGTGGGAACATTGCAGGCTGGGTAAATAACCGATTGAGTTTGGTGGTGAGAAAAATATTGATGGAAAAACAGGATTATTCCATTACTCTACGCAAATGTGGTTCTGTTTAGTTTGTCTATATATTTTTTTTCCAATGTTCCACAAGTGTCAGCCATGTGTCTATTTTACTTTCGGTTTTAAGTAAATGGTTTATCGTTTATTCTGCTTGTTTTCTAATCCAAGTTTCTCTGTCTTAATTTTTCAAAGATTTTTTTTATTTATTTTTTCTTCTTTGGGTTATTGCGCTAGTCGGCATTTCTGTTGCAAGTCTTTTGTGAGGCTTAGACGGTAAGCCTCTTGTGTTTGTGAAGTATCAGCTGCTCGGCTCACGGCTTTGGCGGGGCGATCACAATTGTAAAGTGACGCCTTGCACAGGTTCATGCCGCCTCCCCGAGCACCAATGTGCAGCCACCGTCGAGAGAGAGTTGTCAGGAAGCATGTGGTTCTTTGGTTACGTATTTTTGCATTCTAAACTTGTGTTCCAGTCATACGTACGTGTTTTGTTATATGTATTTTTTTTTTGCATTTGTTATAATTATGTATTTCTTATATGTAGTTATATGTATTTTTATTTTAATCGGGTTATCCTAGAAAAAAAAAAACTGAATTACATTGTGGCGTTTACCGGCAGTATTCTCAAGCACCTGGTTCAGCTCCACAACATGAACCTTTCTCACTCTTCCCTTGCTGTCCCCTCACCGTGCTGTCCTTCCTGTTTCTCCCAACCGCTGGTTCATGAAGAGCAATTAAATCAAACAATCTGGGAGAGGAACTAGGGGCATACTATTGTTTGTTATCCTCTGCACACGCTTTGTAATACCTGCCTCTCCTGTCTGATATTATTAGTTCCTCTCATGCAATCACCCGCGCCGCCTGCACACTCCTGGTGGCTCGGTGCCCAGACGTGACCCTCCCATAAACAGTGCGTAGGAGGGAGTGATGGGCGTGGGAGTGCTGGTGATGGTTCCTGCCCTCCCCAACCTGCCTGCAGTCACTCGCGTTAGCCGGTTTTTTGATTTCCTGACGTGTAGAGGAATTTCTGTTGCCTACAAGTGAAAGAACAGGAGTAAAAAAGGATATCTAGTTGTATTTTAGTGATTCATTTTAGGTGTTTTACTGTCTTCGTATTGCTTCATTTCGTCTCTCATCTCTCTCATCTCTCTCTCTCTCTCTCTCTCTCTCTCTCTCTCTCTCTCTCTCTCTCTCTCTCTCTCTCTGGTGCTGCAGGTGAAGACTCGAGCTTAACAGTGTCTGTAATACTCTTCTCCATCCCTCCATGCCTCCTTCCCTCTCCTTGCCTTCCCCTCACGTCTCCTTCCCACTCCTTGTCTTCCTCTCATTTCCCCTCCTTCTCTTTTTGTGTCTTAACCTCACTTCTCCTCCTTTCCACTCCTTGTCTTCTTTCCTCCTCTCCTTCTCTCTCTCAGTGTCTTAACCTCACCTCATCTCTCCTCTCTCATTGTTTTGATCTCTCGCCTCTTCTCTCTCCAGCCTCTCACCAAGCACCCACTTTGCCTCTCTCCCTCTCCTTTTATTTTTCGCCTCCTGTCTTCACGCCTCACCGCGCATCCTGTTAAGGGCAAGGTGATTGATTGTCCATCCCGCGTACTCCAGTGCAAGATACTGTGAAGGATTCCTGCAGGAGTAAAGACGAGGGAATTGTTGTGTATTTGAAGGGATATTTTTTCAGAGTGAATTACGTTAAGGTTTGAATATTCTTAAAGGAAATTTATTAGAGATTAAGAGCAGATTTTTTTTTTTAAAGACAAAGGTAGTAAGCCAGTGTGAGTTTTCAAGTAAGGATGTGTTTCAAAGAATGTGTATGAGGAGTGAAAAAATCTTGAAGGTGCAAGTGTTTTTGAAGGAAATTTCTTGGATGTGATTAAGAGTAAATTTTGAGGCCAAGGGAAGCAAGCCAGTGTGAGTTTTCAAGTATTTCTGAGGACGTTTAAAGTAATGGAAAGTCAATTTCAAGTGTGATCTCGCAAGAGTGGACAGTAGGAAACGTTTAACCCTTTCACCGTGACACGAAGCAATTAGCAGCACCAACATTTACAAAAAGTTAGCGATAAAAAAAAAAAAAATAAATTCTTCCCAGTTCAAAGATTGAATACAGCTTTGGAACAAGTAGAAATGTCTCAGAGTGCTTGATAATTAGGGAACGGTGTACCAAGTGGCAGTCAGAGATAAGAGTGTTCCATCAGGTGTAAACAAGAGTAGATTTTGAGTAATTCAGGTCAAGTACAGCGGTAAATGTGGGAGCCTGAATCAGTGAAGCCCTTTGGTGCTGATCTATCGGCTTTGATGAGCAAATTAACTGAAATCTGTCACCGTATATATTTTTTTTTTCCCTTCGTTAATGGAATGCAATTTTGTTGTAATGAAAGGAGGACAGGCTTGCCGCTTGGAACGTGAATTTAATTATAGGTCACGAGAAGCAGGATAAGATAGAATTTAGCGCCAAAAAAAGCCGCTTCTGAGAAAAGTCCTTTGGGAAGAAAAATATCCTCTCCTATTTTCTTCCTCCTTCCTCCTCCATCGCTCTACACACATTTTTTTCCTCTCCTTCATTTTTACTATTCTCTTTTCTCCTTTCCTTGCTTCCCGCTCTCCTTCCTATTTCTCTCTACACAAGTCTTCTTCCGTTACCCACACACAATACTTTCTTCCTATTCATTTATATTTTCCCATTTTTCTTCTTTGCCTGCGTTTCTCCTTTCATCCTCTTCATCTCCCTCTCTTTACATCTTCCTACTCCCTTCCTCCCCTTTTATGTGTTCGCTTTCCTCCTCACTCCGCCTCTTCTATCCTTGCATACATCTTCATCCCATTTTCTCTCCCTCCTATTCCTGCTCATCCTTCCTCACTTCCTCTGTGTCATCAGTTCATCAGAGGGTGAGGTAGCGTTCACTCGTAACCCTAGCTGGCGAGATCTTACCTGATTATTTTTGGCGAAATTACTCATTTTTTAGTTTCCCTCCTTTACTCGTCACGTTGCGTCACAAATATTCATCTGTGAATCAAAAGTCTTGCTTCATCTTGACGTAAATCTAGGTAATTTAACTTTGAGTGAGTCAGGTGACGTGAAAAGAGAGATGTTGGTGTGTGGAGTGAGTGTGTGGTGTGAGGGCTGGTGTGTGGAGTGTGTGGCGTGTGGTGTTGGTATAATTGCAAATTCCAGAGGGTCTTCTTTCCCTCCTCGACTGATTGCTGGAGTACAAAATTACACGTGATATCTCTGCTCTGCTTTGCTCTCCACGCTGCAAAGAAATCCACGTTTAATTACAGCAAAATTGATTCCATTACTTCAGCTGAAAAAAAAAGAAAGAGTAGAAAAAAGTAAAAATAGTCCAGATAGAAATCACTTAACTGTCGTTCGCGTCACGGGGCGCCTCGGTCACTCACCTGCGAGGAAAAGGTTCATGACGGGGCCCCGGGAAACTTGATCTCGGTGGATTGCTTGGAAAGATTCGTGGAATGCTCGCCTTGCTGCCAGATCAAGATTCCCTAAGGTGGCTCCCAGAAAGTAGTTTAGCAAGGTTTTTATTTAACAGTAGCGAAGAACAGTGCGTGAGATGATGAAGAACTGCGCCACGAATAAAATAAAAATAAATGCAATAAATCTGTCTATAATGAGTAGATTTTGTAGAAAGAGTGGATCAATCTGGGGCAATGTTAAGAGAAGGGAGTCTTATCAAAACACCAAACGTTTCCAGTGAACGTGATGCTTACGTACAATAACAGAAATCACCCGCCTCGCTCGTGCCCCTCCGCCTCCAGCATCACCAGGATTCCGCTCCTCCTCCTCCTCCTCCTCCTCCTCCTCCTTCTCTTCCTCCCCTTTCACTAATTGGAGTCCATTTGAAAGTCTAATTGATGTCCCCACTGAATGGAAGGGTCAACAGCGATTTCCTTGACAACCACAGAGCTGCGTGTGTGTGTGGGTGTGTGTGTGTGTGTGAGGTCGGTGGCTTTCCGGAATTGCGCTTCATCATGATCCGGAGTTCTGAATCCTGGCCACAGTGTCACAACGATAGAAATTTGGTATAATGACAGAATGTTGCCCTTAAAATATTAACATTAATTGATGTTTAGCAAGGTATTTATTTAACAGTAGCGAAGAACAGTCCGTGAGGTGATGAAGGACTGCGCTTGACTGGAACACACGCGCGGATTTATTGCGTATCTAAACAATCTGTCATGCACGGAGGCGAGGACTTCACCACATGGCCGCCTGTCCTGTCTCCTGTCTTCATTGCTCAGTGATAGATGCAGAACATACAACAACAAGAAGGAAAGAAAGAAAGAAAGGAAAAAGTTTATCGTAAGAAAAAATGTCACAAAGGAAATTCAAATGGTAAAAACAAATGAGAAGAGCATAGGTGGCGCTGGTGTTCCGTGACGTCAGTACAAGGAAGGAAGGACTAAGGGAGGTCTGGTCGCCATTACGCCGGTGGAAGGAGCGGCTGGTGAGAAGGAAGGCCTGCATCTCGTGTTTCTTCGCTACTCGCCGTGTGTTTAAGTTGCGGTGAGTTATTGTTATGATGTGTTTGCTTAATTATATCCAGAGTTTAATTAGTAATGCTCGGAGCAGCGTTTGTCGTGCGGTAGAGGCATGCAGTTAACGACCGTATTCTGAAAGGCTTCTGCAACGCACCCCGACCAATTCCAAAAAATCTAGTTGAAGTTACACGGGTATTAAAGGGTGTATTTTTACGATTCTAGTGAGAAAAGCCAACGGGAACCCAACTAATTGTCTGTCCTTTGAAAATAGTCATGACAGAGCGGAGCGTTTCTCATCACTGGCGTTAAGACCAACAAGGAGGGGCGGGGGGGGGGGGGGCTGGTGTTATATAAAAATACTCGAGAATTATTTCCCAGCAATCCTTTCATTATTCTTATGTTTAATCATGAGCTTTTAGTTGGAAGGTAGTGTTGCTCTGCTGTCCGTGGAGTGCGTTAGCGTGGAAATAGCAGGTGATGGAGGTAATGAGAGAGAAACGGTAGGACATGCGAGGCGTGATGCAAACAAGGATTAGTGATGCAGGACACGGGCACACTCCTGGCACTTCTGTCATCTGATGGGCCGGCCAGGTGCATGGAAAGGGAATCACGGTGACACAAGGCGAGGCTGTGTATCCATTGTCAGACTGAGTGGAACTAAAGTTTGTAAGTGCTTAAGTGTTACGCTGAAGGTACAAGTTACCAGAAGTCCAGGGCAGTTGGTAGAATGTAATTAGGTTTCCACTAACTACTGCATGTAATTTCTCTCTCTCTCTCTCTCTCTGCTCATTACCTACAGTTCCCAGACAGTTAATGGCTTTACAGTGTCACGTAGTGCAGATACAACCGTTCAATTAGTGTCACAAATTAGAAGGGCAGTACTGTAACTACTAAACTACCCAACAACTTCACGAGTGTCGGGATGAATAGCTGAATAGTTAAGTCTGAAGTAGCGAATGGCCTATGAAGCGGTTCGAATCACAAAGTTAGGGAGTCCAGACCAGATGTTAATTGTTGAGGTGTAGAGAGCTGGTGGTGGTGGTGGTGGTGGGCTGCTGGTGGTGTTGAGGGTGGTGGTTGTGGTGGTGGTGGTGATGGTGGAGAATTTGTGATGGTGCTGCTGGCGGTGAAAAGTTGTAATGATGATAATGGTGGTGACGTAGCAGTAGAGGAATGGTGGTAGTGGTGATGGTTGAGGTGGTAGTGTAAAATTGTGATGGTGATGGTGGTGGTGACGGTGGTGGCAGAGGACTAGTGGAGGAGTCGGTGGCTGCATTTGGCTCTATTTTAGCTTTCCCACCTGAAAACGCCGCTTTCCCACCAGGTCCCCAACATCGTATCGGATAGGAGCCGAAAAAAAAAAAAAAAATAGGAAATAGATTCGCCTGACTCTTCTTAATATTCACCAAAGATTCAGGGGGCGGAGGAAGCTGCCCCGTCCAACCTGCAGATGCGTGAGTTAAAACTTTCACGGCGGGTAGTTCGTCAGTTTCTTGACCTTGAAATTGCATTCGTTTTGAACTTAAGCTGTTTTATTGTGCAAACTTTCCTACTCATTCCCTTCGTCCCTTCTCCGTTTCGCCCTTCTTCCCCTGCCAGTTCCTATTTCAAACTTTCTCTCTCTCTCTCTCTCTCTCTCTCATTCTTTCACGTGTACAAATATCTTCCTTCCTCTCCATTTCCTCTCCTTTTTCCCCACTTCTCGTCTGCCATCCCCCCTTCCTCTCCCTCCATACGGCTTTCCTGCGGGTACAAATTTGTCCTCTTATTCCCTCCGCTTAATTTCATTTCGTCATGCCGCTCGTAAGGATTTTTTTCATCACGACCCATTATGGCCTTAAATCACCGTCATATTTGTTCAAAGGAGCAGAATTCCAAGTCGAGTAATGTTCTTTCCTCTACTTCCCTTCCTCGCTCCGACCTCCTCTTCCTCTGTCATCCCTTCCTTCTTTCTTTTCCTCTTTCATCACTGTCTCCCACTCCTTCCCTTTTCCTTCTCTATATCCCTCCTCTTACCTTCATTCTCTCTCTCTCTCCCTCCTCCTCCTCCCCTTTCCTCCATTCCTAATCTCCTGCCTTTCCTCTTTCCCCTCTCGCTTAACTCTCTCCTTCCTCCCCTTCCCCTCCATTCCACCTCCCGTTTCTTCCATCCCTCCTTCCCTTCCCTCCTCTTCCCACCATCTCTCTTATTTCCTCTATTCTTTCTTCCCATTCCTCCATCTCTCTGCTGCTCTAATTCCCTCATTACCAAACCACTCTCTCTCTCTCTCTCTCTCTCTCACCCCCCCTCCCCCCGCCGCCTCATTTACTTGCTGCCCGGAATTAGTTGAGTCGAAGCAGACGAGCCAAGGGGAGGTGACGTAACGAGGTAAATAGTTGTTCATGGAATTGCACCTTTAATGTCATTAGTGCCGCGCCTCTCTTGTTTTGCATTTATAGGATAACACTGTACAAGTTAAAGGGAGAGAAAATAATAATAATAATAATAATAATAATAATAATAGAAACAGTGCAGTCCGTGTTTTTCATTATAATTTCACGGGTGCTAATTCTAAATCCAATCGGGAGTATACAGTGTTTTGATCTTGGCCGGCTGTCCCACTTAACATACGTAAGAAAAAAAAAAAAAAAAGGCTTGCATTTCTAATATATTGTACCTTGAATATGCTATGAAAATTATCCTTATCGAAACAATAACAAGGAAATGGCGGGTCACAACAAAACTAGTGTAATTTTAAAGATTTTCACAAAATGCCCTTAAAAATGCTGTTCATATGTCCGGTTTCACTTCAATATTGTACAGTGATAGGGTGATGTGGGTGGGTTACGCACGCCTCCCGCTTGTCGGTGACTCTTGACTCAACAGCCTCACCGTAGATTGGATAATGAGCTGGTAATTAAAGCGTGCGGGAGGGTAATGGCCGGTGATCACGAGTCTGGGTTGCACGTGATCGTTAAGCTTGTAGGTGACGTACACACACACACACACACACACAAGTAGATATTTATCGACCGTAACAGTTTATATAGCTCATAAAGCCATGTACAGATAACATTAGTAGCACAAAACAATACCATTAATTAAGCACAGGCATTTCTGACACTAATGACGTTTCATTTCGAAATGCACGTGCGGTATAGACTGATAAACAACAACTATTAAAAAAAAAAAGTTTCATTAATATACGCTTAGAATGCACCGTAATATTTTGGTGGTCTCTTCTGAAGTTAATGTACCCGGGGACACTTGTTTCATATGAGTCAAATGGCGAATGTTCCTGTGTGTCAGTGAGTATTGTTCAATCCTCGCCTTTGTGCCAGGATCCCCCCACGCCCTCACAGTTCGTAACGTCCGCGACCTCTCCTGCTCCGCCTTCTAGTCTCGCATGCTAACCACTGTCCTCCTGGCTTAACCTGCTGAAGTGACACACACACACACACACACACACACACACACACACACACACACACTGAATTCGTTTCATGTGTCACTCTTACAGGTATATTCGGTGCCTTTCCTTTCCTGCTCTATTTATACCATTCCATATTTAGGTGGTAGCGCAGTTGGAACGAAAATAGGAGAGTGAGAGGTGAATAAAACTGCTTATTTCGTAACGTGAAATGGTAAAACTAACCACGCTATTTTGAGATTGAATAGGTGTGAGAAAGGAATGAGGAAGAGTTCCTTGTAACAGCAATTTAGCAAACGACAACACTTTCCTGAGTGTATAAAAACATTATTTTTATAAACATAGCGCGAAAACACGAAATTATAACATCACAAGAATTACGTAAGGCAAAGGGTGATTTTTTTTTTTCCTGGGGATAAATGTTGAGTGTATAAGGCTAGTGGGTGCTATATATAGGAGGCTTAGTGAGGCAGAGATTGCGTCTCCTAATAATGGGAGGGGCAGGTGTGGGGGTACTACAAATACAGTGTAGGAAGAGGACGGCAAATAAATCAATACTGTTATTAAAGAAAAAGAAAAGGCACAAAGGGCGTGGATGTTGTAAGCTTGTGTGAAAAGGGATGCTGGATATAACTGTGACCAAAGGAAGTTAGAATTGGACAGCACAAGTTAGGCGGTGCGTGGAAATTAAATAAACGAGCAGGGATCAGGTGGGAGGAGAGCTCAGGGGGGGATGGATGGCAGGTGTTGTGTCGACTTGTAATGGGATTGGTGATGGAAAATGGAACCCTCGCAGAAACTTTATGTAGCAGGGCAGACGGAGGCGAAGAAAACAGGAAATTGAAGCTTGTGTGGATGGAGAGTAAATGTGATAGTTGGATGCAGGTGTTTTACTTCCATAACTGGTGTCACGTCACGGCCAGCGCTGAAATTGTGCAACCTGAGAACACAAACATGGCAGGCTTGTAATTTTTGAGACGCTGACCTTGCTGACTGTGGGCAAAGTATTCCTTGTTTTGAATGGTATTGGTGACTTCAGTTCTCGTGTATATATGACATCCGATTATAAAGATACAAATAATACTAGTCTAGTTTTTGTTTTGGTGAGATTACAAACTCACTTTGCGGCGCAGTGTGAAAACAAGACCAGAATACATTCCAGAACACACAGACCAGCCTGCGAGTGACAGCATCATGTAACTGACAATGCTATGTTGACACTTGCCCTCAGGTGGTGGAAAGTCCGTGACACAAATAGTCAGGGATTGAGGACGTCAGGAGCGCTTTATATTTGTGATGTGCTTCCCGGCGAAGTCGCCTGGAGGAGCGTCGCCTCCTCACCCCAGACGCTCCTCACCCTAGACACGTGCTGTAATCAGCTTTAAAAACTCCAGTGAATTGCATTTGTGTTGTGTCCTTGCTCGGCCTCTTCCGGATTCTGGTGTCGACAAGCGAGTGTTCAGTTCATTAGTCTGAAATGGCGCGCGGTGCTTTGTCATTTGTGTGTTGGACTGCCGTAATGAAGGTGCGGATGCCAAGATGAGGAAGACTTCTCGCTGATTACATCATCATGGTGAGAACATTGGTGAACCTTCCCCACGTTTAAAAAATGAGGTTAACGTTGTGGAATAAATCGTTTAATTTTTTCTCGCGTGTAAAAATGAAAACGCAAATGTATCTTTGTGAATGTGATCCCACACAGCGCAATTTAATCTAAAGGGTAATTTCCTAAGAGCAGATTCACGAAAGCGCTCACCGTGAGGACGTGAACCCGAGAAGTTCATACAAAAATAGAATAAAAATAAAAGGAAAGTATGAGAGCCACCGTTAAATTATGAGAAAAAAAAAATGGAAATTTGTGAGCATAAGTTTATTATTCTTGTGCTATTTTTCAATTACTTTGCATTAAACGTGTATCCATTATTGTGTTTGTTACTTTATTTCGACAAGTGTTCATTTCAGTTTTAGGTAAATAAGCGAATCCTTACAAGGGCCTCGTGAAAAAAAAGTTACTTTTGTTTTAAATTCAACGTCGAGTGGCACTTAGTCATTGTGAAGCCCTGCGTAACCTCGACACGTGTTCTCTCTTTACTGTGTTTGTAAGTAAAATGAGAAATGTTTGTGTTGAAGTACGGCCCGTGGTTCACAGAAGAATCTTGATTAATAGTAGCTCTTTCTGAGCCTCAAATTAGCTGGGTTTTTTCTTCACGTAAAAATAAATAGCTAAAAAAAGATAGATGAAGAATAGAAAGCAAGTAATGAACAAAAGCTTCCATTACTGGTCCGGTGAAATATTTAAAAACATTTCTACTTTTTCCGTGTCCGTGCCCATTCTCTTCAAACCAATAAAAATGTAAGTATTGCTAGGAATATCGAGGTATTGTGTAAGCTTCCTGCTCTGTGCCGCGGTAAGACCTGCACGTGTGGGTACCCAAAGCCTCTTATTTTTTTACTTTTCCCGAATAATCAGTATTTTCAACCTTCAGTAGTGGCGGGAATAAATTGTCCATTCTTCTCGACTTCAGCTGGACGAGAGGATAGATTCCCCGTGAGGACGTTTCTAAATTCTAACAAATAAGGAAGGAAATGCTATCCTTGTTGAATCATTATTATTAACATGCACAGATGGAAATTCATGTAAATTCAGATAAAGAATATATATAATTGCAGGCGTAATAGGAGTCCCGATTTAATAACCGTAATGATAATTTGATTTCCTGCTAAGGGAAGCGCCACGCACAAACGGCAGAGACCCGGTGTGCGCGCGAGACTCCTTTGTTCACCAGCGTCACACAAACACGCGGCGCCAGTCGTAATTCAGGGCTGGGCTTGCCTGTTCAGCATTTTTACAGCCTCAGAAATAGTCAATTACTTTTTGTCATAGCACAAATGATGTTTCTCTGTATGAAAGTGTTCACTGAATATGAACTTAATAGCGAAAATGTTAATTAACGGGCTATTTTTGTCATTCAGTTCTTTAACGCTTGAAAAAGGGAACGAACACAACGTTTATTAATTTCTTTTTATTTATATTACTTTTTTTTTCGAAGGAGCCGGCGGGGTGTCGCCTGTGGGTTTGTAAACATACTGTGGGTGACATCCTGTGGGTCCCGTGGGCTGAGAGAGAGAGAGAGAGAGAGAGAGAGAGAGAGAGAGAGAGAGGGGGGGGGGGACTTTATAGTAATGAGGAGAAAAAGGAGAGCAAAAGGAGAGAGAACAGACTAGACTAGATTAGTGTGGTGGCTGAAGGATAGGAGAGAAGAGTAGACAGAGCATCATAGACTTTAGAGGGAGAAGAGGAGAGAACAGATTGGAGGAAAGGGGCTGGAGGAGGAGAGAATGGGGAGAGGGGGGGGAAGATCCCATCCACACACTCACGACGTCCAACATAACAAGTTTATCCGTTTCCAGCCTGTAACTGGAGCCTTCATTGCTGCCGTGACCTCGTCGGCGATTATTGGTTCATGTGGGTCGGGTCAGGTTGTCTCCTGCTCTGCTCAGCACAGACTGTGTCCTCAATACTACACATACAAATAATTTTTTCCTTGTGTACCTCATTTTGTGCAATACTTTCTTGATTGTGACAATAGTGACCAGCCAAAGAATAATCGTGATATTTACTTGAAGTCAAGAACAAATGAGAATTTTTAGACCACTTCAGTTCAATGTTGCTTTTTACGTGGAAATATCATGGTAAAATAGATAAATGCGAACAGTATTTTTTTTTTATCCCACGGTGCAGACGTTGCAGGCGCACAGCAGCAGCGGCTCGGTGCTGGGTATCATGAACATTCCATAAACAAAGCAAAGCAAAGAGCGGTATACAACATTTAACAACATTGTGATCCGCTCATCTCGATTATTCTTTTTGTTTTTTTAATATATTCATTATCTACTATCATTCTTCTGTCCAGTGATCAAGAAACTAACCAATACTGAACAAAAAACTAAAGATACAGGAGGAGAAAACATGTGTAGCAAACCCTGCCGAAGGACTGAACAAGAGACGGGCTGCCTCAGATACGGACCAATCAACGACGAGGTAGTGTAGGCTCCTGTTGGAAGCAGTGAATGATTAGACTACGAGTAATTTCAACAATTTGTAGTGGCAGGTGCAAGGCTCATCCCTGCCACCACCACCACAAATCCCTCACCAATAAGTGGACACCCTACGGAATGTGATAACCAGTAGAAATGAAAGTTTGGGACTACGGCATCAGGTGTGGTGAGCACGGGTACAGTAGTAAGTGCTGGTGTGTTACTTTTGTCCCGTTATGCAATGCATTATGTAAAATGTGAGTACATGACTGGAAATTTTTTTACTGGAATCTTTTTAATCAATATTCATGTTATAAATATTGCCATTCTGATATTTCTTGTCAAGGAGTTATAAAATTTAATTGCTCATCCAACACAACTGGCTAATGGACGATTTAATAAAGCTTTAGTGCTGAATGTATGGACTTACAAAAATGTGATGAAATTTTAATTTTGTGATAAACCAAAGTGAAATGAATATTGGGCATGAAGCACAGAAGCTTACGCCAATGACAACAAGTACTTATTTACACCAACCAACCATTGCTGTAAAAGTATGTGGCTGTTGATTGCTTCAATCATTCCACATTACAAAACTCCCACTATTACACATTATTGCGCTCCTTACTTTTATAACACACACCTGTGTCCACGTGCCTGCCTGGCCAGGGTTGTTGTACTGGTGGCTTGTGTGAAGAATTTATCCTCCTGTCACTCGTGCTTCACCGGCTGTTGACTTGAGACAAGTTGAATCACGAGCATTTACTTCACTTGTTGGATAATAAGTCTTCGCTGTTTGAAGATTACCGACAGCTGGATCACAGAAGCCACAATCTTGAACGATGAGAAAGTTACCCCCCACATGAACTCCAGTAAGCCTCACTCCTGTAATTTGCCTTCATTCAGGAGAAACTGACGGGACTAAGTATATTCATGTAACACACCACCTTTTCTACCTTTCTACCTATGACGCCTCTCATTCTCTCCGTCAGTCTCCCTAACGCCCTTTCCTCTTCCCCGCCCATTATGCTCTACAGGATACAAGTTTGGTATCCTCTTCTATCCCTCCCAGCCCTTATCTGGTCTCCTCGCAGCCCCACACCAACAATAATCCTCTCTACATTTTTTTTTCCCCCCTCCTGCCACCAGACTTGCACCTCCCACCACCCATTCTTCCTCCGCAGTGCCACACCTCTAAGCTCTCACCGCCCTTCCTCTCTGCTGCCAATACCTCGCGTTTCTCCTCCACGCTTCAACACTTTATTTACTCCGCCTCAACTTAAAGCATCCTTCACTCTCACAAACAGGTCGGCTTGTCCACTGTCACTCTCAGGCTTCACTCGCTGCCGCTCCTGTCCTGTTAAGTAGTAAAGTTAGTACCCGCCACAACACCTCCCTCGCTATTGGCTGTCACTCAAGGGCTGTCTTCTCGCTCGCTTTCAACACCATAACAACAATCAGCCAGTGTTTACAATACGAGTATAATATGTATGCTAACTCGCCACCTGCCTCGCCTTAGTTTCCACCTTGAGCACGCGGCGAATCTCTGAGCTCCACTATTAATTAGTTTGATGAAGCTGGACCACCTTAGCGATGGACGGGCAGAGGGGGCACGCACGCACGCACTAGTAACCTGTCGCTTCAATTCGTCTCTCTCTCTCTCTCTCTCTCTCTCTCTCTCTCTCTCTCTCTCTCTCTCTCTCTCTCTCTCTCTCTCTCTCTCTCTCTCTCTCATTACTATATGTAACAGTTTCCCGCATGAAGTTACCATTTTTGTATGCATGTATGTATGTATGTATGCATGCATCCATGCATACATACATATATGTATGGCTATGTTATATGTACGTATGTACCTGGTTGCAAACACGAAGCCATCAGCCGCCTCTCTATATCGCTTCGCCAGAGAGAGAGAGAGAGAGAGAGAGAGAGAGAGAGAGAGAGTGTCGGAAAAACGTTTAAGTACCACATCATAAAACACAAGAACGTTTTAACACTATAGTGAATATTCCTGAAGCTTCTTGGCAGTGGTGGTGGTGAAAAGGTCAGGTAGATCTGTTAAAGTTTTTCCTCATTAGTGACCTTTCTGCGACACCTGCACGCCTTGGTCACGTCCACACCACCACACCTGCAATATAGTTTCCTCGTCAGTGGTAATGGTGGTGGTAGTGCTGGTGGTATAATCACTTTTGTAGTTCCGTGATATACTTTGTAGTGTTTATTTAAGAGTTGCTTTTGGTGGTAGCGGTGGGTGGTGGTGGTGGTGGCAGCAGTATTAGATTAACGGTAATAATAAATAGTAGTGGTATACTATTAAGCAGCAGCAGTAGTGCCATAAAAGTTTTAATGGCAGTAGCAGTAAACTATTATTATTATTATTATTATTATTATTAGTAGTAGTAGTAGTAGTAGCTTTCGTAGTATCATAAGTAAATTAATATGAAAATTCAACACGACAGAAGCAATAACAACAGTGTGATAGATTAAAACAAATTATTCAAATAAAATTCATCAGTAGTCTGCATCAGCAAGAGTGTAGGCAAAGAGAGAGCTGAAAGAGCACATCCTTTATTGCTACACTGATCCTGTCGCGCCGGAAGGGAGGCAGCCCACACAATGACACGCCCACACGGCACAGGTGGGCGAGGAAGGCACACGAGTACCCCCTCACAGCATTACCAAGAAACGAGGCAGAGGAAAACGGAGGGTAACAAGAGAGAAAACGGAATGTAGCTTTTTTTTGTTTTATGTAAGAGGATAATGGGCCAACGCTACCAAAAAACTTAAGGAAAAGAGCCAAAAGGATTAGTTATGAAAATGTTGGCCTGCCTCAGAATACATTAGCACCTACAACCTGCCCACAGAAAACAAAGTAGTAAGAGAAATAGGAGTGAAAGAGAAATAGGAGTGAAAATAATAAACTTGAAGAAATGAAAGCACCCTATCCTTCTGAGCTGCCTTGACGCACCAACACAGGTCTTTGTATTACTGCTGTCACACTGAGCTTTGTGACGCCCCCGCTGCCACCGCTGTCATCTAGGACTCCGCACTTCCCTTAAGCCCACTCCACCTCGCATTTACTCCCACCACCCACACCCACCCCATTCCACCTCGCATTTACTCCCACCCAGAGAGAGAGAGAGAGAGAGAGAGAGGAATCTGTTACGTAGGTTGTCACGTAATCCTATCTTCTCCACAAACTACTACACAACTTCCCACACGACAAGCGTCTTCATGTAATAGATACCTTGATGATAAGGATCAGATTATCAAGTCAACCTTTCCCTACTTATCGACACAACGTTAAGGGAAGCTCGAAGCAGCCAGGAAGCCTCCATGTGGCAGTCACTGCGTAAGACGTACTTTTTATATCTACCCCTTATCTCTAACAAGTATCTAAAAAATTCTCTGCCTTTTAAATCTTGAGTCAGGACTAACGTGATTACTTTCTATTTCAGTCATCTAACACTCCTGTACCAGTTTTTTTTTTTCTTTCTTTCTTTCTTTCAAATCTATTAAGTTGCAAGTCACCACTACAATTTCCCCAGAGATACAATTTTCCACTCGAGGCATGAACACAGTGATTACTTTGTTTACTCTGCTCGTCTGTCGCTCTATTTCTCAACCAGTTTACCAGTTTCCTCGTACTCACTTACATCTGAGAGGCTTCAGAAAGTCAACACGAGTTTCTAAAGTACTATTTCCTACATGTTCTGGGGATTGTGGAAAAACACTCATTTCCTAGCAACTCACCATTCCCTTCAGGCCTTCACACACCTTGAGCCACAGCAGCAGCGCCCCAGGGACACAACTCCGCCAGGCATGAGACGAATCAAGTTGCTTCGATGAGTGACTTTTCCTCCAGAGAGTTTAGGAACCTTAAATGAATCCCGGACGCTTCCTGAGCTTCCTGGAGTTGGACAGGAGGCTCCAGATGGGTTATGTGGCCGCGCCTGCACTGAATACCTAAGACCTCAGCACGGCCACGTCCGGAGCATGAGGAACACTAGGGGGAAGTGGTGCACGTCACGAAGGAAGCATTAGGAGTGATCTCAAGGAATGCTGGAAGACAGGTACGGTGAACAGAAAGCGGCAAGAAAGGAACATAGCACACAGGAAAGGGAATCAAGGAAAACAGCACCCAATAAATGGAAAGAGAATAAAGGAAAACACCACACTGGAAAAGGGAAGGGAATAAAGGAAAACAGCTCACAGGAAAAGGGAAAAGAGGAAAATTCGAACAATATTGGGATAAGGGGAACTAGAACACGGCAAAGACTAAGGGAAACATTGGAGCAAAGCAGAAAAGTAAACAGAGGAAAACCGTAATAGCAGTAATAATAATGGAAAGCTGTGGCAAAAAGTTGATTTACAAGGGAGAATAATAAACGAAATAAAAAAAAAAAAAAACTGGAGAGCAGGAATATCATAATACAAACAAAAGAACATCAAAATAAATAGATTAAAAAAGAAATAAAAGTGGAAAAACGTAGGAATGAATAATGAAGGGAAACGGATACACCAACAGTAACAATAATTAAGACTTAGAACAATAAAAAAAAAAACCCCAAGCAACAAACAATGAGAGCACGAAAAAAAAAGGCGAAAAAGATAGAGGAAAAAACGAACAATAAAGAAAACTGCAAAAGAGAAAGAACCAAAAAAGAACAAAGGTAACAATGTCCCCAGGTTAATAATTCAACTACCTGGGACAGAGCGTCACACCTGCGTCACGTAGAATCCACACCTGGCGAGGAGTCTCCGTGGTATTCCTCGCATCAACCACAAGGGAACACAAGTGAAGGACAAGTAAGACAGACGAGGATATAAAAGTGTCTGCCCGTTTTCTTTTTTCAATCTCCTGTGTCTTTGTTCACAAAAAATTACAGAATTATTACAGAATTATGCTTATAGTTGTGCTTAGTGTTGTATTAACCTTAAAAAATGTAAAAAGGCCAAAACTTAAGAACAGAAGCAAGTAAATCTGCAGTATGGAATGATGACGGTGCAAAACATTTAAATCTTTAATTTCGTGCTATTAATGCAATGATTTTACATTTTTTTTTTTTTTTGGACAAATTAATTTTACCTTTGATTTTTTAAGGATGTGAATGTATGAATTCGGTCTCTTTGTAAGCAAATTAGATTGCGAGCAAAGTCGAAATATATTGTCTCAGTGGTTCACCAATCCTGAGCCAGCGCATTTTTTTTTTTTTTAAGGATGCGGGAGATAACGAGCCCTAAGGTGGTAAAGACCAATAAAAAGAAACTCATTTGGACCGATGATGAGACTTTCCTTCCTCGTCCAGTCAGCATATGAGAAAAGACGTGGGGCGGCGTGGGCCTCCATTACCAAGAAAGCAAACGAGACACGGCAACAACAGCACACAGGATGGGCCAAGGTCATCACTACTGCAGGGGTGCACTTCCCATTGGCTAAATAAGGCAGTGTGACTGTCACTTTAATGAATGTCACCTCAAGTAACAGACGTCCACTCCCAATAATTTTTGTGGGGATTTCCAAGGCATCTCCCGCCAACTCTCACAAATATCGCTCCTGCCGCTCTAGTCTGGATATTTTCAATAGTTCAGTCACTCAGGTCCTTGCAGAGAGGTGGCGGGCTCGTGTTCCTCAAGTTAAGCACAAAGTTGAGCAACGGTTAACTTTGTGGCGCGATAAGCAGAGAGAGAGAGAGAGAGAGAGAGAGAGAGAGAGAGAGAGAGAGAGAGAAGGGAGCATCGTTTCACATGAATTTAGCAGATTAAAAAATTTCGAAACGTGCAAATTCTACCTGTCTGGTTCCAATTTTCGTCCCTCCCCCCCCATCCTCTCTCTCTCTCTCTCTCTCTCTCTCTCTCTCTCTCTCTCTCTCTCTCTCTCTCTCTCTCCCCGTAATTAAGCTGGTACCAGAAGCCATATTACCCACCAAATTATCAAACTAAAATACTCGTATCGTCACTTAATTACCTGACATTCACCTTTATAGCGAGGCATTGGCGATTAAAGTGTACCAGAAATTATCACGAAGCTGGTGTGCCATTTTTAGGGCCCTAGGCTGATAATCAAACAAGGGGGAGAGGGAGAGGGAGGGGGGAGAGCGAGGGGAGAGGGTGGGGAGCGAGGGGAGAGGGGGGAGAGCGAAGGGAGTAGCAGGGATGTCAATGTTTAATGGCCATGCGTACGTCCAAAACAGAACAGATAAACGAAAAATAATTCAGTGTTTTTGTCCCCGTGTTTCCGCTGCGGGACGTGTAAGTGTGTTTGTGTGTTTTGTTATGCGCGGGAAGGACCGACCAGGGAAACCAAACACGAGGAAAAGAAAGAAAAAAATAAATAAATAAACGCTATTTTGCCGAATATAAAGGCTAACATTCAAAGTACCAAGAAGAACAGTTTGCTTGGCCACAGACACACAGGAAAGAAAATGTGATCTGATGTGACGAATATAAAGAACAGTTTAGTTTTAGTCAGTGCGCTGGTGTCACTTCGGTCTTTCAAGATATGGGAACTGTGGGCTGGTTTTTAATATGGTGGAAGTTGTGGGTTAGCGAACGTAGGACACCAAAATAATGGGAAAATAGGACTGATTGGGTCTATGTATTAGTGTGTTGGTAATTTTTGTTTTGTTTTTAAAGATGTGATGGAGTTAGTGAGGCAATTTTCTTACTCCCCCCCAAAAAGTTTCCAGTTAATTATCCTATTGTGTCCCAATTAACCACAACTATTATATTAAAATCTGAAAAGTACTTATTTTTTCCTTGATTTTACGGCAACTGCTACTACTACTACTACTACAATTACTGTTCGTCACAATCTTTACTTTTACCACCACCACCACCACCACCACAACTACGATCACCTTTGTCGCACCAGAGTGAAGGGGAGTCAGAGCAGCAAAGCAAACACGACGGGATTTCATGTTCCACGTGCGGCTTCCTGAATTGAAACACTCCATTTTCGTTGTGATGATTTATCGACGCTGGGGACGCGGCCATGGAATCTGAGGCTCACACGTCACGCGGCCTGACACTGGTGCAGATAAACCTCTGGCTCGTAAGCGTCAATACTGCGTGTCGTGTCATGGTTGGGATTGTTGTGCATGTCAGAGGAAATACGGAACGCTGGGTTAGTGGATTAGTGCATTCAGTGATAAGTGATGTTAACTGAAAGATACGAGTGTCAGTGGTCATTAGAGTGTCAGTAGTCATTTGAGTCCGTATTTCGAAACGCTTTGCTGTCTCACCACGACTATTCTCGAAGGTCACAGAGATGATTAGCCGAGTTCTCAAGAGTGTTTCTCCTGTTATTAAAGTAGGAATCTTGTTAAGGGAGAAAAAAAAAAAAAAAAGGGACACTGAGATAACACTTTGTTGACGAAATGTATCAACTTCAACTTGGACTCCCTGCCTGCTTCTGTCCCTCCCCCTCCCTATGACGAACTCTTCCAACAAAGTTTCAAGACTCCAATTTCGGATGTTCCTTTTGACCTTTAGGGACTTGCACCTTTCATTTTTCTTGCCATTAGCCAGTACCTCTTACATAAAAAAAAAAAAAAGTCCTCCGTTCACATCTATAATATATAAATTAAAGTCGTGGTGCTGAATGAGTTAGAAAATAAATGCAGACGCTAGGAGAGTTTTAATAAGCCAGCAAAGTGGATGGGAGTGAGAAGCAAGCAGAATAGAAAAAACTCAGGACACTCGACCAGCTAATTTTAGACTTGCTTTCGAGCGATCTCCTTTAGGTACGGGGCCTTTAGTGGGATTTCTTTTTCGACTATTTTTCTTTCCCTTAGCCAGAGGTCTTGCATTAAAAAGGAGGCAAGAAGGTGCTGCAGAATACCATGAAAAATACAAATCCCTGACGAAATTTTGAATTATTTACGCTGGTCCCGATCAGTGTGACTAACTGGCGCCGTTCAGAGGCCTCCAGTACTGGTTTAATTCATGGTGAACACGCCCGCAGCCTCAGGGACGTGTGGCGGTGCTTTAACGGCAGTGGGGGTTGTTGTGTGGCCCGTGACGCTGTCCTCGTGATTAAGTGGACACCTGTGGGCTTGCAGCGGGTTATGGCAGGCCAGACAGTTGCGTTGGGGCGGCCTGGCGATAGTGGTCCAGGTGATCTGTTTCGGGCCATTTACTCTTACCTCCCTCCATCAGCCGCCGCACGCCACCCTGCCTGCCGTAATGGACTGGCACTGTACGTCATCCGAGGAGTTATTGTGATGACCTGCTCGTCCTTCCGCGCTACTGAGCAGGAGAAATGGCCGGTATTTCTTAGGGCATCCTGTACCGTGTTCGTCTTGTTCCTGGTAAGAATAAGTATATTACTGCTATTACTGCCAGCCATTAATACTTATCAAATTATATTACACTTACATTGCTGCATTTCAACGTGGTAATGTTCTATAATTTAGGTAAGATGCGCAGGTGTTTAATCTGAACTAAATAGAATAGCGCAGAGTGCATTATTTATATTTTTTCTCTGGGAGACGAGAGAACCAGAGACGAGCCAGCACTGATGTGGCCTGCGTTAGCGGGGGCAGCATATCAAGACGCTGACTGGCACACGCTCACTATGAGAAGATGAACGCCGGGCTGAGGCTACCGAACTCCTGCAGCGAACCAGGCACAGCACATGATACCTGCCACTTTACACACACACACACACACACACACACACACACACACACACACACACACACACTTTGTGCACCACTCTCACCTCGATTTAGTATCCTCCTTACACTACTACTACTACTACTACTACTACTACTACTATTTTCAAACGTTTTTTTTTTTTTACTTTTTTAACTTCCCCAACGTTACTACTACTTCTACTATATTCACTTCCACAACAACAACAACAACAACAACTGCTACTACTACAACAGCTACCACCATTATTTTCCCACTTTTCTCAGCCAAACGTTTTTTCTTAAATTCAATCCATTTTTTTTTTTTTTTTAACTTCCCCAACGCAATCACCCCCCAAGGCCGTCACCATTCACTTAATAGTTGCCTGATTGGGTTATTCATCCCGGCGCCGCGACACACAACCCGCCACCGCAAAGACTGATCCTCCAATCCTCCCAATCACTAATTCTTTACCACCGCTGCTATGAATCGTTCGCCGAAAAGAGCAAATTGGTCCCATGACTGATCAGAGAGGAATTGTTCAAACGCGTGACAAACACACAAACAAAAGATACAAACAGAAAAACACATGCAGGGCGACTAGGCGATTTGTCAGATAAATGAGCCAATTTGAATCGTCTTGTATTACTATTATTATTATTATTATTATTATTATTATATTTCCGTAATTTTTTGTAGTTGTGGTTAAGGATGGTTGTATTCTCAGTTGTTCTACATCCTAAAGGGGGGAAAAATATACGTAAAAAAACAGGAAATAAAAAAGGCACTCAGACGCGAGAGTAATGTGAGAAAGAAACAAATGTTGTGGATTGATGCTGATCAGACTCATGGAACTCACCTAAAATCAAATAATCGTTTCTTTTCATCTTTTTTTCTTCTTTTCTGAATAAAAAAATAGCGAGTTTTTTACGTCTATAGTTTTGTGTCCTTGGCCGCTGTTCCGCATGAAAAACGCCGACTTCATAACAAGAAAGAGGAAGTTTAAGCAATGCCAATATAGTGCTTCATCAATTTCACCTTGAAATATGTTAACAAATTTTTGATGGAGTCGCTGCAGTAAATCATACCAGCTAAACACACACACACACGCACACACGACGACAGATACTCACAAAACCACTTTTTTTTTATTAACTGATAAGAATATACATGTCCTTTATTTGAATTTATGTTTTGAAATAATATAATTAAATAACTGGGTAAAGAGCAATAAGCTGAGACAATGTTACAAAGACAAAGTATGTCTTGGAGATGCTCCCAACATTCTAGACATTTTTCCTAACCTCTAATCCTTCTGCTTATGCTGTCTACCTCTCTTCTCCGCTATGATCCTCCGATCATAATCTCATACCTGTATCTTATCCTATCGCTCCAATCCCTCCTCAGGATCCCCCTAAGCGGAGGTGCCTCTGGCGTTTTGCGTCTGCTATTTTGGGGGGGGGGGGGACCTGAGGAGGTACTTTGCTGATTTTCCTTGGAATGACTACTGCTTCCGTGTCAGAGACCCATCTGTGTGTTTTTTTTTTTTTTCTAACAGTTGTGAAAAATTATTTACCTTCTGTAATGTTTGAAGGGGAATTAGTAGAACGTGTCCCACATATAAAACTTCTTGATGTATATTTAGATGAATATTTATACTGGAACCTGCATATGAAGGAAGTGTGCTTCTAGTTACTAAAATCGTGTGGTATATTGTACAGGGTCAGACATTACCATAAAGCGGATGCCTTGATGACTATTTATTACACTATGTTATCATTTCTTAATTATTCTATATCTACGTGTGCGTGCACTTGGCCGTCCTTTCTTGACAGGCTATTAGCAACACGGGAAAAATATTTAGGTGTATGTTTTTCATGAGAAAATCTGACTCACAGCTGATGCGTTTGCTAACTATAACTTGTTAACCGTTCACTCAGTTCATTAATATTTCCTGTTATTATTAATATTTAGAACATTCAAATTTTCAGATGCTCAACCCTTTAAATTCCTAGGCAATCAGTACAACACAAGAGGTAATGACAACAGTTTAGCAAGTCCAAACTTTTATACAACTTTATTTAAAAATAGCATAATGTGTAAAGGCCCTCATGTATGGAACTCGCTCCCGATAGAAATCAAGAATTTATTTTTTACAAATAATATATTTTTGTTTAAGAATAAGTAAAATATCATGTACGTAGTCTTCAGAGTCCATAGTCCATTTTATAAGTGATATATGAAATTAATTATTAACAAAAAATTTATGCACACTTGTAAATATTATAAACAGATTGTCTGTATTTTATATGTACAATATTATGAAACATCTGTCTGTCAAGGAGATTTTAGCTCGACAGACTGTGTCAGTAATTGTAGTTCTCATTGTAAAAGCCGTTATGGCAATAAATTAAACACACACACACACACACACACACACACACACAAAGTAAATAATATTTCGCACGACGGAATATTTGGCTCGGAAAAAAATCTCCCATCCTAGAGCCAAATCAACAGTTCAATAAAAATATAAATAAAAGATACGAGTGAATCGTAGCTTAAAAAATATTTTCGAAACACGCTAACAGCATGGAAGTGAATCCCGACGATGTACATGTTAGTTGCGAGCCTACACACACACGCGCACACACACACGTACACACACACACGTACACACACACTTTTTCTAATACATTAATGATCATCAGCACTTTCATTTCTATTTTAATTTTCCTTTGCCTTTCATGACTCGCAAATAATTATAATTTCCCAGGAATGGGCGCAAACACAAATGACACAGCACGAGCTTTGCGCTTGAAAACCTTAGTGTAAAACGTGCTGGAGGAAACGTCACAACACAAACACTAATTACCTTTTTCAATCGGGGGAAGAAAATTTCGTACGCGGAACACAAACAAAACTCAATTAACCAAACAACACAAACACTAATTACCTGTTTCAATCGGGGGAAGAAAATTTCGTACGCGGAACACAAACAAAACTCAATCAACCAAACACTCATAAACGAAAGACTGTTGTGAGTTGAAAAGCAGGACTGAGAAAGAATGAGATCAAAGATGGAAGGAATTCAGAAACTAGCCACTGGAGCAATACAGACGGAAACGAGTAAACAAGTAAGCGATATGTAAAGTGAATAAATCGATGTGCTGAAATAAAAAAAAAAAAAAAAAACTGAGTAGGTATACAGGTAAATGAAAAAAAGTCATGCCAAACAACAATACCACCACCACCACCAACAACAACAACAACTACTCAGGATCACTTTTCATAACGAGTTTCAAAGTTAATAATACTAATCATCTCACTCTCTCTTCCTTCTTTCCTTCCACTTCCTTTCCGTCCGATTTTTCTTGTCCTCTCTCACCACCGCCGCTATTTACTACTACTACTACTACTACCACTATCATCCTTTTCTTCCTATTTTATTCTGTACTTTTCTACTCCTCCTCCAACTACTAAGTTCTTCCAGCCCTATCACCTCCTTTCCTTTTGTCTTTATTTTCTCCTCCTCCTACTAGTACTCCTCCTTCCTAGTAATATTACTATTCGATTCCTTTCAACTGCTTCTATCCCTTATTTCTCCTCATCTTTTTACTATATTTCCACCACTACTTAAAACCATTGCTACTACAACTACTAATAAAACTGCAACTACTACTACTACTACCAACCACAACCACAACCACAACCACCACCACCACCACCACCACTGATTACGCAATCGCTCAGCTTTCCAGTGGTGCAGTGTGGAGTTCCGACCTGGTGGCCAAGGTGTCGAAGGCAGCCTACCCGGGAGTGCCTGGCGGGATGAAGAAGCTGGGAGTCACTCGGGTCGATTCAGGGGCGTTTGAAGGGCCACTGTGGGAGAAGCAAGGCAGGCGAAGTGCACGTGTGTTGTAATATAAATGCAAATCCATCGTCAATTCTGTATGCCTCTCTCTCTCTCTCTCTCTCTCTCTCTCTCTCTCTCTCTCTCTCTGGTAAAGTCTATTAGTGAATGATGAATGTTCTAGTGACTTCGCGTGAATGAGTGATGAATAACACGTAATGAATAATGAATAAATGATAAATGTTTGCATCGACGAATGGTAATGAAAAATTAATAATGAAAAGTAAATAGATGATAGTTTTATTGCCATAGAAGGACAAGGAAACAATTAATGAATTATACACAATTCAGTCTTTTAGAGTACACCCTTATAGAAAACGTAGAGGGTTGCATTACTGAATAGGGAGCACTGGTGAAGGGGAAAAGGCACCGCCCTTGATCCTTTCCCTACTGTGATCATCTTTTGCTAACATTCAGAGCACCAACAAGAATAGTTTGCTTGACACACACACACACACACACACACACACACACACACAGGAAACAAGGTGATGTGATGCGATTTCTTGCGTGTCATAAGGCGACGAAAAAAAAAAAAAAAATCGTAAACTATTAGCAATGTTAAAATCTATCGGATCCCTTTCGTGGGCATTACTACTGTACCATGGCAGGAAAAGTAAGATCTTGTATTTTTGTGGCCCGTATGGGGATCGAACCCACGACATCCGCGTTATTAGCACGGCGCTCTAACCAGCTGAGCTAACAGGCCGACAACATCAAAGTTACTGCACTCCTATAAACTTACAAAAAACTGAAAAAAGAAGTTAATTTAGGATCTGGTTATTACTCGCAAACAAAATATACACGCTTTGATTCATTTACTTATTATTTGTAACATGCAACCAGTCCTCGATGCAATTTTTTTCAATACTTAGTGTAAAAAAAAAATCCATCTGGTGCACAAAACAAAACTGTTCATTAATTTCTATCACTGAACCTCATCTCTATTAACTTTCCTGCATTTTTCTCATGTTACTGAATCTTCACCACACACAAGTGTTTTCATGTTTCCAGAATGCTGATAATATATATATATATATATATATATATATATATATATATATATATATATATATATATATATATATATATATATATATATATATATATATATACTTGCACGTGTGTGTGTGTGTGTGTGTGTGTGTGTGTGTGTGTGTGTGTGTGTGTGTGTGTGTGTGTCTACTTGCACGTGTGTGTGTGTGTCTACTTGCACGTGTGTGTGTGTGTGTGTGTGTGTGTGTCTATTTATCTTTCTGGTGGGAAAGACTACAGCTTGAGATACGAGGCAGGTGTGCGAGGGGCCCACGATATATTTGAACATTCCAGTGTATTTTAATCCACATGAGGCAGAAGTGGTTCACCAACCTATATCGCGAAATATAAACATTTATACATTTCACTAATAAACATTTCATTATTTCAATCTAGGTAAGTCAGACAAGAAGCTTAGAACCATATCACAATAACTATTCTACACATTTTACTCTCATTTCAATCCACGCAAGACAGACAGAAGAAGCTTATCCATCCATCTCATGAAATGCTCTGAACACCACACTACATTCCGAGTGCCCACATAAGCCGGGCAGGAGGCGCGGCTTGAGTGAGACATGGAGGTGAGGACAAGAAAACTTCTTGCATTCAGAAGACAAATTGGCGGTGTGGTGGTGCATCTGGTCCATGCACGCCACAGCACGGCATGGCACAGCACAGCACAGCATTTCTCAACTCTCTCTCCTTCGAGCCTACAAAACGGCTGCTCACATCTGCCTCGTATCTCAAGCTATATTCTTTATTTCCTTCCCACTAGACAGACAGACAGACAGACAGACAGACAGAGACAGCTAACCAGACACAAGCACACGTAGAGCAAAAGTCATGTGAATATGTATATGAAAAAAAAATATGAATGAAAAAAGAATGAATAAATGAAATTATTACAAAATAAAATAACCAACACTTTCAGGAGATGAAAAATCACGAAAACGATTTAAAAATGACAAAATAGCATTGGATCAGAAACAAGGAAAAGAAATCAGACTTGACTCAAATTCGTGAAAATGTAGATGATCACAGACAGGCAGACGAAAAGACACACACACAAAGCCATTTCCCCAGCACACACACACACACACACACACACACACACACACACACACACACGAATCCATTACCAGGTAGACTCGCAATCTCTGGCAGTGGCGGCGTCAAGCGGCCTGTGTTACTGAGTATTGGCAGGTGTCAAGAGATGTACAGAAGCCCACGTCGCTGTCTCCCTCTGGTGGGCGGCTGGTCGTGCGGGGAAGGAACGAACAGCGGCTATGGAAGATGTAAAACTGGAAATGAATGCCTTGAAGGGAAAGGTCTGAGGTGAAGTGTCAAAGGATAGGGTGGAAGTAAGTGAAGGCAGGTACGGAGTCCATTAACGTAGAGGAGTGCAAGGAATACAGTTAAGATGGGACTGGAATGACAAGGCACCTCATAAGATAGCAGGGAAAGGGGATGGGTGAAAAGGAACGCGTGAAGGAAGGACCACAGCTTATGAAAGGTGTAGGCGTGGGAATGAGTGAAGAGGAATGGAAAGGAAGATGATTGAGATGGAATGGGAAAAGTTAAGGAATTTGAAAACATGTTAGGGGACAGGAGAACGGGAAAAGGAGGAACGCGGTGTGTGGAAGAGGTACAACAGAGAAGGCAGGATGAGGAACTGGTATGAGAAAGAAAAGGAAGCAAATGGACTGCTAGTGGTGGTGCGTTTGGGTTTGTTTTGGTTCGGGTGTGTGGAGAGGAATGAAGAACAAACAAGGGTATACAAGAGTTTGTGATAAGCAATTGTGCACAATGAAGACGAAATATTACAAGTACAGTTGCAATTATCTTCAGAGCCACTCACCGTCTGATCGTTAAGAGGGCTCTGTCTGTCTGTCTGTCTGGCGTCTTTGCCAGCACCGAGGCCCAGTAAGGAACAACGCAAGCACCATTGAAAATAATAAGATTTAAAGATTCTACCAAAAGTTACCAGCACATTACTTTAATTTGAGATACAGAGCGTGGTTGTCGAGCAGATGAAGCTTCCTGTTCTTAAAGATTTTGGTGTCACAGCTCGACTTACTTCAAAAGAGTGCGAGTGAACTGATTGAGGATTTCACTATTCACTGGGGTTTTCAGGATTCTACTTAAATTCAATATCATAGGAAAAATAACCGTGATAATACGAAAAATCTAACACTGTGGCCTTTGAAAATCTACACGAGAGTATAAAGCCCTTCAGAATACGATCTTTTAATCCCAGCGTTATCTTTCTCCTCTAACACACTACCTGCTTCCTGTGACGAGCTACACGCAGTCTTCATTTTCCATCGAGATATTTTAAACAACACTTCCGCATTCGGCTGCACTGTGTGAGGAAAGAGACGCAGGATGATGGATGCGGAAGGTAGAATAATAAAGGAGTAAAGGCGGAGGAACAAGTGAAGTCTATGGAAGATGCAAAGGTGGAAATGGACATCTGATGAGGAGAGAGAGAGAGAGAGAGAGAGAGAGAGAGAGAGAGAGAGAGAGAGAGAGAGAGAGAGAGAGAGAGAGAGAGAGAGAGAGAGAGAGACTGCAGGGAATTATTACTATCATTCAGTTTAAATTAAAGTACACATCCCGCGATGGTAGTAATAGGAAAATGAAAGGCAAGGAAACGAGGGAATTCTAATTACA
>NC_087183.1:9042367-9124867 GCF_035594125.1 Scylla paramamosain
CTTACAATAATTTCCATTTCCATTTGTCGTGACGGAAATGTTGCAGGTTCTCTAGATGTTGTTGTGAGGGCACCGGAACGAAGTGATTCCCAGTTTTAAAAATCTGTTCCACGAATAGTACATGCATTAATACAGAAAGCACGTCTGATGCGTCGCTATCAGAACAACAACAATTATACAGTCTAGCATTTCCTTCCCCAGTGATAATTACGTTATATCAATTTCGTCTTTCGAGCAATCAGTATTCAGGAATTAATTTAATATACGTACATGAAATATACACGGTGTTAAATTCATACATTTTCACGCAGTTAATATTGGCATTTAATTTTTCTTCTTTTCTTGATCCATCTTCTCTTAACGTAGGATTACCACACATTTATTTTACTCTTAACAGTGGACATTAGGGATATAATAAAGGAAACTATAGAAAAGAAAACATCAAATCAAACACCTACCACAAGACTGTAATTCCTTAAACACGCACTCAGGTCTTTCTTTCAATTACACTCACACACCTTCACGTATTCAACACAACTCTGCACTTCTCATCAAAACTCCTCGCAGTGCTTTCATCACCTTCCCTCCGCCCGCCTGAATAACTCACTTCACCCTCAATGGACGCCTCTGCACCAATACCTACGCCCAAATACCAGACCTTTCTCTACCGCTGCACTATTTCACCATTCAGACCTGCATCCTTGTGAATTGCACCATAACAGTTCGTACTGCCTCCCCTCCTCCCCTCCCCTCCCCTCCCGCCACTACTGCGTGTGTGCTCTTTGCTACCTTTGCTTACAGTGTCTCTCGTCTCTCTCCCACACCCTTGAGAATTCCCTTAATTGAATTTTCTAGCTCTTACATACGTTTGCCAAGAGGGTTCGAAGTAGATTCATTATCAAATCAATACTACTCTTGCTACACCTGCTACTGCTACTATTACTACTACTACTATGTGTAACAATACCTACAAAACATCTGAAATATTAATGTAAGTTTAACGTATTAAAAAAAATTACATTGCGTCCTACACACACACACACACACACACACACACACACACACTCTCTCTTCGTCCTGTTCTTTGTCACCTCCTCCTCCTCCTCCTCCTCCACGTACCGAGACTCCTCCTCCTCCTCCTCCTCCTCCTCCTCCTCCTCCTCCACACGTACCGAGACTGTCTTGTTTAATCTCATGAAAATTAATGTTAACAAAGGTCCTTAATCCAGTGATTCCATCTGTTTGGGTTTCTTGCTTCTCCTTTGTTCCGCCTTTTAATTATTATGATATGAAAGCCAATAACAAGTGAGAATAATAAGCAGTGTACCTGGGTCACATTTCAAACGAGAGGAAAATACTTAATCCATTTATTTATTTAACTTATTGATTACGTAATAAAAGATAACTAATGATACAGTCGAATAAAACGCGTAACTAGCAAAAGAGAAAGAAACGTGTGGACAGTTCTGATAGTATCCCTTATAAAAGTTACCTCACGTTTTCTTTCTTATATATAGAAAACGACGTGCTGGGTGGTCGAGACTTTTTTCATAAACACGAATACTTTCCGCTCTTGTTGTGCTTCCTTCAAATAGTTTCTCTCACGTCCTACTGTTGCTTTCTGCTGCACGCCCTTCCCTTCCCTTTAGTTCCCTTCGCACCTGCCTCGCCTCACACTGCTGCGGGTTGGCTGCTTCCTCCCTCAATCTGCTGCGACGTATTTTCTCTCCCAAGACGTGAATAATATGCTTGTAGTGCCTTCTAGCGTGGAGTTATTTGAATCTTACCGCTTATGTTGTGAATATATTAAACTCTCTCTCTCTCTCTCTCTCTCTCTCTCTCTCTCTCTCTCTCTCTCTCGTTGCTCAAGCTCTCGACAAAATGATATTACTCGTTATGATGAAGCAAGTTAATTATGATTCGTCATTAAAAGACTAGTAATATGCGTACTGGCGAGATAGATAGATAGGAGATAGATAGATAGATAGATAGATAGATAGATAGAGAGAGAGAGAGAGAGAGAGAGAGAGAGAGAGAGAGAGAGAGAGAGAGAGAGAGAGAGAGAGAGAGAATGCAGCAGGAGGAGGAGGATTGTCTGCCACCGCTGGAGAGGAATGGAAAATGAAAAGCATCCCTTCCCTGCATAATTAATTGGTCATTGGGTTCATTACTCTGCATTTTATTCCAAACAATATCATGATTTTTGTTCAGCCAACCCACTCACAATATGCATTTCAAACCGCTCCTCTAGTCTCCCGTCGTCTTCCTCGTCCTCCTCCTCCTCCTCCTCCTCCTCCTCCTCCTCCTCCTCCTCCTCCTCTTCCGTTCATTCATTCACGTCACGTAGTTTTTGATATCCTGTTCCATAATTCACTACTATTCATACTACTACTACTACTACTACTACTACTACTACTACTACTTATTCGCAGCAAGCATTACCTATTTAAATGTCGAAGTTAATGGAACGGACAGGCACACAGACAACCCATTACCCCTTTAAATACAATACAATACAATACAATACAATACAATACTACTACTACAACTACTACTACTACTAATAATAATAAACGTTCCATGAAATCACCAACACGAGAAACAGAAAACCAGAGAGAGAGAGAGAGAGAGAGAGAGAGAGAGAGAAACCAAACTCCACTCCACATAGAACACTTCCCTCATCACTTAACACAAAACCCTCCCATAAATCCATAAAAAAAAAAAAAAACAACCGTACTAAACCGCCCTATAGACACACACACTGGAACGGAAGGCGAAGGAGCATCGGGAAGTGACATAGGAGCGCCATTTTTCTCCCTCTCGAAGTTAGGTTATGGTCCGTAAGACTATTGGATGCCCCAGACAGATCACGTGGGGGTTGCGTCATTTACAGGCGAGGGGCGGCGAAGCGAAGGATATTGGGTGAGAAAGGAGGAGGAGGAGGAGGAGGAGGAGGAGGAGGAGGAGGAGGAGGAGGAAGATGGTAAGATATGCGAGTGACGTGACTACGCATCTTAAGAGAGAGAGAGAGAGAGAGAGAGAGAGAGAGAGAGAGAGAGAGAGAGAGAGAGAGAGAGAGAGAGAGAGAGAGAGAGAGAGAGAGAGAGAGAGAGAGAAAGAGAGAGATTAAAGTCAAAAATGCAATAAAAATATGAAAGACAAGGACGCAACTCAGAATGAAAAACGAAAAATGAGAACAAGAGATTAATAATTTCATCTCACGGAACAGAAAGAGGGAGAGAGAGAGAGAGAGAGAGAGAGAGAGAGAGGGGGGGGGGAGAGAACGTACTCCAATCAAACTTCGCTCACTTGTCATGAAATCTCATTAAGAATTCCAAATATTACGATTTGATTATCACGCAAAACTTTTTGATGGATTGAAACCAGGCGCACACACACACACACACACACACACACACGAGGCAAAGCAATCAGCAAATATATGTACTATAAATTACCTAAATGACAATTGTATTTAATGTACACACGCAGGTAATTCTCTCTCTCTCTCTCTCTCTCTCTCTCTCTCTCTCTCTCTCTCTCTCTCTCTCTCTCTCTCTCCCTCATTATAATTCATCACATGTACTTCATCTAATTTGCCCGTATGATTATTGACGTGTAATGCTTATATATAGACTCATTATTCCATTTCTTCTGTAAATGTGAGGATGAGAAAATCTCTCTCTCTCTCTCTCTCTCTCTCTCTCTCTCTCTCTCTCTCTCTCTCTCTCTCTCTCTCTCTCTCTCTCTCTCTCTCTCTCTCTCTCTCTCTCTCTCTCCCTCTCTCTCTCTCTCCAGCACGTCCCTTGAACCCCTCTAGCGCAGATGTTCCGTTTTTTTATGGTAGTGTGTAAGCACGTAGCTTTCTTCCCGAGGCTGTTTAATACTCCTATGTACTCCATCTCCTTCCCTCTCCTTCTCCCTCTGTCCCCGCTCTTATTGATCCCTCCTCCTCTGTCCCCGCTCTTATTGATATGTCCCTTCAGCGTGAACCGAGAAAGTATTAGATTGTGTGTTCCTAGCCAGACGTGTTTTCCATTTAGAGGAGGAGGAGGAGGAGTAGTAGAGGGAGGAAGAGGTACAGAAGGTATACAAGCGAAGTCCCAACAGCATCAACCCTTAGGCTATTTGGGTAACTTCTACGCTAACACACACACACACACAGAGAGAGAGAGAGAGAGAGAGAGAGAGAGAGAGAGAGAGAGAGAGAGAGAGAGAGAGAGAGAGAGAGAGAGAGAGAGAGAGAGAGAGAGAGAGAGAGAGAGAGAGAGAGAGAGAGGGTGGTACAGAGGGAAGATATTGAAGAAAGAGGAGGAGGAAGCCGGCCCGGTGTTCACTTTCTTTAAGCTTGTCTAGACGAATTATGGAAATCTCACGTCACTCCAGATAAAAGAGAAAAAAGTGAGCAGAAAAATCCTTTTAATCTCTGCCAGGGAATCAAATTTGAACAAGTAAATACATACGTAAGAGGATTTGAGGCTCTGAGATTCCGTGGGCTGATTTCCAGATTTTGTTTCGTGGATGTGTGAGGAGAAGTGAGCGATGGCGGAAGAAAAAGGTAGAGAAGGAAAGTGATGCTCTCTCTCTCCCTACTTTTCCTTGTTTTAGATTCCTTGAGGCGTGTCCTCCTTGTCTTTTGCCTTCATTTTTTACTTGAACTCTATTTTTACGATAACTGAAATTAACTCTTTTTCTTTAGCTCCTAAGTGCCACCCCCACCTCCTCTTTCTCTCTCTGGAAACCACCCAGACTCGTCCTGAGGTGTAGGGCTCCCGGGAGTCACCAAAGAGACGCAACACCACGCCTCGACCGTCACGCCACCACCAAAACTTTCCTCAAACCAGTTTTCTCCCAGAATTCTCCAAGCTAGCATAGTTAAGCCGGTTCCCTGCTCCTCTCGCACCCTCCAGCACCCTCCACGACCCTCACTCCAACCTCGTGACAATTTTTTTTACTTCAATGGGAAGGGAAGGGCACGTTTAAAAAAAGGTCCCTCTCATCCTTGCCCCTTGACTATGTAGACTGCGTGTGTTTACTATGCCGTGTTACATCTTTTTCGTATACAACTTTTAACCCTTTTACTGCGACACGAAACAATTAGCAGCACCAGAAGCAATGCATGAAGACTTTATAAGTATCTACAAGAAAATTGGCGATGAAAAAGAATACATTTTGCAATTTCTTCCCAGTTCAAAGATTGGATGTGGCTATAGAACAAGTAAAGATGTCTCAGAGTGATCGGTAATTAAGGGAAAGGGGACACTAAGTGGCAGTCGAAGGGTTAACAAACCGAAGAATTGAAAGCATACTTCGACGAGTGTTTCAAATACTTCGCAAATTTTCGTCACCATGGCCAAGTAGCAAACGTGAATATTAAAGCCGCTTACTCTTACTAGTACTGTATTCACCAGTTTGTTAACCCTTTCAGTGCAAAATGCAACACCTCGCAACATTAAAAGAACTGTACAAAACTCAAGACACTTTCAAGAAAAACATACAATTAAAAGAGTACATTTTTCCCATTTCTAGCTAGTATAGCGTTCAAAGGAGCTCGTGGAACAAAAGGGAGTGTTTCAGAGTGGTTTGTGACTCAAGAACAGTGTAGATTAGTATTGAAAGAACGTTATTACCGAAAAACAAAGTAGCACAACCCCTTGAAACACATAGGAAGTCTTTGTCGAGATATGTGTCCGTGTGCGGTTTCCTCAGGCCACACCAAGTCAACTACTACCTAGACTCTTAAAAGATACATACAGCGTTACAATATTCACTCCCCCAAATGGACTGTAGCCGCGGAATTCTGTTACTTTCACGAGAGTACCTGCCAATTACCACGCGTATCACCTGAGTGCTCGTTATGAAAGGAGACATTTACTCTTGGCGCTAGGTGTGCTTAGAGTATGCATGACTGAGCTCCTGATAAGACGGTGATGAATGAGCGAGCGGGAGGGAGGGCGAGAATACTGACTGGGAGAGGAGAAGGAGAGGGAGGGAGGGATGAAGGGAGGGAGGGTGGGTGTAAGAGAAATAAAACAAAAATAAATAGGATTACTCATTGGTAGAGAGAGAGAGAGAGAGAGAGAGAGAGAGAGAGAGAGAGAGAGAGAGAGAGAGAGAGCTGGTGAGAGGGACGAGAATATTGAATGAGAGGGAAAGAGGGAGTGTGGGAAGGAGGAGGATGCGAAATAAAACTAGAATGGATAGGATTAGTCAACTGAGAGAGAGAGAGAGAGAGAGAGAGAGAGAGAGAGAGAGAGAGAGAGAGAGAGAGAGAGAGAGAGAGAGAGAGAGAGAAACCCAATGATACCTCTTAAACAGAAACAGGCACAGGGGAAATACCAACTGAGGGAACGAAGGCAAAAAGTGAGACCAGACATTTAAACACGAGGGGAAGAAGACTAAAAGTAATCCCAGACTGAAGACTCCTCCATATTAAGAATCCACGTCCTTAAGAGTCTGCCGTGGAGGACTGAGGCATCTAAACACAGGACTGACTGACTCTTGGGGGCGTGCGACGGGGAGAAGGAAGGCACTGATATGATGGGGGCGTGTGACAGAGAGAGGGAAAGGCATTGATATGTACGCCTTTAGAGATGACCACCTCAAAGTGCGGATTAACTGTCTATTCACTCAACCAATATTCTCCATGACAGTGAGGCAGATAGGACTTTCGATCTTAGCCTTTGTACCTCACTAACACCTCAAAGGGTTTTCTGTCTACGTATTTCTCTGATTTCTTTTCCTGATCCGTCTCTGTCCCGTCTCTTTCTCTTCTTTCTCTCCTTTCATGATCTTTAATTCCCTTTCCTCGTTAAATCTCAGCACCACAAGTCTCCTTTTCGCACTGGTTATTGCTTTCTGGTCGTGGTCTTCTCAAGTCGTTTTCGTTTTCCCGTTTTTTTTTCAATTTTTTTTTTTTTTTTGTTCACTTGTTTTTTTGTTTTTACTCCGGTAGTTAGTTTTTCTTTTTTCAGTGATTTCTTTCTTCAGTGGTGTTTGTTCCTCCAGTAATGTTAGTTATTTTTAGCAATCCTTTTTTTTTTCCCCCTCTGTGTTTCTTTTCTTATTTATGCCAGTTTTTCTCTCAGTAATGTGTTTTTCTCCCTGTGATGTGTTGTTCGACCGCCGGGTTTTTTTTTTTTTTTTTTTAGTGACGTGTTCCATCAATGTGTTGTTCTTCCACTTATTTCCTCTCCCCTGGTAATGGCTTCCAGTATTATGACTTCTTTCGATAATGTTTTTATTTCTTTTTATTCGCCTTTTTTCTTTCTTTCCTCAACCTTTTCTTCTTCAATTTATACTTTGTTTCGTCTGTATTGTTTTTTTTTTTTTTTTTCATATTCATTACACCTTTCGTTTTTTTCCTCAACGCTTCCATTTTGCTTTTCTTATTTTCATCTTCCAATCATAACTTCATATTTTCTTTAATTTATATCATCACCACTTCCTTATATATCACTCGTGGTTTTCTTTTCTTCATCTCTTCTTCCTCTATTTTCGTTTTTCTATTTTTTTTAATCTCCCAGCTTCCTTATTTTGTAATTTAAGTTTTGATTTTCTTTGCCGAATTCTTCTTTCGAGCACATCAGTTTTTCCCCCACATATCTCTCTCTCTCTCTCTCTCTCTCTCTCTCTCTCTCTCTCTCTCTCTCTCTCTCTCTCTCTCTCTCTCTCTCTCTCTCTCTCTCTCTCTCTCTCTCTCTCTCTCTCTCTCTCTCTCTCTCTCTCTCTCTCTCTCTCTCTCTCTCTCTCTCTCTCTCTCTCTCTCTCTCTCTCTCTCTCTCTCTCTACATAGGTAACTCCTCATCTGCTTCATTAATTAATTAACTATTCCCTCTTAATTCATTCACGATCCGAGCCACCCGACTAAAATTACTTGCATATTACTCCTCTCCCACCTTCTCCTTCCCGCACACCTGGATTGGGTGTTCTCTTCGCACCTTCTCTCGGTTGGACAGGTAACTAGTAATTTCTGACAGACTTGAAAAACCAGAGGCGTATAAAGTTTAAAGGAAGGAATGAAGAGTGTTTATGATTCAGCTTCATTAAGAATTATCAAAACTTTGTGTGCTTATTATAAACTTGTCTTTTTCGTTTCCCAGGTGGAGGTTGTGTTAAGCTTCTCGTTTCTCTTAAGTTTCCTTGAAGAGAGAGAGAGAGAGAGAGAGAGAGAGAGAGAGAGAGAGAGAGAGAGAGAGAGAGAGAGAGAGAGAGAGAGAGAGAGAGAGAGAGAGAGAGAGAGAGAGAGAGAGAAAGAGGTTGATGTATATGAAAAAAATGAAACTAAAAACTTAACTTAAAATACAAAATAAATAAAATAAATAGAATATCAAAATAGAGGAGGAGGAAATAGAAAAGAAAAAGAGTGATACATAACGTGGTGGCAGTGATGTAAACAAAATAAAATCCCACCGCTGCCACCAATATATGCACGTTGCACCACTGAAGAAAGAGCAAGACAAGAAGAGCGAGAGGGGCAGGAGGAGAAGGTGGTGAGAGAGACCTTGGTGTTTTAGGAAATATAGTAACAGAGGGATAGCCACACTCAATTATAACTTCAGTGGGGACCTAGAACTTTAACCATCTACGTACGGGGCAAAGTTGTGGGGGCTTTGGAAGTGTGTACAGTCAAAGGCTTAGTAAAAACAGCAGGTCAGCTCAGAACTCCACAGGGGGGCATTAATAGGGTCCTGACATTCCCTCGTAATCATTCCCTCCTTTCCTCAGGCAACTTCTCCACTTGCCTTTATGTTCTACCTTATTTTACCTCCCTCAAAATCTTTAATGTATTTCCTTACGCATCCCTCTTAAATTCCATCACTCACTTTCTCTCCTCCATAATCCTTCATACTTCCTCTCATTCTCTCATCATTAATCTCCTCCTCAGATTCCGTAACTCTTCCTTTCTCTCTCACTTTCTCTCCTCATTTCTTCATGCTTCCTTATAAATCCTCATCTCCCTCACTTTCTCTCGCTTTCTCATATTCCCTTACTCTTCTTCCTCTCCCTCACATTACTCTCCATCACTCACTATCTCCTCATTCATTTACACTTTTAAAGAAATTCTCACATTTTTCATTTTCCTTTGGCTTCTTAATATTCCTTCACTGGATTATCCCTTTGCTCTCCCTCACTTCATACTCCCTCCCTTTCTTTCGCTCACCTTACTCCCCCTCATACTCCTTGAGGCACCACTGCACCCACGTGTCAGAACCCCCAAGGCAGACAAGTCCCGATATCCTTTACCTACCATCCTTCATTGATATCCTAGGGTTCCTGCAGGTCCTAAAGCCATCCTCTGTCACTCCCACCACGCCCTCCACGACCACGCCCTTCCATTATCCTGCTTTCGCTTTCCTTTTTAATTTATTTTTTCACCTTTTCATGTCCGCGTTTTTTATGGTTAATTATTGGCTTTTAAAAGAGTTAATTTACTTGAGAAGGTTCAGGTGTTCCTCAGGGAAGGTTAATAAAGAGGTAATTATATTGAGGAAGAGGAGGAGGAGGAGGAGGAGGAAAATACATTTATCTCACTTCATCTTTCTCACCAACATTTTCTCATACCTACCTACTTACCCCTCTCTCTCTCTCTCTCTCTCTCTCTCTCTCTCTCTCTCTCTCTCTCTCTCTCTCTCTCTCTCTCTCTCTCTCTCTCTCTCTCTCTCTCTCTCTCTCTCTCTCTCTCTCTCTCTCTCTCTCTCTCTCTCTCTCTCTCTCTCTCTCTCTCTCTCTCTCTCTCTCTCTCTCTCTCTCTCTCTCTCTCTCTCTCTCTCTCTCTCCCTCCCTCTCCCCCCTCATGTAATATGGGTCCAATCTACACAAGTTTCACACCAGAGAGAGAGAGAGAGAGAGAGAGAGAGAGAGAGAGAGAGAGAGAGAGAGAGAGAGAGAGAGACAAATAACCTTTTATGTAACCGTAATCTTAAAGCGAGGGAAGAATGGTAAGAAGAAGAGGGAAAAAGAGAGGAAGGAGAGGATAATTAAGGGATACAGGAAGAGACGAAAAGCTGATTGAGAGAGATCCTTCAGGGACACAGTAATGGCCGCCGGGAGGAGGAGGAGGAAGAGGAGAAGAGGTGGAGGAGGAGAAGCTGAAGACAAGTAACCCACATGAGAGGACAGAAAAAATGGAAATACCAGAGAGAGAGAGAGAGAGAGAGAGAGAGAGAGAGAGAGACTTTACCGCACTAAAGGAAGTGACATGTTGAGAAAACGAGGTATTTTTCTCAAACTTTTTAATTGCAATGGTCAAAAGCAACTTGCTGAGAACGTGACTAAGCTTTGTCCATTAATATTTTACTCTCATCCTCTTCCTCCTCCTCCTCCTCCTCCTCCTCCTCTAGCTGCTCATTCTATTTCCTTATTTTCCCATCTCCAGTTAATCTCTCTCCTCTTCCTCCTCCTCCTCCTCCTCCTCCTCCCCCTCCTCCTCCTCCTCCTCTTCCTCCTCCTCTTCATCTCTCATTTTCTTGCTCATTTATTCTCATAAGCTTTCATCTTTCCCTCTTCTGTATTTCTTCTCTTTCTTCCTCATTCCTCCTTTTCCTCTTCCTGATCTCTAGCATCCATCTTAATCTCATCCTCTCTTCTCTTCCTCATCTCTCCTATTAGCCATTTTGTTCCTCTCTTCTCTTCGTCCACCTCTTCATCTCTCTTACCTCTTATCTTATCTCTTATCCGTCTTCTCTTATCTCTATCTGTCTATCTCTCCTCTCTTAATCTCCCCCACCTCTTCTCCCCAACACCTTGCCTGGTAATGACACAAACACCTGTAGCATGAGTGGATATCTGACGGAAGAAAGACAAGATGAAGAAGACATAATAGAAGGGAGGAGGAGGAGGAACAGAAATAAATGAAAAGGAGGAAGAAATAATGAAATATGAGGAAGAGGGAGAAGAGGAAAAGGAGAGAAGTAGCGAATGACTAAATAAGTACAAAATGATAATGCGAGGAACAGAAATTCATGAGATACAATGACAAATGATAATCAGAGGAAGAGGAGGAAAAGGAGGAAGAGGAAAGAAGTAGGGAATGACTAAATGAATGTAAAAAAAAAAAAAAAACACACAAAAAACATAGGGACAGATTCTTAAGATCGCGTGACAAGAAAAAAAAAATCAGAGGAGGAGGAGGAGGAGGAGGAGGAAAAGGGTCAGGAGAGCAACGAATGACTAAACATATGGAGAAGTTTGGAGTAAATACAGAATCTGGACACACGCAGTAGGTCCGCGAATCTGGCGTGTTGGAGTGTTGGTTTCTCTGTAATTACCCCGCACCGCCGCCACGCGATGCACTGCTCACCTAAATCTCATTACCACTTATTACACTTTTCCTCCGCTTAAGCCATAATTAATAAGTTCCCATAATCATTCAATCCCCTTCAGTAATTTTTAAATCATGTTCATTCATCTGAGTATTTTTTTTCAACATATCTGTTTTGATTTACTGTATTCCATTTAACATGCTTTCAGTGACATATGATTTCGCTCATTTATTAATTTACTTACTAATGGCCATGTTTATTCACTACATATATAAAATTTCAAATGATTTAATCCACTTACTATTTAATTATTTTCTCTCACTGGGTCATGCGAGGGTAATTTTAGGATTGGGTGTAAAAGTAAGGGATAAATGAACGGTAAATCTTCAAAGGCCGCCCATTTAAAGCATAGTACCCAACAACAATACAGGCAGCTTGACACACCGTCACTGAAACCCACACCGATCATTATATTTGTCGCCTGTATGTTAATTTAATTGTTTGAGCACACACACACACACACACACACACACACAAAAGAGGAGGATTTCTTTTAAAACCACCACCAACGCAAAGCTAGCAACAAAACATATCTTACTGAACATATCTAACACATTACCCTCTTTTTTGTGTAAAGGAGACTGGCTAAATATAACCATTACGAGAAAAAAACAAAACCCTTCTTTATTGTTAACAGGAATAGGAGGAAGGGAAGAAGGAATGAGAGAAAGAGGAAGACAAGAGAGAAGATTTGTGGATTCGCTAAGGGACGGCATGCCAGTGAGGGGTGTAACAGAAGAGGGCTCGTGTAACAGAAGAGGGCTCAAAGTTGCATCCAACACCCTCATGTCCTCCTCCAGTGATGCCATAAATTTTCTCCATGGTCTCTCTCTTTTCCTCCTTCCCACGCACTCATCTCTCCTCTGCACTCATCGCGGCGTTAAGAATAACCAGACCCCAAATAGACACCGAAGGGAAAAAAAAGACTGATAACGTGTTCTCAATAGCATGTGTTCTAATTCACAGCTCGTGTTTTGTAACGCTTCGGGCTTTCACAGGAAATATTGCCAAAGACCAGAGGGATGATTTGGTCAGTTCAGTTTTTTTTTTCTCTCTCTCTCAAAGGCCACAATTATCTTTTTTTTTTTTCAGAGGTTACAGAAATAATTAAGCAGGTTCTTATTTTTTTAAAACTTTTATATATATTTACTTATTTTTTTTTCGCAGACCACAGCGACTATTAGTTTGTGTCTCAAAGGTTGTTTTTCTTGAAAGGCCACAAAGATGTTTAGTCTGGTTAAACTTATTTACAATAGCCACAGACGATTAGTTTTCTGTTTTTTTTTTTTTTCCTCCACAGACGGTACAGAAACATTACCTTTGAATAGAATCACGAGAGCACCAGTGGAACCCATGACAACTTCCACCAAACAACTTCCACCCCTCCCTCTCCCCCATCCCGCCCACTAAACCCATTTCATCCTGCACCAACACAAACACAAAAAAAAAAAAGACTACATGGACACGAGAAATCAAGCTTAATTTTGTATATTGAAACCTGCAGAACTACTGAAGATAATATACCAAAAAAAAAAAAAGTGGTAACAGGATAAAAAAAAATCAAGCATTCAAAAAGGTTAATTAGTTTAAAATGCGGGGCCGAAGTACAAAAATAAAAAAAATTCTTAGTTCTTGCACTAATAATCGCCTTACAAGTGGCAACTAAGACTATTGTTAATGAGAGACTATGAGAGACTTACCAAGGGCGGTATTTGCACTGTAATGGAGGGATTTGTTCGTCAGGCAAAGATTTTATTAAGGATTTTATTTGTACCATAACTAACAGGATCAGTACGGCTGGAAAAAAAAAAAGTAAAAATCGAGGGAAAAATTGGAAAAAAGCACGCAAGGACGCAACTGGGGATGAAATGTGTGGACAGAAGGTTGTGATAACAGAACGAAAACTGAGAGAGGGGATAGAGAAAGCGTAAAGATAAGGAAAATGGAAAATCACGGAATAAAGGCACGTAAAAACAGAGAGAGAGAGAGAGAGAGAGAGAGAGAGAGAGAGAGAGAGAGAGAGAGAGAACAATTAGAAACCAAAGAAAAACGGAAGAGTTTAAATTAAAGAAGCCAAACCGATTGGTCAGATACATAAAAAAGGCAAACAAAAGAGACAAGGACACGAGTCAAAAAGATAAAAATCAGCACAAAGGAGAAAGAGAAAAAAAAAATGACCAAACAGGAACGAGAAAAAAGAAAAAAAAAAGCCAGAGAGAGAGAGAGAGAGAGAGAGAGAGAGAGAGAGAGAGAGAGAGAGAGAGAGAGAGAGAGAGAGAGAGAGAGAATCATACAAGAAGAAATATTGAACACAAGCACACCAACACTGAAGGGAATAACTGAACCGCCACCACCACCACCACCATCACTCCAGCTAACGACGAGGACCGCGTAATGGCACCGAATCCCTATTGTCTGACGCAGGAGCTAAAACAAAGGCCGGCGCACAGGTGGTCTTAAACTTTCCCTTCATTTCTCATAGTTAGTAGCCTCATTTGCTAACCTGCCGCCTCCTACTCTCACCTCGCGCTTTCCCCTTCAAACACCACCCTCGTGACACCACCATTACTACTACTACCACTACTACCACTACTACTACTACATTAGAAACCAGATACGAAGAAAATACAATGGAATAAAATACAATACAAGGGAAAAAAGCAGATAACAGCAGCGCTACTGAGCATAACGTGGCTGTGTCTTCATAATACCATTCCAGATACGAGTGAAATACAAAGGAATACAAAGGAAGAAACAGAGCAACTAATGATGGGTCTAACGAGGCTGTGTACCGATTCTATGTGTAAGAGGTAAACAGGACAGCAAGGTCAAGGGAAATAATGCATAGAGAAACAGTCATAGATGTGATAGGAATGGTCGAAAGAAATTTATTACTCTTTCTAATACTATTTACAATAAAAAGGTTAATTTTAGGTATCAGAGAGAGAGAGAGAGAGAGAGAGAGAGAGAGAGAGAGAGAGAGAGAGAGAGAGAGAGAGAGAGAGAGAGAGAGAACCATGCAAATGAAGTCAAGAACGGAGAAAAAGGGAAAAAAAACACGAAAGAGGAGGAAGAACAGAGAAACGTATGAGGCAGAAAGACAGAAATATAAATGGCAAGGTCACAGGGAACAGGAACAAATCGGCGAGAGGAGTGAGGGGAGAGATGGATGAATTAGGTGAGGGAAGGAGGGAGGGGAAAGGGAAAAGAGAGGAAGTGTGGGTGAAGGGACTGAGGGGAGAGATGGATGCAAGCAGGAAGGAGTGAGAGATTGGAAGTGCAGGTGTAGGGGAGGGGAAGAGGGGAAGGGAAGGTAGCTGGAAAGGGAAGAGAGGAAGGATTTTGTGATGGAACAGGCTATATGGAGTGGATGAGAGATGTAAAAAAGTTAGTGTTGTCCAGTAGTAGTAGTAGTAGTAGTAGCAGTAGTAGTAGTAGTAGTAGTAGTGGTAGTAGTGTTTTTTTCTGATAACGATTAAATAGGCAAAGAAAAAAAAATAATACGAATAATTAACAGCAGCTGCAATAAAAACTACAATTACTATAACTACATTACTACTACTACTACTACCACTACTAATAATAATAATAATAATAACAACAACAATAACAATAAATCAAGGCCACCAACAACAAAACAAACTTTCCAAAACACACCCGAGAACTAATTGCCTCCCTCCTCACCATCACCACCACCACCACCACCACCACCACAACCACCACCACAACCACCGCCTCACCGAAGTTAGCCGCCGCCTTTCCATCGACAGCGTGAAGACAATACTTCCCTGCTTCACAAGTTTAGTTTCCCCTTTGCAACCTGATAACCCATCACCACCCTCGGCAGTACGCTGAGATATAGCGAGAGAGAGAGAGAGAGAGAGAGAGAGAGAGAGAGAGAGAGAGAGAGAGAGAGAGAGAGAGAGAGAGAGAGAGAGAGAGAGAGAATGTTGACAATGAAAATGAGGCAAGGCAAGGCCTTAAGTGTGCGGCGGAGGAGGAGGATGATGAGAGGAAATAATAATATTCTAACGTTATTAGAAAAATGACTAAGTGAATGCATGATAGATTCGGAGGACACACACACACACACACACACGCACGCACGCACGCACGCACGCACGCACGCACACACACACACACACACACACACACACACACACGGGTCGCCACAGCAAATCAACCTTCTCCAATACGTCCAGTGTTCCTCTGAAACTTGGAAGGAAAAGACTGATGCAAACCTGTATTTTAGCCACAAATATTGCTGGATGTGGTACACAGCAGGACATCGCGGCTCCTTCATTTAGTAAAAGACGATGAGGTGGAGCACCTGATGGCTCTAAAATTTTAAAAAGATTGTTGGATAGTTAATAATATGTGATAGTTCATAACATCGATGACATGGATCAATCGATTTATAACTGGCCATTTTTTATACCTGGCACAAAAAACAGGCAGAGAGACGAGACTTACGTATACGCGAACTCGATTACCGTCAGGTGCTTCAGAGATAACTGGACTGGAAGGCTAACATGTTTTAAGCTCATTAAAGAAAAAAAGTATATATATATATATATATATATATATATATATATATATATATATATATATATATATATATATATATATATATATATATATATATATATATATATCTATATATATATCGATTGATCCATGTCATCGATGTTATGAACTATCACTTATATTATTAAGTATCCAACAATCTTTTTAAAATTTTAGAGCCATCAGGTGCTCCACCTCATCGTCTATATATATATATATATATATATATATATATATATATATATATATATATATATATATATATATATATATATATATATATATATATATATATATATATATATATATATATATATATATATATATAGTACGGTAAAATCGTAAACCTCAAAATCTTTTACTGAATTCCAGAATGAAATACAGGTAATGCTCTGGTCATGAAAAGGTTAATTGACCAAAAGGACGGGCGTGAAACACCATTACTTCATTCTTCAATTATTGCTGTGCATGTCATCACACGCCAAATGACCTCAATATTGGTGCCAAAAATATCATCCCATTCAGTCAATCAGTCAGTCAGTCAGAGTGTCTGTCCTGTCTATCCACCACACAACTCAGATTGGCACTGGCAGACACAATTCATTCCACTCGTCTGTCCTAATTACCATACTTAACGGGACTTGAAATAGAAATTACTAATCTTCATTTACAGAATCTCATGAGGATTGATGGTGGTTCTTTACGGATATTATTATTAATCGTACTGTCGTCCCCGTGGTGCAGAGGGACCACGTGCGCTTTTGGGGCCGAGTTCCCTCAGGCGCACGGATTCAAATCGTGGCCACGGTCCGAGGTAGGAAGGGTAACCATTGCCAAATGCTTAATCCCAAGTGCTTCGTTACGCGGCACCGTCCTGGCCGTGACAGACTCGCAAACCGGACGTAAAGCCAGAAAAGAAATTATTACTCGTACTGAAACAGCGAACACCAAAATCATAAACTTACTATGAAAACGGACAGGAGATTCCACAAAGGAGCAAAGCAAGCAAGTTTTGTAAAATTCAACTGTCAAATATTCTGTTCAAATCTATGTTGTTTTCTCATCATGTTCTATTCTGTTCTGCTGCTGCAAAACATGGAGACAAACATGGAGAACGAGAAGACGACGGAAAAGACGAAGCAGAAGACGAAAACAGACGAAATAGAAGACGAAAATTGACGAAGACAACGAAATAGAAGACAAAGACGAGAAAAAAAGACGACGACGAAAAAGACGAAAAATACGAAGACACGAAAAAGACGAGGAGGAGGAGGAGGAGGAGGATATACATATGAACTAGTTTAGCGCGGTTATGGAAGCCACGTGGGGAACTTGTGAATGCGGCCATTAATAGAAGGCGGCTCCACTCTAATCACTATGCAAATGAAGCACCGGCATATCGCGTCATTTAGTGCCAGCATCATGCGGAATAACCTAACCCTTTAAATCATAACGTTTGATCTAATTCCCTTTAAAAATTAATCTAAAAAAAAAATATATAGTAATAATAATCAGATTTAAAACTTATGTACCTAATTCTGCTCCGTTCCTGTTCCAATTCCTGTTCCAGCGCCGTTCCTGTTCCGTCCAGATCCATTCCAGTTCCTGTTCCCGTTTCTTTTCCGCTTCCCTTCGCGTTCATGCTCCGCTCCGTTCCTGTTCCGTTATCATTCCCATTCCAACTCCTATTCTCATTCCTGTTCACGTTCCTATTCTCGCTAATGGGATGTTAGCTTTTCACGCTCGGGAAGTTAGCGTCCGGAGAACTGCTAACTTTTACGCCTAAAGGAGGAGAGAGGAGAGGGGTGGAGAGGAGAGGAGTCGTGAGCGAGCCGAGGGTGATGGACGGTAATTCAGTTAACGTGTTAGCTATTTCGTGCATCTACAAAAACGGTAAAAGGTTCCCAAATGATTGATAAGAGGGAGGGTGGCAGGAAGGATTGGTGGATGGGTGGGTGGGTGGGTGATAGAGAGAGAGAGAGAGAGAGAGAGAGAGAGAGAGAGAGAGAGAGAGAGAGAGAGAGAGAGAGAGAGAGAGAGAGAGAGAGAGATACATAACAGATACAGAAAGAAAACAAGAAAGAAAAACGCAAGAAAAAAAAAGCAAGGAAAAAAAACAAGAAAGGAAAGAAACCTACACAATAAAGAGATAAACAAAAGATAAACAAACAGACAAATACAAACACAAAGCTACAGACAAACAGACAATCAACATCTGCAACACTCCAAACACAAGACTGGCTTCCTCCTTCCCTCTCTGGCAGGTAACCAACTCAACTTTATTAGCGGGGCAGCGCGTCTCAGGTTTAGGTGAGCAGAATGCGTCGGTGGGAGGAGAGGGAGGAGGAGAGGTAGAGGAGAGGGAAGAGTGGGGGAAGGAAGGGAAAGGCGGCGGTATCACTGGGAGGAAGCAAAAAAGTGAGTATTTGGTAAGGAGAAGGACGGAGGAGGAAGGGGGAAGAGGAGGAAGAAACAAGGGTTAGGGAAGGAAGGAAAACGAGAGAGTGGAGAGAAAAGGGAGTTCGAGGAGGAGGAGGAGGATGGAAAAAAAGGAAAAGGGTAGAGGAAGGAGGATGAAGAAGATAAAAAAGATGGAGGAGGAAGTGAGAAGTAGTAAGAATCTCCCTCTCCCTCTGCTCTGATTAACTGAATTAGGAGCACGGCGCCGTAAAAAAATAATAAAATAAAAAAAATAAAAATTATGACACCGGATTCATGCCAAAAGCTTCAACAAAAGATCAACCGACAATAAAAAGAAAGGACTGCAAAACAATACGTGGAATTAGATTAACAAAAGAACAGGAGGGCTGAACTCCAGGTAATGGATGAAAAGACTGAGTGGGCGTCTTTTTCAGGTGAGGTGGTCAAATGAGCGTGATACCAACTTGAGACAAACATCGCCCTGCTCCTTGGAAATCTTATTGTGCTGGAGGAGAAGCAGAGGAAAGGCGAGAATGAGGAGCTTCGATGAGCTAAAATGAACTCCAGTATTTGGGGTGAGTATTGAACACGTGCTGGTAGGAATGAGGAGAATTGTAATAGCTAATATTTTCATTGCTTGTCGATACTCGGGAGCATTAAAAAAAATAAATAAATACAAGGACACACACATACAAATGATTAAAATAAAAAAAATGGAGGAGAAGGGGTTGATTTTGTCGTTTCTATACTATTTACACAAAAAAAGAAAAGAGGCAAACTGTCATTTCTATACTATTTAAAGGGACTGAAGTACAAAAAATATCTTGAAAATGCTGTACGTAATTATGAAAAAAAAAAAAAAAACGTGTCTGGCAGTGAAAAGGGTTAAATACCAATAAAAGAAAAACTGGTTCACATATAGAGCTGAAAATAAAAGGAACGGACTCTTCAAGGACATGGACAAGTAAACAGACATCAGTTTCAAAGGGAGGTTGGTTGGATATAATTATAGATGATGGCGATTGTTTTTTTTTAAGTGCTCAATTACTGCCTTGTGTGGGTGAAGTGGCCTTTGCAACCCCTTTTTTCTGTTCTTTTTTTCTCTTATTTTCTCTGCTTTCCTTCCTCTTCCTCCTCTTCATTCGTGTCTTTTTTCCTCCTTCCTCTTTCAGCTGGCCTTTGCAGTCTGTTTTTTCTCACTTTGTGTTGAGAATATCGTTAAATGCATTCTTCTGTTCTCCTTTCTTTTGCTTTCTCTGCCTCCTTGTCATTCTTACCTTTCTTTATTTTTTGTTTTCTCTGCCTTCCTTCCTCTTCCTCCTCGTCATTCTCGCCTTTCTTTCTTTCTTTCTTTCTTTCTTTCTTTGTCATTCTCGTCTCCCCTCACTCTTCTAATCTTTATGCAGATATAGTTATTATCGCCTTCTGTTTTCTCAATGCTTCTTTCTTTTTATTCTGTTTTATATCCTTCTTTCAAATTCTCCTCTCGCGCTGCACTCCTTCCTTCTCATCACGCACCTTTCCTTCCTCCTCTTCCGCATGCAAAGAGGAACACACACATCCACACACAAACACACACAAAGACACGCACAAACACGCACGGTGATGGTAGTGGAAGCAACATCAGTGATAAAGGCAGTGGTGGTGAAGGGGACGACTCGTGACATTGTAATTATAATCGAAAATAATAAAAATCCAAGTTAATGCCACGCGATAAACACACGTCACACCTGAGGGGGAAATATACACAAGACAACTTTTATGACCTTGACCTTACCAAATGACCCCCGTGATAAAAGGTGAACGTGATAACGGCGTAATGACTGGAGGTGAGAGTGGTATTACGAAGGATTAACAGGGAAGAATAAACGACGATAGGACATTAAAAACTGTACGGACACTCTCTAGTGGCTAATCTCGGCCACTTTTAACAGGCTCTTGTGGAATTTGCCGAATTTTCAAGGGGTTTTCGCGATTTTAGGCATAGTTTAACAAGGATTTTACATCACACGCAGGAAAAATACCCATGGAAAGCCGAAAACAGCCTTTGTAGCCTTTGAAAACCAACCTTAAAAACCCCCCGAAGCTTTTCAGAATACTTGGTTTTAAGCCTTCCAAAGCGGTTTAATTGGACTACGAAATAAAGCGAAAGAGTTGGAATAGACGGATGAAGTGAAGAGATACAAAAAAAAAAAAAAAAAGTTGAAGTATGTAATGGAACAAACGAACACTTTATACTATATTCTGTTTCACTAACTCTGGCGCAGCACTTGACTAGCAAAGGGAATGCAAACACCGCCACTGACCCATGATCTCATCCACCGTTTAGTCAAATATTTACCCTTTCTGTTCAAACGAGCGGCAAACTGACAAAAAAACTAAGAAAACATTTATCAACTTAAGGTAATGTGTTATGCATGTACAAAATAACCTGGTGCATTACAAATAAGTGAGGATTTGGGCTGGAAGGAAAAGAAATAGCAATAGGCTTTAAGATGTGAATACTTGAACAGGGCAGGTGCAGAGTGTCAGTGTTACCAAGTCCGCGATTCCTCAGGCACCGCGACGGAAATGCAGACAGAATAAACAAATGACAGCGATTTTTAAAGGATAAAAGAAAATTTAAAAGATACATAGAGACGAAGATGCAAGTATTATTGGCTATCTTTTTCAGGTATAAAGCTTGACTTGCGGGTACAGAATAGAAACAATGGCCCAGTAATGCTTAAAGGGTGAGAAATGGGGGTAGTAGTAGTGACCAAGATGCTGATATATTACAGGCTGTTGGAGCTGTGTAGTGAGGCGGGAGGTTTGCAGAAGGTATATAAAGTTCAGGAATCATAGTGAGGCGGGGGTTTGTCGAAGGTATAAAGTTTAGGAACCACGGCTATAATAGAAGAGAGGACACAAGTGATGGTTAAGGGATAAATTGTGGTACTAGTGACGAAGAGGCCGGCACATGCTAGCCTGCTGGAGTAACGAGGTGTGGATTTCTCGAAGGTACAAAGTTTAGGAATCATGGGTATAGGTGGTAACAGATGAAATGCAGGTACGTATATATTTGGTAAGGTTGCGTTAAGTTAGGTTAGGTGAGAGGCAAGCACTTCCATTTCAAGCTGGCGAAAGAAAAAAAAAAGAAAAGAAAAACTATAAGAGGCGGTAACAGAGATGAAATGCAGGTACATATATTAGGTTAGATAAGGAGAAAGACAATTCCACTTCAGGTTGACGAAATAAGAAAAACAGCAAAGCAAAGCAAACTCCATATTCCCTCTCATTCTCTCCCTCCCTCCCTCCCTCACACCCTCCGACAAACGCAGAAAGCTGGAGATAAGTGAGGCTGCGACACGAGTGAGAGGAGGGGCGAGGGAGGGAGAGGAGGGGAGAGGGAGTGAGAGGAGGTGGGACAGAATGTGGGAGAAAGGACCCGCTGAAGAAGAAAGCGACCAAAGGGGGGAGAGGAGAGGAAGGAGGAGGAGGAGAAAGAAGAGGAGAGGGAGAACGGATGTGGAGGAAGTGTTAGGGGAGGAAATGGAGGAGAAATGACAGTGTTGGGAGGAAAGGATGGGTGGAGGGTGGAGGTGAGAGGGAACGGTATATGTGTGTGTGTGTGTGTGTGTGTGTGCGCGCACGAAAGAGAAAGTGTGTAATTCTCTTCCTTCACTGCCTTCAATATCACCGACTTTGCCCGTAACACGTTCACTTCAGCCTGCGTCACGAATTTTATATCACGCCAAGCTTTTCTACAACAGGCGATTCCGCGTAAAGCACCAGAGAGAGAGAGAGAGAGAGAGAGAGAGAGAGAGAGAGAGAGAGAGAGAGAGAGAGAGAGAGAGAGAGAGAGAGAGAGAATGAAATCCGTCTGAGTGAAAAAAAAAAAAAATAAATAAATGGAACAAAACTCCACACAAACAAGTGCAAATGGAGCTGAACGAGGCTTAACGACCCGACAGAAAGGTCAAGTTTTAATTCTGACGCTGACATTAATTTCAATCATTTCAGAAAATCACGTAAGCGAGACTGAAGGAATGAAAAAAAAATGCGTGCCAGAGAGAGAGAGAGAGAGAGAGAGAGAGAGAGAGAGGAGAGAGAGAGAGAGAGAGAGAAAATTTAATGTGTATTTCTGAACCGTCGACTATTGAATTTGTTTAATCCTTTCCTGACCTTAGTGATGGTGGTGGTGGTAATAATGGCGGTTGTAATAATAATGGTGGTGGTGGTGGTGGTGGTGGTGGTGGTGGTGGTGGTGGTGGTGCCGGTAATATTGCCTGAGTGAAAATCGGACAAGGGTACTCCATGCAAAACTGACATAATACACCTGGAAAATCACTGATGTTTATGCCTTTTTGGCCGTACTTTGATGTACATAGGTCGGATTTTACACGGCGTTAGTACTCATTTGGTTTCAGACTTGAGCGAGCGTTAAGTATAAACATGATTCTAGTAGTTGGTTCGTTTAAAGGGGATAAGCTGCGCAGTTTTGTGACGCACCCTTGTGGAAATTAATGTTCGGAATATTATAACGCAAACAATGCCGTGTCACATATTTTCTTGGTGGAGGGCGTTCATAATTCCCTTGGTCGTTCCTCCTGGAATTTATATCTTGGGAGCAGCATTGAGAGTGTTATTTATTTGTTTATTTGCTCATTTTTGTGTCTTCTTGGTTACATCCCTTAAAACTTTAAAATATCAAACCAAAGGAACAAAAAAAATATATATACAGAAAAAGGAAAAGAAAATGAATGAAATAAATGAATGAATATAGATAGATAAATAGACAAACAAAGCAATACCATAATGAAAAACACTAAGACAAACAAAGACAACGAATTACCTAATGAAATGAAGTACATGAATAAATGAATAGATAGAGATAAGTAGATACATAAACACAGCATTATCATACACAAACGGGGAGTGATGAACTTTTCTAGTACTGTATTACTCAAACAACGAACAACAAACAGAAGTCTTTGAACTCCACCTTACAGAGAAGAGAGAAGAGAAGAGAAGAGAAGATAAAAAGTACAAGCTGCAAGGGTCTTCTGGATTGGTGGGCACGGGGACTGACAGTGGAGGCAACCTGGTCAGAGTGGATGTGGTAACGCTTCACTCCCTCCACCAGAACCCACTTCCTCTCAACCCACGCCACCTTAACTCTCACTTGTTGATCGCACACTGCGTTTCGATACCGCTAAGACTCGTGTAATTAAACATCTCCCCCCCCCTCTCTCTCTCTCTCTCTCTCTCTCTCTCTCTCTCTCTCTCTCTCGGTTTTGGTTCTGATAATAAAACAGCCTGCTGGTTCTCGGGAATGCTTCAGATGTGTCTATGAAGCGCTTCGGACTTTCAGTGGAGAAAAAGGAATGTTAAGAATGAAGGAATGTATGTAGTGAAGTTAAGAAGGAAGTTATAAGGGATGAAACAGTTATTATATATATGAGAGAGAGAGAGAGAGAGAGAGAGAGAGAGAGAGAGAGAGAGAGAGAGAGACCGACAATCAGACAAAAAAAAAAAAAAAAAAGTCAGACGCACAGATAAACGAAGATAGACAAAAAACAAACCTACAAATAAAGACAAACAAAGACAAAAATAGACAAACAAAACAGACAGAAACAGACATACATACATACAGACAGACAGGAATTCGGAGAGATTACAATACAAAAGAATAAAATAAACAAAACGTGAACAAAGCTTCCAGGAGGGATCTACAGGGCCCTTCAGCCTGTCCTCCCCTGCCGCTGATAAAATTCCTGTGAAGGCTTTGTGACCAGGCCTGTGTGTCAGTATTCGCCAGGAGGTCTTGAGGCAACCAACACCATCACCACCATTGCTACCATCACCGCCACCACTACTACGATCACAGCCAGCATCGCCATCACCACCACTGCTACCACCACTCACTGCTATCATTACCAACACCATTCCTACTACCAAAACCACCATTCCCACCAAAGCCACCATCACCATAGCCTCCATCACCAGAACTACACCCATTCCTTCCAAGACCACAATCTCAAAACTGCCACTTCCGCAGCCTCCCACCACCACCACCACCACCACCACCACCACCACCACCACTGATCTCATCGGAAATCCATGAGGAAGAGAATGGCAAAGACCGGCTCAGACTAAAGATCTCTGTCACACGCTGCTGTTCTGTCTCTCCTGTCTTTGTCTGTCTCTTCCTCACCACACCCCCGTTCCTCTTGTACCAATGAAATCAAAGCAACCATTTTTACTGTCACACCGCTATTGTTTTCTTTGTCCCTCTTCTTATCTTTGTCCACACCGTTGTCTCTTCCGTTCACGGTTTCTCAACCGTATTCGAAACATCTCTGGCCGCACCACGACTGCATACAAAAGGCTCTATAGTTGAAGTTGGACAGGTTTTTTAAGGTGGCTTTCATGGTTCTAGTAACAGACAAGCTTTTTACATTATTAGCGGTACAAACAATACTCTTGTGAACCCGGCTAACCGTATCTGAAGCCTTTGAAAATACTCGTGGTGAAAGAGAGACCAAACCGTTTCAGAATAAGGGTCCAAGATGTTTCCTCGACCAATTACCGATACCGTCACTGCGCTTCCGTTTCCTGGTGTCATTAGCTCTGTCCGTGTTTCTGCCGGCCGTCAAGTTTCTTCCCTCCAATTAAGAGACAAGACAAACTTTACTCTACGATTTTATTTCCACTGATCAACGTCGTCCGCCCGAGTTGTTCACCGCCGCCCACCAATGCCATCTTGAGCCATTATTCTTGCCGTCCCTGGGTTTTCTGTTGCCAACTCCCGTCTACTCCTCCACCACGCTCCTCGCCTTTGACGGAGCGCCGGGGTGGAAGGGGAGTGGCAGAAGTAATCACTGGGGGCAAGGATGTTCAGGGTCGGGGAAAAAGTAGAGGAAAGTCAGTCAGTAGGTGGAGATGTGGGTTAATGGATGAGAACAAGTAACTGTTGATAGTGGATGGGATGAGTGAGAGACGGTGGGGAAGTGGAGGGAAAATGGGTAAACTGGAGGGAATACGGGGAAGTGGAGTGTATGAAAACCGAGAGAGAGAGAGAGAGAGAGAGAGAGAGAGAGAGAGAGAGAGAGAGAGAGAGAGAGAGAGAGAGAGAGAGAGAGAGACGAACGAGAGAAAGTAGAGCGGCAGTGGATGAATGTGGAGAAAAGGTGGAGCAATGAGACGCAAAAAAAAAAAAAAAGAGGTATGAGAAGCAAATAAAAAATAAAAAAATAAAAAAAATGAATAAAAGGTGGGGAGAGGAGGGGGGGAAGGAGGAATAAGAGAAGGAGAGACAAAATACAAAGAGTCATTTATTCTAATAATGAAACTTCTACAAGGCTACTGGAATCATTACAAAAAACACGCCAACACGCCACTACTCTCTCTCTCTCTCTCTCTCTCTCTCTCTCTCTCTCTCTCTCTCTCTCTCTCTCTCTCTCTCTCTCTCTCTCTCTCTCTCTCTCTCTCTCTCCTAGAATCAGTTTATAAGAGCAGAGGAAAAAGTACATCATCAAAAGTTGCGCAATTAAGCTTACATTAATTAAGATAGTTCTTGGCAACAATCACGTGACAAAACAGAGAAGGGAGGAGAGAAAGAGAGAATGAGAGAATAAGTGAAAATGTGAGAAAGAGGATGAGGAGTGAAAGGAAAATAAACTGAAAGGAAGAAATTATGAGAGAATAAGTAAAGATGAAAACGAGGATGAAGAATGAAAAAAAAAAACTGAAGGTAAGAAATAAAGGGGAAAAAAAGTGATAAAGAGAGAAGAAGGGATAGAAAAAAATGCATGGGGAAGTAGAAGATTAAGCCAGAAGGAATGCAAATGAGGGAAGAGGTGGAAAAAAGACGGTGAAAGGGAGAGGGAAATGGAGATGGAATAAGTGGCCGAAGAAGACGCAGATGCGAAGAGAGGAAAGAAGAGGGAAAGGAGGCGGAAGGCGATGAGAGGAGAGCGGATGCAGCAAGAGATGGTGAGGACAGGAAAAAAAAAAAAAAAACTAGGGAAGCGGAAGGAAAGACCGGAGGAAAGTACAGGAAAAAAAATATGAAAAGAAAAAAGAATGGAAGGGAAAGATGAGAGACGAAATTAAAGGAGGTTGATGAGAGGAGAGATGAAAAAAAAGAAGGAAAAGTATTAATAAAAGAAATTGGGAAAAAAATGAGGTAAGAAGTAAAGATTGAAGGAAAGAAGCAGCAGCGAGGTAGAGGAAAAACAGAGAGAGAGAGAGAGAGAGAGAGAGAGAGAGACCAGGTGGATTAGATGCAATACGAGGCGAGACGCAGGTGTGAAAGACTGAGAAGGGGTCGGTCAGCCAATCAGTCAGTCAGTCGGTCAGTCAGTCAGTCAGTCAGTCAGTGGGGCAGGTGAAACGGAGGGGTCCCATCGTCACGGCCAAAGGTTTACAGGACAAGGCGCATGCGAGTATCGATTCCAAGGCCGTGACGGAGGGAAGCAGGAGGGAACGCTGAAGGAGGAGGAGGAGGAGAAAGAGGAGGAGGAAGAGGAGAAGAAGAAGAAGGGAGAAAAAATCTGCTGAGAAGGAAGAGAGCGAATGTGGTCAGCGGAGAAGGAGAAGTTTAAGGAGGAGGAAGACGAGGACGAGGAGGAGGAGGAGGAGGAAGTTTATGATTCCTGAGAAAAGAGGAAGTGAATTTTGAAAGCTGTGAAAATTGAAGAGAATGAATTTGAAGGAGGAAAGCTTCACTACAATGTATGATGAAATGATAGGAGGAGGAGGAGGAGGAGGAGGAGGAGGAGGAGGAGGAGGAGGAAACGGTGTAAGTGCTTGGGAAGGTTGAGGTAAAGGAACAAAGATAGGATGAGAAGAAGGGAAAGAGAAAGAGAAGAAAGGAAGAAGGGAAAGAGGAGGAAGAGGAAGGGGAAGAGGGAAAAGAGGAGGAGGAGGAGGAGGAAACCACGGAAGCGTCTGGGAGGATGAGGGAAGGGAACCAAGATTAGGATAAAGGAAATGAATAAAAGATGAAGAAAAAAAATAAGACTGGATATTGCCATGTGGAAGAGTGAATGAGAGAGAGAGAGAGAGAGAGAGAGAGAGAGAGAGAGAGAGAGAGAGAGAGAGAGAGAGAGACCGAATCAACATTTACAATTGTCATGTCATCTATAGAAGTGAAAATCTCTCTCTCTCTCTCTCTCTCTCTCTCTCTCTCTCTCTCTCTCTCTCTCTCTCTCTCTCTCTCTCTCTCTCTCTCTCTCTCTCTCTCTCTCTATACGCTAGAAGTCAAACTAAACTCAATTCAATTACCGAAATCTTTTTTTCCATTCAAAGGTTAACAAATCACAGAACTTCAGTAGGAAACTTCAGAAGACAAACGACTGAGAGGAAACAAGGGAGGCGTGCGAGAGCGAAAGCGAGAGCGAGAGAGAGAGAGAGAGAGAGAGAGAGAGAGAGAGAGAGAGAGAGAGAGAGAGAGAGAGAGAGAGAGAGAGAGAGAGAGAGAGAGGCAATGTAATGAAAACAAAAGGACGTAGGGAAAGGATGAAAAAAAAAAAGTTAACAAAGGGAAGAGAAAAGGGGTTGAAAATACAGAAGGAACAAAAATAAAATGAAACAGAGGGAAGATAAGAAAGAAAAGAAAGGAAATAAATAGAAGGCAATGGAAATGGAAGAAAAGATAGGAAAGGAAAAAAAAAAGGAAGGGTAGGGAAGAAGATAAAGGAAGACGAAGAGAAGGAAAGAAGAGAAGGGAAGGCAAAGCAATAAAATAAAAGGGGTAAAATGAAACAGGCGTAGAGATAAAAAAAAAAAAATGGAAGAAAATAAAAGTAAACGAAGAACAAAGAAAAAATAAAACAATAAATGAGTTGAGAAAATTTTATGAAAGGTAAAGGAAAGAGAGAGAAACAAGCAGAAAATGAAAAAAACGAAAGAAAACAATGGAGCAGAGAAAATAAACGAAAAAATAAATAAATAAATAAAGGCAGAGAATAGCTAAGGGTTCGAAGCTGCAAAGAAAACGGGCAGGAACGACAACGACAACACAGCGAAGAGACAAGACGCTGACGGCAGGAGGGCAGGGAGGGTCCACCCACTACAGCCAGGTACACGCTGAGGGGACACGGGAATAGCAGGGAGACACTACTGCCGGAAGGATGACGGAGTGGCGAACCTACTCGTACTCTTCACGCCCCTTGCTTCCTTACAGGTGCGCGGGAGGGACAGGCGGTGAAAATATGATGCGATTGAAAACTTTTTGCGTGGCGCCTGAACTACGGTCGTAAGGCGCCGAAACAAAGTGAAAATCGCACAAAAAAATAGTTAAAATGCAAGGTAAAAGTAACGTAGTAAAAATAAGCTATGGGTTAAATAAAAAAAAAAAAAAAACTAAAAACAAATTAAGCTGTGTGGGATTTGAATACATACATAGACAGTAGTGATGGCCAAAGTTGAGTAACCAAACACTGACCTCAGGACCCGTCTTCTATAAAATCTATGCCGTGTGAAGTGTTCAAAATAAGCAGTCAGGTTTTATAAGGCAACCGAGAGCAGAGCGATGGACAGAGCGAAGAAACACACAAAAAAAAAAAAAAAAAAAAAAAAAAACGTGCGTGAGGTTTTAGTAGGTAACTGACAGCAGAGAAAAAGATTTACTATTGAGGGCAACAAAAGTGAAAGTAAGGTCTTATAAGGTAACAAACAGAGCAAATGAAAAACACTTGCAATTGAAGGAAACTTTAAAAAAAAAGAGTGAATACAGAAACTTAATAGATGTAAACACGACTGTACAAGGGAGAAGAAGAACGGAGAAGAAAGGTTAAGGAAGATGAGGCGATAAAAAGTGCTACAAAAAAAAAAAAAAAGAAATCCGGCAGTTTACTAGACCTTTAGCCACGACTGCACAAGAGTGAAGGAGTAGAGAAGAGGGAGAAGGAAGGTGAGAAAAGGAAAAACAGGTACGGGAGTTGGGAGGAGGTGAGGGGTAGGCCAGAGCTCGACGTGGGACGAAATACAGCGAAATCCCGTGGTCTTATTGTAAATCAGAGTTCGGCGTCACGTAATGTTCAGGGCGGCAGAATAATTCCAAGGAGGGCGAGGCGGTGAGGAGCGAGCAGGAGAGAAGGATGAGGAGCTGAGGAGGATGAGGAGCAGGAGAGAAGGATGAGCCACGGCGTGAAAATAAGGGAAGGGTTTTTGTGCCTGAAGGAAAACTGTCGACCAGAATTGAGGGAAGGTTTTTGTTTGGATGGAAAATAAAACAAAATGTTCACGATAACTAATGGACATGTTGTTTTGTTTGTGAAGGGAAAAATGTTAATTAGAAATCATGAAAGAGCTGTTTTGTGCATGGAGAAAAATTGTGAACCAGAAATAATGAAAGGGTTGGTCTGTAGAAAAAAAAAAATGTTAACTAGAAATTATGAGTTTGTTGTGTTTATGAAGGGAAAAATGTTAACTAGAAAGCAGCTTTTTAATTTGTTTTCATGTCCGATTTCCCTTGCTTATCATTGCTAAGACGGTGCCTCATAGCGAACAACTTTGGAACCGGCATCTGGGAACCGTCACCCCAAGTGGATGCCCTTCCTGGCCTTGGATCGTGGCCAGGATTCGAATCCGTACACCTAAGAACACCTCGGCCCCTGTACGTGTCAGAAAATTTCGAACGAGTGTGTTAGTGGAGAATGAAATAAATGAAAGGTCAAAAGGAAGGGAGGCAGAGGTATAAAAGCAGCTCCAGGTAACAGGTGAGATGCAGTACAGGTGAAGGAAGCTCCAGGTAACAGGTGAGGTGCAGTGCAGGTGAAGGAAGCTCCAGGTAACAGGTGAGGTGCAGTACAGGAGAAGCCATTAATGGAGGAAAAAATGTGAGAGTATTTTGAGTTATAAAAGTGTTTCCACGGGGAGGTGGTGGTACGGATGAGAGGAAGGGAAGCAGTTGATGAAAATAAAAATGTTGATACTTATTTTTTTCTGCACTGCTTTCCCAACATTTTCCAAGCCAACATTAAATATCTATAAAACACGAAGGTAATCTCTGAATACTTACATGTTAATTTAATTAGATTTTATGCATTTTTTATTTATTTTTTTCTATTTATCTCCTTACTTTTATTCTTGATACGTGAACGTCAACACTTCATAACGAATATATTGCCATTAAATCATTCTTCTACATAGAGAGAGAGAGAGAGAGAGAGAGAGAGAGAGAGAGAGAGAGAGAGAGACTAAAGCAAAAACTGACCAAAACAAAAATCAAAATCAAATCAAATCAATAAGTAAACAAACAAAATAAACAAAAAATAAAAGCGCCTTACTAATGGCCACGAAACAGACAATTATCAACATCTAAAAGGACTCGCTCAAAAAGGAACCAACTCGCCCACTCACTGCCGACACACCCCGCGGGATCGAGTGATTGCTTGGCGCGGCGTGTTTGGTACAGGCTTGTTGATTTTCACTCACGCCCACACCTGCCAGCCAGAGTCCTTGCCGGAGTTTGATCAGTTATTTTTTTTTACTCCCTCTTTCTCTTGAACTAATGAATGAACGGCTATACAAAAATGAAGGAGCGAAAGACCGTAAATAAAGAACGAAAGAATGAACGAATGAACATTATGGGTGAACGGGTAACAAAACAAAAGAGCGAACAAGCGAGCCAGTGAACAATATGAACGAATGAATGAAAAAATAAACGAAAGAAGTAAAGAGTCTGTGCTAACTAACAACAATTACAGTAGCTTTCTCTTACGAAAATTTCAGTCACTCCCTTTTATAAAACATCCAATTACTTCCTCTGTCTTCAGATACCGGTAGTGTAACGCGACAGGATCAGCAACACGCGAAGGAAAGGAAAGACACAGCTCCTTTTACTATGGTCATCCTTTACAAATATTCAGACCAGTGACAAAAAATTCAGCGTGGTCGTAAAAATAATAAAACAGGAGATTTAGTTTTTTTTTCTCTAAGGTTTAACAGTATTCAGACTATAAAAAAATACTGTCTAAAGAACTGCCAGTCATTATGAAAATTATCGTTTAGCAGTGAACAGATTTAAAAAGTATAAATAAATGAATATGAATGCTGAACATAGAAAATAACGAGTGAGGAGCGTTACGAGCACCGCTGCAAAAGTTCATTCTCACTCACCAGCAACCGTCTCATCCTGACTATTTTTAGGTTTTCATAGAAGTTAAGAGTTTTTAAAGTGCTTTCTCAGGATTATAGTGACATTTCAAAGTAAAAGTTTGCACAATCAATGACGAAACAAGAGATCTCCACATATTGGGAGAAAAAATAAAGTTTCAAAATACGGGCCTTAGGAAACTTGAGATGTATCGATTCAAAGAAGCCGCAACAACAACATATTAGGATAAAAAATAAGCACAAGAAGAAGCAGCTGCAGGGAATCCAATATTACACTTGACGTCGAAGGAACTTTAAATGAACAAAGTTATCTCCCTTAGAGTTTCTACGTTCGATCCGTGTTGTTGTTTCAAACTTTCATAGCGTGTTGCGTTTCCTGCCGCGTACTGCAGCCGTCTGTCAGTCATGGCTTTCTAGGATCACATTCCCTCGTTGCGTGTTGTTACAAACTTCCCCGCGTCTCGTACACTGTTTTTTTACAAGTAACTGGAGACGTGTTCCGGTAATAGTCTATAGTCTGCAAGGATAAATATGATTAACAAGGTTTCGCAATTACGGGTGAAGGACGAGGAGGGGAATATGTAGACAGTTATACAGGCCTACATCACCCTGACCTTTAGAAGAAGTCTGGTACTGGCGAATTAATCCGTTCCAGTAATTTCCTATACACGAGTGGTAGACTTTCAATTCACCAAGGAAGGAGAAAGAAGGATTTGTACTGAGTATGTATTTTTCTCCCTGTACGAACTTGGCGTTTTCAGAAAATTCCGGCAGGAAATTGAATCTGGTAAGTTTTCAAAGTACTGAACTGCAGCAGGTACAGTGTTGCCAATATCCGTTATTCTGGACTCCACTCAAGAAAAGTCAGATGGTTGCAAAGATACTGGAACAAATCGGCCTTGACTCCAATATACTGTACTTGCAATAGCACTACTGACGTTCCTCCCTGATAAAAATGTCAAATCTTTTCCCAAACTCTATTCAGACTGTAAAGAAAAGACAAGTCCTCTCCCTCCCAGGCGGCAAGACTATACGTGATGGTTTTTGTTATACTTAGAATTGCCCGCCCTTTTCCCCGAGCTCCATTGCAACCATCAACAACAGGAACAAGAAGTACAGTGTATAATTGGCAGGGCGCGGCGCGGGTCTGCTCCCCAGCGAGGCTCGACACGAACTAGAGATTAAATATTTTGAGAGACGAGCCGACTCCTACTGGTGACCCACTTGACGGGCAGCCCTTACGCGGCCCCATCACCCAATCACCAATCACCGCAGCCACACAATACGCGTGGGGAGCACTTTTCTCCTCTCCACAATGGTTGGTCAGAACTGAAGCCTCCTCCTATCCAAGAATGAAAATTATTTTTACAGCCTCGGTTCTTTCCCGTTTCCCCTGTGACTGCTCTCATTTTTGAGGGTACGTATTGGCGCCGCGGGGAGCGACCTGATAGCAACTTTTTTTTTCTCCCATCCCTTCTTTCCTTTTTAATCACTAGCGGTGGTGGCCCAGCCATTGTTTATGCAAGACTAGAATTTTCTTCTCGCAAAAATAAATACGGTTGAAATTCCATCCGTGAGTTGAAAAAATATTACCTGTTGCGTGTTCTCCTTTTTCTCCGTAAATGCCGGTGTAAAGTTAGTGGCGGCGATACACATACGCTCGCTCGTAAAGGCGAGTTTGTAGTGTCTCTTACAAGAAAAAAGGAAAACACTTGAAATTCTATCAGTGAATTATAAAAAAGTTATTCGTTGGTAGGTTTTCCGGAACGAGGAAAGCTCATTTTTTTCTACGGCAGAGAAAGAAATGTATAGAGGCTTGTATTAAAACAAACAAGTCAACAAAAACCTTCCTGCTGACAATTCCACCCCTGTTGTCTGACCCGCCTTCCCTCCTGTTATTGCTTACCCTTCTTGCCGCCCACTCCTTCCTCCGCTAATCTTTTTTTAGTAACCTAACCTCTTGACCTACTGACCTGATATCTCTATTGATATTGTCTATTAGAATCAGTACAGAGGAGAATGACTAAAAGGATACAGGGGATGAGGAGTATTCCTTACGAGGCGAGATTGAAGCTGTTAAATTTACATTCTTTAGAGAGACGTAGGTTAAGAGGGGACCTGAAAGTCTTTAGGTGGTATAAGGGTTAAAACAAGGGGGATGTAAGCAAAATTCTTAGGATCAGCAACCAGGATAGAACAAGAAATAACGGGTTCAAGCTTGAAAAATTTTGGTTTAGGAAGGAGATAGGAAGAAACTGGTGGTTCTCAATATAGAGTGGTGGTTCTCAAATAGAGTGGTAGATGAGTGGAACGGACTCAGTAATCATATTGTTAGTGCTAGAACATTAGGGAGCTTTAAGAGAAGATTAGACGGGTTTATGGATGGGGATAATAGATGGAAATAGGTAGGTATTTTTCATACAGGGACTGCCACGTGTAAGCCAGGTCGCTTCTTGCAGCTTCCTTTATTTCTTATGTTATGTTCTCTTCGGTGAGGCTGATGCTGGAGTACTGCGGGTGTACGAGGTACTATTATTCACCTACCTACATACATACATATCTACCTACCTACCTTCCCTTCCACACACACCCGCACACAAAGGCAGGGCGTATAACAAAGCAGTTTCCAAGCAGAGAGGAGTTCACAAGGGCAACAAGAGCAAGAAAAGTGGAACTAGAGTGGTTTATCTTTAGAGAAAATGGAACAAGTGCATCCGTGTTTCAGGGAGAATTGAGAATGAAAATGCTCATATCACTCGGTATCAGTTTGTTGTTGTTGTTGCTGCTGCTGCTGGTGGGGGTGGTGGTTGTGGTGGTGGTGGCGGTGGTGGTGGTTGTGGTGAGTAGTGGTGGTAGAGGTGGTGTTTTTGTTATTGGTAGTGGTTATGTTGTTGTTATTTTTGGAGGCGTTTTTGATGAGATTGTGTTGTTTTTGTTTTTGCTGTTGTTTTATGTAGGAGGGGCAGCGGCCAAGGCTACAGAATAAAAAAAAAGAAAAAAAAGATCCTTTGAGGTACCATTGTTGTTGTTGTTGTTGTTGTTGTTGTTGTTAATTTTGCCTTAGGCAGAAATGAAATATTTTAGCACAGCCACCTTTTCTCTTTCTGTAAATATTTTTAGCTGTCTTGCAATCTGTGCGTTTAATTAGTTCAGACGACTCGAAATTAGAATCTTGGGCTTCCTTCTCGTATGATTTTATTAAGCGAATTGAATTATCTCTCACAAATGAACAAATTATGCTCCTACTGATTAGTCTCCGTGTTCCCTCGTCTACAGAGCTCGCCACATTCCTCCTCCCTATCACTCACTCCCTGCAGCCTTTCTCTTTCTTCCCTAGTCCCTTCACACGCTATGCTATCCCGCTGCTTCACCTAACATAGTATTCCAGGACCTTGTGCAAAGTTTAGTTTAATATATTGCAGCCGTTCTACTTAAGTGTTTTTAATCCTGGAAACGCTTGGACAATATTACATAGACACCAGATTTTTGTTGCTTCTGGCCGTTGTCCCTCCTACATAAAAAAAAAAAAAACAGCAGGAAACCAACTCGGCAAACCAACGCAAAGCAACACAACAAACCAGCAAAAGAATACAACACAACAAACCAACACAACACAACAAACACGAAAAAAGCAACACAACAAAGCAACACAAGAAAGCAACACAAGAAAGCAACACTGCAAACCAACCTAACAGACGTAGCGACAACGCCAGAGTGCCAACAAATAAACATGAAGAGCAAGCAACAGTAACAACTAAAACTAGCACACCAACAAAATAAGACATAACAATTGAGGGCCTGAGAACCACCCGGAGTGCTAACAAATATGAAAAAAAAAAAAAAACTAAAACATCAATAACAGTAACAATAATAAAACTAAAAACAATAACAAATCACAACGGAGAGCCAGGCAAAGAGTCAGCCTTCCTATACCCCTTAACCACTACCCCTCCCATTTCCCTCACCACTGCTGCTCTCCATAATCTAGGTGGCTCCCTCAGCCATTACTTATCATTCTCTTTGATCCAGTATCCTTGTCCCAGCTTATACAATTACCGCAGATTTCCAAGTGTACAGTCTACGTATTCTAAAAAAAAAATGGATTAACATATCTAATTAAGTAGTACAGTTCTTTGTGTACTTTGTGGAAAATGAATAAAATACCGTGGGAAGAGGGGTTAGTTTAGCGTTGGGAGTTATTATCAAGGACTAATTAACGTTGATGACAAGTTATATAGCAGTAAATAAATGTTGCGCATAGGGTGATGGTGATGGTGGTGGTAGAAGAGGAGGGGAAGCTGGTGCCGGAAGAGGAAGAGATCGAGGTGGTGGCAGTGTAGGTGGTGGTAGTGGTGGTTGAGGTCGACGTGGGGAGTGTGGAAGAGGAAGAGAGGGGAGGTGGTGGTGGTGGTGGTGGTGGTGGTGAAGGAGAGGAAAGGTGGTGGCGGTGGAGGAGAAGGGGAAGGTAGTGGCATTAGAGGAGAGGGAAGATGGTTGAGAAGGAAGAGGAGGGTGGTGGTGAAGGAGAAGGGGGAGGTAGAAGTGATGGTGGTAGATTTACGAGTAGGAGAATCAACACACGTAACATCCACAACACATCACGTCCCATGTATCCCTCTGGGATCCGGCCTGGGACACAAGGACCGCGATGGGAACGAATACATTAACTTTTCTATGGTGTCGCTTTTGAAACACTGAAAAACAACGCTCCCTTGTTAGCTAACTCAATATACTTGGGAGCCTGATTCTGCCATCCCTCGTGCTGTGTTACGGCTAGCGCCCTGCCCCTGAAATACCTGTAGTAGTAGTAGTAGTAGTAGTAGTACGTGTCATTCCTTGCTTCCCTATCACGGATCATAAAACCCTTTCATCAATGATTATTACGAGACATTTGAACAACCAGGAACATTTGAACCACCTATTATCTTTCCCTTCCCCTGACCGGCTCGTAGTAGTAGTAGTAGTAGTAGTAGTAGTAGTAGTAGTAATGGCAGAACTGCCATCAATACATAACCATACGTAACGACCAGTTACTTCCCCAACAAGCCCAAACTATCAGAGACCCGCCAGACTCACGTTAAGTAATCCTGCTTGCCTTGTCCCCTCGTGGGCTCCTGCACATTATCAATCCGGCCTCCTCATTAAGGTACAAGCATCTGCATCGTGTTCAGCCTAAAGTTATACCATTAGCGAGATAGCGATCCATCATCATCGTCCACCACACTACTGCACACGCTGACAAAGACACCCCGCCGAGTCACAGTTGTCACACGTCTCCTCAGCTTTTGTACTCAGAATCCGGATCGACGCAACAGTCACGAAGGTAATGCACTTGTTCTACGAATTATATATTGTATGTTGGTGGTACCGTATTGGAATGTGCAATAAGTCCCAGTTAATTATCCTATCCCTTTTTTTAATGAATTACCTTGAGTGCAACATTCATATCTTAGAAGTAAGCATCATCAAATTTTAATAATATACATCAGCTATCTTCCGTCATACCTGAAACAATATTATCTTACGCACTTTCAGAATATCAAGAATGGTGCTTATTGTTGTTGTTGTTGTTGTTGTAGTGGTGGTGGTGGTGGTGGTGGTGGTGGTAATGGATAATTTTGGCGGTGATGAATAGAAAAGGCGGGTGATGGTGATAGTAGTAGGGGAGGGTGTCAATAATGTTTGGGGAGAGGAAAAAAGATTATATAAAAAGAAATTAGTGGAGATTGTGGTACTAGTGGCAAAAATAATTCTTACTGGGGGTGGTGAAGAAAATTCCTGAAGGATGGTACCAAAAAATTCCTAATGGATGGTGACAAAACTTCCTGATGGCTGGTACCAAAATGAAAAATGGTGCAAGAAACTGTGCAGGTAAAAAAAAAAAAAATAAATAAATAAAATAAAATAAGTGGACTCAGGCACACTACATAATCACATCAATACAACACCAGCCTTGAAACCACAACCACCACACCATGTCTAGCATTCCCCCACTCACCACGCCTCCTGTTGCGCCTGGACTCGAGGAAACAAAGCACTCAGGAAGGAATACATGATCACAATCCAAATCAGCGCTCACGTCTCCCTCCTCCTGCGGAAAATGAAAACAACGACGCAGAGACTCCCCTCCCCGTCCGTCACCACCAGCCGCCTGTCTCCACCCGCTATGTGGTCTCCAGTGGATCTGGTGTCGAGACGCGCTTCAGATCTCGCCGTGTTTCGAATCATCTGGCGTTTGTTGTTGCGTCTCTGGGAGAGAGAGAGAGAGAGAGAGAGAGAGAGAGAGAGAGAGAGAGAGAGAGAATGTAACTTTTACGTTTGTCACGAGTCTTAGAACAGAGTACAAATAAATAACCAATCATGGCAACACGCGATCTGACAGACCAGGGCCGCGGGAGCGCTAGTGTTTAGGGAATCAAATACCCTTCCCAATGTGTTCCAATCCCACCGTGCAGGATCCGGAGCCAATAGCGTATCAGTGCAGGAAAATTGGTTTGCTCCGGGGAATTAGTGGTGCCACCTAGCGAGAATACGAAGCGGCGGTGTAGGCTTTGCGGGAAGTCACGTGCCTCGGTAATTGGTGCATAAACTCGTGCATGCAAGCCCGTGTAGGGATATTGAATTCTGAACTCTGGCGGTCGGTGAACCTTGTACTATATGGCGTAAGTTCAGGTTCTTTGTTATTTGAATATTACACACGTTGCAAGTAAAATAATATTAAGTACAATAGGGAGCGGCGGTGTTAAGCTAGAAAATAATCGCTGTCCTGTCATTAATTTTAAGCCTCACACAGGATCACGCTTTTTCACTCTAACGGGGAACTTTCTTTTTTTTTTCTTTTAACAATATTTCATTATTTTATCCTGCTTTATTTATTTATTTATTTACTTCACCTAATTGCCATGTACATACAACCTCTTAACTTGCCATCTAATACAAGCGTTTATCTTGGCTTTGTCCTGCAGTGGATTATAACGGTGATGAAGGAGATGTGGAAATGGTGGTAGTGGTGGGTGGTGGTGGTGGTGGTTGTGGTGATGGCGTTGGTGGTTGTAGGTTTTATTCACTCTATCTAATTATCCTTTAGGTTAATTCTTCATTTCCGTATGCGTATTTGCTCATTAGGGACACTCCGCTTGTGTTGATAATTACTACTCCATGTTTTTGCCATTAATCCCTTTGTACAGATAAAATAATAATAATAATAATAATAATAATAATAATAATAATAATACAATGCACAGTATCCATTAGTCAGTTTTACCTTAGCAGCTCACATTCTAATTAGTAATATGTGTTGTGGTTACGATAATGAACGACAGATTCATAACCAATATTCAAATACGGAAGCGTAGATCCCAAGAGTACGAGGCGGATAATTGGCAACCGAACCAATGCTTTATGGGGCTTCGAGGGTTCCGGATCACCAAATTGAAAGTGCTTCAATTACTTATGGCGCTCCGGTTCGTTATCGCTGTACGGTTTGTTATCGGTGTACTTAGTGGTGGTTGCAACGAAGACTTATGCTAACTAGTCACTGGTACATTAATGGCCTGGCTAAATAAAGTGACAGGTGGTGCGAATGAGTATTACTGCGATGTTTAATTTAGGAGTCCATTAACAAGCCAGACAGTGAGTTACTAAATAGATGTGAGTAATTGTGTGTATGAAGAGGTTAAGTATAAATTTCATATGCCTATAAATATTTGGCATGAAAGTTGAGGTATTTCAGGTCAGGAGGTCAGCAGGGTATGAGGTCACAACACATTACAAAACTAAGTGGATGCAGAGTTTTACTAAGTCGTTTCGTCAGTTTCGCAGTTCGTTTTAACTATTCTCTCCTCCCACCGTCCAGGAAGCAGCGTGGGAAGGACAGTCATAACAAACGTCACATTTCTAAAGGGTGTATTTTTTCCCGCCTCGCTTGCGGGGAAGCGACGCATAACACTAAATTAAACACGGAACACCCAAGGGTTCTGAATAACGCGAAGCACCGAGGTGACGTGGGATGTTACGATTAATTATTATTGCTTTTATGGACATTACAGTGTGTGTGTGTGTGTGTGTGTGTGTGTTTGTTAGTTATAAATGGAAAACGAAACTTAATGAATAGCATCCCCTCAATTTTTCCCGCTTATTCTTTCGTGCAGCGCTATTAAATAAATCAGCATTCGCAATTAAATCACTCAGTATTTGCAATTAGATCAGTCAGTTATTCGCAATTAAATCAACGCGCCCGCCATTCATTTCCGAGGACTACACACTCCACCAGGAAGAATGAACGGAACCAACCAGACACCAAATGGGGCACCTTTAACGATGACGCCCGGAACTCCCCGCGCGCGTCTCCCTCCCGGTGAGTCCCTGAAGGCGGAGGACTCATTACCAGACCTAACTGCCTCGCCGTAGACTCCCAAGAGGGGCAAGAGGAGAGGGCAAAAAACTCCTGAAATCTGTGCTCTGTGTCGCCATTTTTTTTAAGACGAGGTGAGGTAACACTTTCCGTCATCGACTTTCTGAGCCACTGGGAGGCTGCGTACCTCTTCCTTCCCTACCGTTAATATCACGTGCGCGCGCAGGTGGTAGATTTTTGTGGCTGTTTTCTAATTACCTTCCTCAGTTGGTGCGCAGTACTGTTCTGTCTTGTGAATGTCTCCGTAGAATCATTTATACTCGTATTATTTTATAGATTTCAGGACAGAATGAGTTTTTAATCGTCTTCACACACGAACACACCCACGCACTTAGGCAGACGCGTGCAGTACATAAGCACAAACATAATAAAGAATAATCGTTAACAAAATACACCGTACATTCATATTCTCCTTTTAAACACAAACACATTCTACATACGAATAAAAAAATAAATAAATAAACTTTATATACGCACAAAGGCAGCTTCGTAAGACAACAAAAACCAGCACACTTAAAAAAAAAAATTCCATTAACCTTTTGAGCATGAAAACCTCAAACCCCACAGGTTACGAAGACCCTCCCAGACAGAGACCAAACAACACCTAAGGGCGACACAAAACATGAGGATTTTTATGCTTTTTGAACGTGAAAACAACAATCTACCGGGAGGAGAGGCAGCTACCAAAGAGAGGTCAAGAAAGTTAAGATTTTTCCACGCATGCACTGACACACACACGCCACACGAGACAACTGAACTAGAAAGAAAAAAAATAAATAAATAAAATGGGATGTAAAAACCACCAGAAATTAGATGAAAAATAAAACCACAGAGAGAGAGAGAGAGAGAGAGAGAGAGAGAGAGAGAGAGAGAGAGAGAGAGAGAGAGAGAGAGAGAGAGAGAGAGAGAGAAACACCAGATCATTACCAAACCTGTCGAAAGGATGAAAATTTATAACGGCGATCTTTCTTTGGTCCCCACTGCGAGGGGGCTCCGGAGCTGTGTCAGAGTGGGGGACGGTGAGACGGCGCGAGTCCTGGGAGGTGTGAGGAGCTAAGAACGGAGAGTATCGCTTTCTCGCCTCCTGCCTCTTAATATTGTTGGTTATGGTGCGTGTTTTCCTTTTTTTGTATCTATTTTTCTTTTTATGAGTTTGTTTTTTCGTTTCTTTCTCTTCTTTCCTTCACTATTTTCCTCATTTTTTCTCGTTTTTCCTTTCTCGTTCTTCCTAGTTTCTTTATTCGTCATCCTCCTCCTCCTATTTCTTTTCTTCTTTTTCCTCCTCCCTAATTTCCTTTTTCTTTTTTCTTTCCTCCGAGTTTCTTTCGTCCTCCTCGTGTTTATTTTCTTCTTTTCTCCTGTTTTCTTTCCTCCTTCCGAACTTATATTTTGTCAATTCTATTCCCTCTCCTCCTCCTCTTCCTCCTCCTCTTTCGTCGTCGTCTTTTTTTTTCTCCTCTCATCTCCTTTCTCAGTTTCCTCGTCTTTCTCCTTCTTCCTTTTCTTTTGGTTACCTTTCTTCTTTCTCAATTTCCTTGTCCTACTCTCTTCACTCTTCTTTCTTCTGCTTCCTCCTCCTTTCTTCCTTCCTATTTTTTTTCCTATTTCCTCCTCCTTTTTCCTTCAACTCTTCCTTTTTTTTCCTCAGTTTCCCATCCCTTCTCCCTTTTTTTCCTCCAAGTTATAGAACTATGTTTTTCAGGCCCTAAAAAAAAAAAAAAAAAAAAAATCTTAAAAATTGTAGATGATTATGGGAAAGACCGATTAGCACTGATAGGGTTAGTGGTAAAAACAAATGAAATAAGTAAAGCCTCGTAGTTCCCAAATGGCAAAATAACCACAAAATATCTCCACGCGTCAGGCTGTCTCTCTCTCTCTCTCTCTCTCTCTCTCTCTCTCTCTCTCTCTCTCTCTCTCTCTCTCTCGGATTCGAACCCCAGTGTCTCGCAGCCTCCTCTTTCTTTATACTAACTTCTGCAACATTCGCGGCCTTTGATCTAACTTTATCTCGAGCATCACCTCACCTCTTCCCTACCTCACCTGTTTCTCACAGACCGAAACGTCTAAGGTCACTGACAACTGTATTTTTTCCGTCATTTCTTGCTTTTTCTGTCCTTGTTTCAACCCAACGCTGTCCACTGTCTCAAAGTTAACCCTTTCACTGCGACACTAAAGAATTTGCAGCACCAGAAACAATGCGTGAGGTCTAGACTGTTAGCTATGAAAAAAGAATACATTTTGCAATTTCTCCCCAGTTCTATGATTGGATGTGGCTGTAGAACAAGTAAAGATGTCTCAGAGTGATTGGTATTTAGGAAAAGATATACCAAGTGGCAATCAGAGTTAACTATTTTCTCTCTCTCTCTCTCTCTCTCTCTCTCTCTCTCTCTCTCCATGGAAATGACATTGCTCATGAATTTTTTTACAATTTCCCCCTTGGATGGTGTCCCTAATACACACACAAAAAAAAAAAAAAACGGAAAGGATCTCCCCCAACAGAGGTAGAGGAGCGGGAACTAATAAAAGTGATGGGAGGGTAACTTTCTCCCCCTCCCCTGCGACTTTTGGCATACACAGCCTTCCTCATACTACCCAACTTTCCTGTTTTTTTTGTCTCGATACCAAAGTTACGAAGCCATGTGGGAGGAAGGAGCAAAGTACAAAGGTGGAGGCGGGGAAGGGCAATAATCCTCGGGCACAGAACCATTGATGCGAACGAAAACGAGGGGAGAGAAATCCGGGAATCAAAGAAAATGGAATTACTTCTCATGCTCGAGCGTTAACTCACATAAAAAGACAGTAACAATACGAATAAATAAAAATAGACAGTAACAATACGAATAAATAAAAATAAAGCTTCCAGTAGAGGAGAGAATCAAAGAAAACAGTATTACCTCTCATACTGACGTACATTCACATAAAACACAACAACAATACGAATAACAACAAAGCTTCTACAGCAGGAAGGGTTTGAATCCTCAAGGTAATCTAACTCTCCATCCGGGGCTTCGAATGCAATTAAGGCATCAGCTAATGTGCATTTTTATTGGGGGAAATTGAATAACACGGAACAATACGACGCGAAACAATTGAAAATCATGCTAGAATTTCCACGGTGACCAGGGCATCGAAGTACTCAAGAGAAGGGAGGCCAGTGAGGAAAAATGAATAGATTAAAGGGCGAGATACTCCGGTACAGAGAGAGAGAGAGAGAGAGAGAGAGAGAGAGAGAGAGAGAGAGAGAGAGAGAGAGAGAGAGAGAGAGAGAGAGAGAGAGAGAGAGAGAGAGAGAGAGAGAGAGAGAAATGAATTAGTGAGAATGAAAACCCGACACGAACCGAGAGAATAAAAATAAAAATAAAATATCCTTACTTTTCTCACACAGTCGCCAGCTCCTCGTCCCTCCAAGGTGTAACTCTCACACCTACAGGGATGCAGTGACACACACACACATACACACACGCACATCCTGCGGGAGAGGAAGATCATAGCTGACAAGAGGCCATAATATAATTCCTGTGACATACAAGACCAAAACAAGTTGAGATTAGATTTATTATTAGCCAGATGTTACGCTTATCACATTTCCCCTTTCCTTTCTGAGTGGCGATGAAGATGGAGGCGTGTAATTTATGATAAAAACCTGCTACACACACACACAATCTGTCAGTCAGCACCCCCCCCCTCTCTCTCTCTCTCTCTCTCAACAGGTGCGCATTCAGATCACAGGTACACAGGTGCTTTGATCACTGAAGGCCTCACACCTACATTATTCATCTCACTCCCGCGTGCTAATGTGAGTGTGTCAGAATACAAACTCAAGGCGACTGTAGATTTTCACTTCGATTAAAAACACAAGTCCTACATGTGGCACTTTCTGTATAACAAACACGCTATTTCCATCTATCTTCCCTGTCCATAAATTTACCCATTCTATTCTCGCAGCTCCCTAATGACTCCACTAACAGCCTAATCACCGAGTCTCCTCCGATCATTAACTATTAGCCTCCTTCCAAGGTCGTTCGACAAATGGAGTGAGTTCGGGAAGTGTAAACTTTAAACTTTGACAACCTTAAAGCAGGTGTCAGCTGAAGTGCGGGTCTCTTTATTCACCAGCTGGAGGGACAGAGGGCGAGGGGTGAGCAGCCAGGGAGCTTCCATCCTGGCCCATGTCCCTGCCCATATCGACCACCCTGCTCCGTGTCCTTCCTCAGTTGAGTTCACTAGGATATGATGCTACACACCACCTTGCTTTGTTTACTTTTGTGGATATTCTGATGTTAGCTTTTTTTTTTTATCTTATTTTGTCTTCAACTGGATGAATCAACGAAAACTGAAATGCTACAAATTTAAAGGGTTGGTATTTGAGTGATTTCATTTCACGTTACAGGGGAAGTGGGGGGAGGGGGATATTGACCTCACTGACACAGAACAGTATGTCTGGCGTTGTTCATTTGGTACCCAAGCCACTGACCCACGCCCCAGGATCCAGCGTTGTTCATTATGTGTCTTCCTGATTTGCCTCCGGGTCCTGCTTAGTAATATATTATTAAAATTATTTAAGTTAATAACATTTAAATGGAAAGCTATAATTTATTCAAATGACCAGGCTTTTCCACAAACATGAGGGCCTCGTGTCCCGGTGAGAACACACACTTCTCCAAATATCAGCGAGATGCGGAAAGGCCCTTCTTCGCCTCGAGAATGAAGATGTATCGCTCCCGCAGCCCCATCAGACTGGGACACCACCAGAAAGTGTCGCACTGTGAGGGGGACCAAAAAGTCATCACAGTATGGCTGTGTTTCCCGGGACATGAGGTAGCCATGTATGAGACGTGTGGTTCGTCCAGAGACGGGCCAGTGCTGGCATCCCCGCGCATGGACACGTCCACGGACGGACAGCAAAAGATATTACTTCCTTCATCTAAGTGGTGGCAACTAAAGCCTCCCATCTGCTCTGCCAAGTGGCAAGAATTGCCATTCTTGTAGTGGAGTACAAGGCAGGAAATGGAACGAGGCTGAAGGAGCAACTCGAGCTGCCGGAAGCAGAAGTAAGAAAAATAATGAACAAAACTGACAGGTCTAAAATAAGATAAATATATAAACGACGGAACCCATGAGGAGTAAAAATAAGGACAGCAGTAATAAACCTATTAACAAGCAGCGAGAAAAGTTGTGAAAACTAAAAAAAAAACACTCGAGACAGACTTACCCTTCCTTCCCTCACCCCTCAGCCTTCTTGGGATTTAAACTTCCGCCAAGATATATCAGGATCTGTGCTCGCCTGAGGCGTCGGCAGGCGAAAAGAGGAAAAGGAAAAGAAAGAAAAGATGGAAAAAGACGAGGTAGTGGAGGTGGCGGCGTAGGAGGATAAACGCAAAGGACAGAGTTGGAAGGGAAGAGCTTGGTGGTGGGGAGGAGTAAGAGGAGGAGGAAAACTTAGTGCGTATTTAAATATGTGAACAAACTCTCACGGGAGTAAATAGGAAAATGGTATTTTTGATTTACACCATCATACTCTGCAACAATGGGAATGTGATTTTTGCATACCTTACTGGATTCTAAGAAAACTTTATCAGAGTTTCTGAGGGAAATCCATAGTTTTCAAAATAGACACGAGCACTTCACCCAAAAATTCCCTAGACCCGTTCCTGTAGGACAGGTTTGAATTAGTATCCCTGAGGGGGGGGGAGCGGTTGAGGAAGGCGCAACCCCCCGGCTAGGTCAGGGAGGGTGATTATGGTGTAAATCTAAAAAACAACCGGAAAATTAATTCTGTACATTGTATGTGCATTATACATATACATACATGGTGTGCGCGCGTCTCCTGAGGCAATCACTGAGGACACAAACACACACACACACACAGCAGCCTTGAGCGCCACCTACCAGTGGAGGGCAAACTGCCGCTCTGAACACTGCATACAAGGCCTTACTTGTACCTTGCATCCACTTATATTCACACAACCAGATAATGAATTGCTTTGTCGTGCCTAATTAGCTTTGTCAATCTGCTTCCCTTACCGTGCACCAGCCCATGCATTGGGTATCTACACAAGCAGGTCCCTGAACAATGGTGAACCGCAACACCCCGCCACTACACCGCCACCTTATTTAAATCTCGACAGTCTCCACACCTCAGTCTAGCAATCAAAACTCCTTCAGATATTACTAATTAAAGGAAACCTGACTATTAACACATTCCCATAACAGCAACTTACCGTATCTCAACACGAGCGGCGAGCAGCAAAGGAAAACAGGGAGAGACAACCACTCCTTCCTGAAGCTGTTCCTCGTAATGGCGGATTGGCGGCCTTCCTTCCCTCCTTCCCTCCCTCCCGCCTGCCGCCTACGTCACGAGACACTAGCGCCACCGCTGCTTGTTACTCCCTCGTTTGAGCCTCACAATTCCCGCTCTGGCTTGATTTTTTACGTTACATACTTAATATTGTAATTGTTCACCATGTACCATTGGCACTGAGGGAGGGTTGTGTGCATTACCGCATCCTTTTTTTGGTCCACAGTTCCCGCGGAGACATTTCAACATTTATTACCATGAGAGAGAGAGAGAGAGAGAGAGAGAGAGAGAGAGAGAGACTTATACTGCGTTTCATGTTCATTTAAATCCCTGTAGAGGTAAACAGCATCAAGTCCTAACACCTCTTATCATATGACACCTTGATCCCTCCTGATAATCTCCACCAAGGACACAAACACAGAGCTCCTGCGTGCCATGGAGTGCTCGTGGAGACCAAACTACACTCCTCTGGGATTCAGTTAACTTCCACCTTCACGTAACAATTAGACACTTACAAACTCCAGTCCAGTTAGCCTAATTATGAATCAGTTCCCTCTGCCCCAGCTGTCTTCCCACCCTCATTACCTCGCCATGTCCCTCTCTCTCCCACACAGAGCAGCTCAGGCCAGATAGTCTAATAATAATGTGTCTGTCTGTTACCTAACCTTGACCAGCCTGAATACTTTCCCGCTTTCAGGATCCTCTTCCCCTGTGTTCCATTTCTCCCTCTCTAATGTCTTTTTTTGTTATCTAAGAGGGGCACTGGCCAAAAAATAAATAAAATGAATAAATAAATAAATAAATAAATAAATAAAAAAAGTTTACTGATTAAAAAAAAAAACCTGTATAAAAAGGATTCCACTTGTATTTAATTCTTTCATTGTTATCGTCATGCCTTGTTGACATTTAGCGAACACTTAAAACAATTATTTGGATGGGCACAGAATAATGATAAAATATAAGGTTAATATCGTCTTTTTCTAAGCTGTAGAACTGCATATTTAAGAAACTGCAATGGGGAAAGTGTCCGAAGATTGTAGATGGTTATGAGAAGATATCGTGCAGTGATGAAAGGGTTAACGAGTAATTTCACACATCGTTCCTTCTTCACCCACGGATCTTTATAATTTAACACCCTGACCGCCTCCACTTCATCCCTAATACACTCCAGCATTAGTAATTAAAGCACCGCAAATATGTCACACCAGACATTTTTCAGACTTACATGAGCTGCGGGGAGGGAAAGAAAACGAGAAGCGGGTGACTCTGGTCTTCCCCCCTTCAGTCAGCGGTTCAGTCCATCCATGTTCATCTATACACCATTACATCCTCCATTTACTGCTACGTTCTCCATCTACTATTTCAACTCCCTACCTTTCAATTACATCCTTCTTTCACTCTGCCCTCCATCCATCATTGCATCCACCGTTATATCCACCTCCTCTGCCTCCACTATTTCCCTACAGAACCACTCATACCTTTTTTTTTTTTTAATTCCACTTCCACCACCTCCATCATCTCCTCCACACCTCACCGTGCTCTTTACGTCACTGAGAAAATCTGACAAGTACTTACAAGTGATGAAGACGCAAATGAGATTTCTCTTTTACGTTCAATATACCCGTAAGTATTGAATTTCCTGGGGACCTCGTGTGTGCCGTGTGGGAGTGAATCAAGGCGTCTTGCTGGGCGTGGCGAAATGAATTGGTTGTCCATGAAAAGAAAACGAGATGAAAGGCAGAGAGAGAGAGAGAGAGAGAGAGAGAGAGAGAGAGAGAGAGAGAGAGAGAGAGAGAGAGAGAGAGAGAGAGAGAGAGGGGGTGGAATAAAAGTGACGGATGGATGAGAAAAAAAAGTATATAGTTTTAACTTAAATAAGGGATGTGATAAATTAAATATGGTGAATATGAGAGAAGAGATGAACGGTGGGGAAGCTGGAGGACGACGACGACGAGGAGAATAAGCAGGATAATAATTTCTTTCTCCTTATAACCTTTGCTTCGTTTAAAAAAATCATAATTTTATTATTAAACGTTTGCATTTAATATAACTGATCTCTCTCTCTCTCTCTCTCTCTCTCTCTCTCTGGAAAATAGATTAAAACAGTGACGAAAAAGAGATTACATTTATTTTGCCATCAGTCTCTACTGTCCGCCCGGGAGCAGGACGTAGGCACTGCTCAGTACAGTCTTGCTCCAGGGACGGTGACAGCTCTGTACTGACGTGTGCCTCACACCCAGCTGGCAAAGCACTAATGGAGGATGAAGGAATCGCAATAACCACAATTCTCATATTACAATGCTCGTATCAAGATTATGCAGAGTCGATAATTTTTTTTTTATATGTATAAATAAAAAAAAAAAAAAAACAGGAAATATTACGGTGCTGAAAAAAAAAAGAACAGAAATACACAAAATAATAACTCAAGACTGAAACAAACATGATAGAATAGGAAGTTGACCGTAATAAAAGATAAAGTAAACAATAACGGTTAAAAACGAAAAATGTATAAAAGATGACTGAAAAATAAATATATATAAACTTATAATACATTTTCACTCCGTCTTTTAATCCCTGCACAATGTCAAGGGCGAGGGACAGGTAAGTGAAGAGCTCAGGTGTGACAGGTAAATATCAAGGTGGAGCTGTAGATGACGCACAATACACCTGCTCACCCCTTGGCTAATTACACACCTGCCCCCAGACACCCACGCGCCTCACCAAAATATTATCCTTGAGGAATATAAATTTCTAAGTGATATAGAATGACCCGCCGCCCCTCCTACACAGATACCCTACGGACGGGGACCCAAAAGTGAAGAGTGACTGGAAATTTTAAAAGATAGGAGGGAAAATAAATGTGTAAAATGACTTCAGTATTAAAAAGGGGTACATTTAAAATAATATATGCGTCTGTCAATTAATCTGTCTACTGAAAATGAGTAAATACAGAATAGCTTTCATATATATTTGTTTGTTGACTTTTTTAATTAATTTATCTATCTATCTATCTATCTAACTAGCTATCTCTCTCTTTCAGTCTATACATCTGTCTGTGTGTCTGCTCTCTGTCTGTCTGTGTGTCTATTCTTCTGTTTGTTTATCTATCTATCTTTCTGTCTGTCTGTCTATCTACTTAATCCTTTCATCTATCTACATATCTATCTACAGGTTTGTCAGTCTGTTTGCTGATCTGTCTATCTGTCTGTCTGTCTGTCTTTCTCTTTGTCTGTCTGTGCCTGTCTGTGTGCCTGTTTCTCTATCTATCTATTATCAAACTTTATATTTTTCACAGGTACAACGAGGTATGAAATGATGAAAAAAAAATATAATTGCATATTGAAAAGCAGATTGCCATTAAAAGATCAGACCGCTTAACCATTAATACATTTATATACTGTATATGCTTAATATTATGGAATAAATTCTACAATATAATCCCTGTTTTGTTCCATCACGTATAAAAGTACAAAAGATGGACACACACACACACACACACACACACACACACACACACACACACACACACACACACACACACACACACACACACACACACACACACACACAAACTCTGAATGATAAAAGAAAGAAAGAAAGGAAGGAAGAAAAAAAAAACATGAATGATAAAAGAAAGACAGGAAGGAAAAGAGAGAGAGAGAGAGAGAGAGAGAGAGAGAGAGAGAGAGAGAGAGAGAGAGAGAGAGAGAGAGAGAGAGAGAGAGAGAGAGAGAGAACACGTTCCTACATATATTATCTTTAAAAACTCTAACATTTTACAACTAAAACCTAGCCATCTCCATCGGGCGGTGCTGGCCATTCGACATCTCCAGCGCCGGATTGTCGATGCCTTTGGGGTTGTCCTGGTGGCGGGGCTTCGTCGGCAGGGCGGTGACTTCCATGCTCCTGTCGCCGAACACATCCAGAGGGTCACGCAGGTAGCCCAGGTCGTAGAGGCGCCGCGTGAGCCAGGAGACACCGATGAGAGTGACCGCGGTGACCAGCATGGAGAGTGTTCTGGGTGGGGGAGAGTGTGAGGAGAGTTCTGAGGTGGGACGTTGATAAAAGTCCATTGTATTTAGGAGTAAGGGTGAAGATAAAACATATTATTAGAAAGGTACCTAAATATGATAAAAATTCAATCCAGATCTTTAAACTCTCTCTCTCTCTCTCTCTCTCTCTCTGTCTCACCTGAAGGGGAAATACTGAGTCCCGTCGATGTAGTAAGGGTACCTGATGACAGCGGGCACCCCGAGCACCTTCTCCCCGCCTGCAACAAAGAGAAAATGTGAGGAGAGAAGGGAGACAAAAGAAAACGTGAGGAGGGTAGGGTAACAAAGACAACGGAAGGAGGGAAGGAAAACTAAGAAAACATGAAGAGGAAAGAATAAAAAAGAAAACGTGAGGAGGGATGGCTAACAAAGAGAACGTGAGAAGAGAAAGGTAACACAGAAAACAAGAGAAGGAAGGAAAACAAGAAGACGAGAGGAAGGAAGGAGCACGCCAGTCTGGCCTCAGAAAGGAAAGCTGATGCAAATGAGATTAACGTGAGAGAGAATGATTGACCTTAGAATCTAATTATAATTGGTAGGTTTAGCGTGAGCAAATGAGGGAGGTTTTAGGGATTACCTGGAGAGAGAGAGAGAGAGAGAGAGAGAGAGAGAGAGAGAGAGAGAGAGAGAGAGAGAGAGAGAGAGAGAGAGAGAGAGAGAGAGAGAGAGAGTGGGTGGGTGGGTGGGGGAGTGCAGATAGATGAACAAGCTGACAGATGGAAAGGCAGTGACAGACAAGACAAACGAAACACAGAAAAAAATAGACTGATACAGTTTTTATACAGAAAAATGAATATTCAGATGGAAACGAAAAAAAAAATGATGCTATATATATAAGCACGTAAAAAAATGGATGAGGAAAATGGAAGACTGGATCCGGAACTTACCATCCTAAAAAAATAAATAAATAAATAAAATATACACACACATATATATATATATATATATATATATATATATATATATATATATATATATATATATATATATATATATATATATATATATATATATATATAGTAATGTTTAAGCTTTTTTTCTGAATTCCAACCAGATATTCGAGGAAGATGACAAATGATAAAAAAATAATAACAATAATAACAAAAAAACGAAGACGTACATTGTGAATCTGAATGAATAAAATATAAGAAAAAGAAAGGAAAAAAAAACAACAACAATAACTAAAAAGAAATATTCCACATAAATCTGCTATTCAACCAGAAGGAGTTTGAAGGAGAAAGAGAGAGGCAAAGGAAAGGGAAAGAATGACAGTTCCAGGAAGCAACAGAAAATGAACAAGAAGAAAAGGAAAAAGAAACGTATATAAAAAAAAATACACCACGAGGAAATGCGAATTGCTGGCAGGAAATGGAGAGAAAAAAAGGAAAAGAAAATGGAGATGACCAAGATGCATAACTTTCATAGATGGTTAAGAAATTACTGAAGGAGGAAAGATGAGAAGATGGAGGAGATGAGATGAAAGAAAGATGAGAGGAGAGAGAGAAGTAAGGAGGAAGGGTTAGAAGGTGGGGAAAGAGGAAAAGGAGCAAGAGGAGGAGGATGAAGAGGACAAGGATAAGGAGGAGGAGGGGGAGGAAGAGGAAGAAAAAAAGAACAAGAACAAGAAAACAGATAACAAAAACAAAGAAAAATACACAAGAAGAAAAAAAAAAGGAAAGAAGCAAAAAGAGAAAGAATAAAGGAAGATGAACAGCAGGCGGGGAGAGAGAGAGAGAGAGAGAGAGAGAGAGAGAGAGAGAGAGAGAGAGAGAGAGAGAGAGAGAGAGAGAGAGAGAGAGATTTACTCCTCTCGTAACTCCCACCTCGCTGCCAAAACATCATAAAATATTAAACGTGTGTTGCCCATCGTAGCTACCACAGTCTGAAACGCTTCGCCGCACACTGACTACTTTCAAAAGGACCACGGGTATTTATGACTGCTTTTATGGTTCTAGTAATAGATGAACACCATTCCTACACTATTATCAGGAAAAACACTCTTGAGAACCAGGCTAATCATCTCTGTGACCTTTGAAAATAGTCGAGGTGAGGAGTGCTCTTAAGAATGTTTTTTATGGTTCCAGTGACAGATTAATGAGATTTCTACACTATTATCATATAAAAAAAAATAAAAAAAACACATTTGAGAGCCCCGCTAGTCATCTCTGTGGCCTTTGAAAATAGTCGTGATGAGAAAGTAAAGCGTTTCAGAATACTGGCGTAGCTCAATGTTTGCACTTACCCAAGATGCGAAGGAGGAAGCCCAGCAGGTATGCCGCGATGGAGCCGTAGGTGTTGACTCGCTCGGGGAAGTGCACGGCGAAGGTCAGTTGTGGGAAGAGCATCACGAACACCAGGTCACCGCACAGGTAGCTGGGAATTGACAGGTGCAGGTAACTAACGCACGTACATACATACACACCAATAAACAGGTAGATAGGTAATTAAATACACAGAATTAACACACTCACGCAGGAATAAACAGGTAGATAAATATATAAGTACATGAAAAAAAGAATATATATATAAAGATAAAAACATACAAGATCATAGATTATCAGGAAAAAAGGAAGATGAAGGAAATGAATGGATAAAGATAAGCAGGAAAAAAAAAAAACAGAATTAAAGAAATAGATGAAGTAAACAGACTGATGAAGGAAAAAAAAAAAACACAAGTATGGCAAGAAAATTAAATATTGCCACCTAAAAATAGAGGAAGTGGAAATAGAGACGAAAAGAGACAAGTGAAAAATACTACATACATGCTTATGTTTATAGTTTGAAAAGTCGAATTAAATTAAGTAAAAAAAAAAAAAGAATAGAGGGAAGAATTGTGAGAAATAAAAAAAAAAGTAAGTCGAATCATATAAAAGAAAAAAATGGGGAACAATAAGAAGTAAAACAAAAATAAATAAATAAACAAATAGATAAATAAATAAATATGCCAGTCGAAGAAAAAAATGAAAGCAAGTGGAAGTATAAAAAGATCAAACATTTATGAAAAAAAAATGAAAAGTAAAGAAAGTACGATAGTTTTGAAGGATACAAGAACAATGCAAAAAAGACAATTTGGCATGTACAACTATACACACACACACACACACACACACACACACACACACACACACGTATTTCGTCTTCGGTGTCATCCCAATTTCATTAAGGTTCCTTACTGAGATTTTTAATAAAGGACGGTATTTTTTTATTCCATTGTTTACTGTTTTCGTTCTCTCCCCGCGCTGCACAACAGACTCCCTGAATATATTATTTTTCTTGCATATATAATTTGTTACGTCATGTTCTTTTCGCTGAAACTACGGGGAAACAAAAATAACAAAAAGTGAGAGGATGGAAAGCCAAGTACCATTAACCATTTTCTATAATTAACAAGTCCCCGTTTTCACTCTTTTTAGTAAATTTTTTATACGTTATTTTTTGGCGCAGATGTACTGTGAAATTTTTATATTTTCCATTCTGATATATATATATATATATATATATATATATATATATATATATATATATATATATATATATATATATATATATATATATATATATATATAAATATATATTTTTTTAGTTATTAATACTATTCTTCAAATACCTTCAATATTTTTCTTCCTTTTCTAGCTTTGGTTTCTTGTTTATGAGTTCGGAGAGAGAGAAGAGCCGCGATGTCAACAATTCTGCTTCTCCTTAGTTCGATACATGAAGGAGCATTGATTCGGAGCTTCGAACCCTCGCGAATCACACGGGAAATGTGGAGAGGTGTGAGAGAGGCCTTGAATCTTGCGGGTAACACGCAGGAGACACGAGTGGGCGTGAGAATTAAACAGTTTTTAAGAGTATTCATTCTGTGCATAAAGTAAAAAAAAGTTTAAAGGAAGTGAATTGAAAGTTTAGCGTCCGGATGACACAGTGAAGCGCGCACGGCTGCTAGTCTGCGTTCGTATGTTCGAACCACCCTCAGGTTTAGATCTTTTCACTGTTGTCGGACGGTATTGAGAGGTCCCGGCATGCACATCAAGCGTGTGACTGGTATAGTGTTCGGTTAGGTTACATTAGGTTCGCTCTCCCACTTATTTGCGACCTTTGACCTTTCAGGGAATGAAGTGAGGAATAAATAGGAAAAAAGGATAATATAACACATGGGTTAATACGTAAGAGTACCTAGGGAAGTGCTAATAAATGGAGAAATGATGAGCCAGAGGATTATGAGGTACAGGAAGGTAAGATGTAGTGCAAAACGAAACGGAGAGAGAGAGAGAGAGAGAGAGAGAGAGAGAGAGAGAGAGAGAGAGAGAGAGAGAGAGAGAGGTGACGCATGATCTAAACTTGCCATTGATTGGAGCATCAGGGAGCCCGCCACACCGCGTCACTCATTACGGGCCAGTCACCAGCCAGCACACCCACCTAGCATGTGATCTTCATTAATTAAGGATGATATTCTGTTCTGCCCACGTGTTGATGACCCTGAGTCCTTGACCTCGCCACCACTCGCCACTAGCTTCCTCCTCAACACAAACTCTTCCTCGGGACTGAGAAACTTCACTGTTGATACCGCTCGACTTCTTGAAACACGAGACGTAAATTAAATGTTAAGATTACCTTTTAGCCTGGTGTTATTGGGAATTCCTGGTGTGTGTGTGTGTGTGTGTGTGTGTGTGTGTGTGTGTGTGTGTGTGTGTGTGTGATAGACGACCATATTCTGAAACTCTTCTATCTGGACCTCCACTACTTTCAAAAGGCTCTAAAGGAAGTTACAAGGGATTTTAAGGGTTTTAAGAGTTGTTCGTACTATCAATGTTTTTCACCTCGTGGTAAAAGTACTACTACTACTACTACTACTACTACTACTACTACTACTACTACTAGTAGTAGTAGTAGTAGTAGTAGTAGTAGTAAGATGATAACAAGAAAGAGCATAACTATTTCTAGTAAAAAAAAAAAAAAAAAAAAGGAGAAAGCAAAACAACAACAACAACAACGCATAAAGGCTTATTTTCAACACCACAAAGCCCCGCCAAGCTACAACACACAATGCTTCGCCACAGCAGCAGCACCACGGCACAACACCACGCCACAAAACACCACACTACCCACGCTGCACAATATGACTAAAAAGGTGGTCGGCATGAAGGTAAGAGCATCAAAAGAAGTACTGGGGAAAACAATTTTTTGTTACACATGCCTATTATGGAGACGCGAAGCAGCTTTTGTGAGTAATAATATGGCTTTGGGTTCTTTGTGGAATGATGTCTGACAAGTTAGAGAGAGAGAGAGAGAGAGAGAGAGAGAGAGAGAGAGAGAGAGAGAGAGAGAGAGAGAGAGAGAGAGAGAGAGAGAGAGAGAGAGAGAGAGAAAACCTTCCCTACCATCTTCCTGCCTTCCATTTTGCCTCCTTGAGTGTGTGTGTGTGTGTGTGTGTGTGTGTGTGTGTGTGTGTGTGTGTGTGTGTGTGTCCCAGAAGTCTTATTAACCCATCTCCCTTTAAGCATAAAAAGGACAACATAAAACCATAAGAACACGAGAAAATAAGACAAATAAGCATACAGAAAAAAAAAAAAAACACGGCCAAGTTGAAGGGGGAAGAGCCTAATGAAGGAAAGACGGTTGTAACAGAGTATCATTTATTCCTTCCACTCCGTCTCAGAAAAAGGATTGATTGATGTTTTCTAGGAACGCAAACACGCACACACACACACACACACACACACACACACACACACACACACACACACACACACACACACACACACACACACACACACACACACACACAGAAGCTTTATAGGGAAGAATGAAGATTAAGGATGTGACGCTCGGACAGGATGAATAAGTAGAGAGAGAGAGAGAGAGAGAGAGAGAGAGAGAGAGAGAGAGAGAGAGAGAGAGAGAGAGAGAGAGAGAGAGAGAGAGAGAGAGAGAGAGAGAGAGAGAGAGAGAGAGAGAGAGAAAATTTTTGTTTTATCAATTTATTATGCTCTTACAGCGATAAACCTAGTACAGACCTAATTCTCGGTATACACAGAATACTCGTGACACGCAGGACAATAAAAATGTACATTTAGGCTGGAATTGACATGTAGGTAGGTATCAACACCCACCAAAGTGTAGGTGTCGCACTAAAACAGTATCTAAATTATTGCCATCCAGGAGAAAGTGACAGACATGAATTGTTGGCCCTGTGGCAGCAGGTCTCGCACTGAGGGACACTCGAGGCAGTAGTGATGGAGACTATTTGCGTTAGGACAATCACACAGCTTACAGGTGGAGTAGTGGGGCACGTGCCCTGTCTCGGAGAGCTGCCACAGCTGTTTGTAACCCAGCCGAAGCCGAGCTGTCACAATATTGTTTCTGCGGATCATGAGTCCGTTTCGGTGATACCTCGGAGGAGAGAGACGAAAGTGATCATAATGCTGTATGGATACTCTGTGAGTGAGCTCAGCTTCCACGCGGCGGAGAGTAGGGAGGAGAGCGGCAGAGGGTATGATCCGCTTGTAGCAGGGGAGGGAGGGTGTTACGTCCTCTGGCAGCTGCTGGTCACAGGCCCTTTGGCTGGGAAGTCCACTTTTATCATTGGCAGCGATTCCAACATGGGAAGAATCCACAGAAATATGGAGAGGCAGTGTAATGCGATATGAGTGTAATGCGGAGCAAGATGGGGGATGTGGAGGCACTTGACGCTGAAGGAGAAGACGCTGGCATGTATTTCTTCGACAATGGAAGGCAGACTGAGCTCATGTTTACTATCCTGGTGGAGGTCGGACACCCGAGAATATACAGTATCACTTTCTTTTGGAATATTTTTAAAGGTTCTAGTGAGGTCTTGGAGAGCTGACTTAAGGCAGGGGAGAGAGAGTCTATGGCTGACCGTATGAAGGCAATGTATATATGGCTCTTGTCAAGGGGATGGGGATTCCGGCAGCATTATTAACGAGACACTTGAAAGTGACAAAGCGCTGATCTAGTCGCTGGAGGAGACTGAATGATAGGATGGAGGCGCTGGCGAGCAGGTACAGCTCGGGTGATGTGTACCGGCGCTCCTAGGAATAGATACTGTGTACCGGCGCTCCCAGGTATGGATACTGTGTGCAAGGCAGGGTAACACTGTGACCTGCAGTAAATACGGGGAGAGTTCTGGGTCCCCGAGGAGAGTGTACTCCATTCTTGTCTGGAGAGAGGATAAGGTAGACAGAGAGAGAGAGAGAGAGAGAGAGAGAGAGAGAGAGAGAGAGAGAGAGAGAGAGAGAGAGAGAGAGAGAGAGAGAGAGAGAGAGAGAGAGAGAGAGAGAGAGAAACAGGCAGAAAGACAAAATATTGATAAGGAATAATAAATTTAGGCCCAGGGAAGGAGGAGGAGGAGGAGGAGGAGGAGGAGGAGGAGGAGGAGGAGGAGGAGGAGGAGGAGGAGGAGGAGGAGGCGGAGGAGGAGGAGACACCTGAACGACAACTCCTTATCCTCCTCCTCCTTATCCTCTCCCTACTTTCAAGATTTTTCCTTCAGCTCTTCACTTTGGCAGCACACACACACACACACACACACACACACACACACACACACACACACACACACACACACACACACACACACGCACGGCAGTTTTTCTTTCATCTTTTTTCCAAGGTGACTCTCTCTCTCTCTCTCTCTCTCTCTCTCTCTCTCTCTCTCTCTCTCTCTCTCTCTTGCGGCAATCAAACATTTTTTTCTTCTTCCCCGTTTCTATGTATTGTTAGAGAGAGAGAGAGAGAGAGAGAGAGAGAGAGAGAGAGAGAGAGAGAGAGAGAGAGAGAGAGAGAGAGAGAGATTACCTATGATTGATGATGGCAAAAAGGGAAAAAATCTGACTGAAAAGTGTAAAAAATAGAGGATATTGAAGAGAAAATCTTAATACGAAAAAAAACATAAGAATTAATAATCAATAACAAAAGAAATACTGAGTGAAAGAAGACAAATAAACGAAAGGAAAGAAAAAAAGGATTGAAGGAATAGAAATATACAAAATAAATTAGGGAGTGTGGTCATTAAAAATATGAAGAAACAGAGATTACAGAAAAATATAATTATGCGTAAACAGCCAAAAGGGAAATGGGAGAATGAATGCAAAGTGGCTGAATGAATGAAGTTATCTGGTGGGGGAAAAATACGATGACGAAAGAAGAAGGGAACAAACATGAAACACAGTGAAAAAATTAAAAAAAGAAAATGGAAGAGGCTGAGGAAAGGAAAAAAAGGGCTAAAAAAAAAACAGACACTGAAAACTGACATGACGAAACGGAGAAAAGAGAAAGAAAAAGGAAAAAAATCGTCAGAGGAGCAGGAAACAGGAAAATGGGGGAAAAAGTATGCCACACCTCACTGCTTCAGATCAACAACTGCAAAAATGTCCAAATCAATTCTGACTTTTCTCGTTTTCTTTATTTGTCTCTTTTCTGTTTTGAAATCTGAGTCACTTCATTATTTAAAAACTCTGCCGACTACAATGGAAAGGTGGTAGTGGTGGTGGTGATGGTGGTGGTGGTGGTGGTGGTGGTGATAATTTCCTGCGTTTATTTTACTGTTTGTTGTTTTTTCGGGACGAAGATAAAAATAAAAGATAGAAAAAATGGTTACAAGGAGCACTCTCTCTCTCTCTCTCTCTCTCTCTCTCTCTCTCTCTCTCTCTCTCTCTCTCTCTGAGTAGTTCCTAACAAAAGACAAACATTAAGAAGAAAGTATAAATTCTTGTCAGATGAGCAGTGACGAGGAAGAGGAGGAGGAGGAGGAGGAGGAGGAGGAGGAGGAGCGAGAAATATCAGAGAAACATGATACCAGAGAGAGAGAGAGAGAGAGAGAGAGAGAGAGAGAGAGAGAGAGAGAGAGAGAGAGAGAGAGAGAGAGAGAGAGAGAGAGACAAAACATCTTAAAAACACACAATTTCTAAACGCTGAACACTCCAATAACAAATACACACACACACACACACACACACACACACACACACACACACACACACACACACACACACAAACATAAAATAAATAAATAAATAAATAAATACATTCGAACAGACGCCCTCACCACTGGTACTCACAACAGCTGGTAGATGGAGTTCCCCTGAATAGCGATGGCGGAGGCGCAGACAGCGACGACCACTACTGACACACGCATCACCCACAGCACCTCCTTTTCACTCGCCTGCGTAAAGGAGGGATCATTAGGTTAGGATCATTAGGTTAGGTTACGTTAGGTTAGGGTAGGGTAGGTTAGTTCACTAGTTCGTTAGTTAGTATTCTTTTGGTATTTTATTCAGTTTCGTTCGTTTGTTCATTGTTTATTTATTTTGTTAGTTAGCTGGTTCGTTCGTTGCTTACTTGGCTAGTTAGTCAGTGTGTGTGTTTGTTTGTTATCAGTCAGTCAGGTTAGTTTGGTTTAGTTTGCTTGTTTGTTAGTTATCTAGTAATTTCGTTTCTTGGTTAGTTGGTTATTTAGTCAGTCAGTCAGTCAATCAGTCAGTCTTGCTAGTAATTAACAGAGTGAGTAAGACTAAGTAAGTAAGTAAGTAAGTAAGGAAGGAAGGAAGGAAGGAAGGAAGGAAGGAAGGAAGGAAGGAAGGAAGGAAGGAAGGAAGGAAGGAAGGAAAGAAGGTCGTTAATTAGGTTAGTTTAAAAAAGATGTTATGACTTGTTGACGTTAATGTTGTTGCTATACACAGACTAATCAATTAATCATTATCATCATACAGAACATCGCTACTGTAATCATCAACCTTGAACGAAAAAAAAAAAGAAGTGTGTAAAGAAGGAAAATACTCGTAAAAATAAGCCGTGAAAAGGAAAAAAGGAAAAAGAGGATTAAGAGGAATTAGGAAAATGATAAACTAAGAGACAGAATTCATGAATACGAAATTGCAGGTACGAGAGAGAGAGAGAGAGAGAGAGAGAGAGAGAGAGAGAGAGAGAGAGAGAGAGAGAGAGAGAGAGAGAGAGAGAGAGAGAGAGAGAGAGAGAGAGAGAGAGAGAGAGAGAGAGAGAGAGAGAGAGAGAGAGAGAGAGTTAAAAGTAAGAAAAAATTATGAGACAACTGAAAATAACATCGTAAAAGTACTTGAATTAAAGCCACCAGGACACAAAACTTTCCTTTGCATTTGGGGAAAAAAGCAGGAAAAATAAAGGAAAAAAGGGATGATATACGGCGCATTAATTTTTTCCCAGAACTTCTTGAATATGAAAGTAAAAATAAAGAAAAAAATAATAATCCTTCTTTGGAAAGTTTGCAGCGTGAAAGTGAAAGAGAGAAAATGAGGATAAAAGATGAAAATATATATGATGTTTTCATTCCCTCCAAAACTTCCACCAAGAAGAAAAAAAAGCCAAGAAAAATTATAATAAATTAAATAAGGAAACGAAAGAAAAGTTTAAGCTTATAATAAATAAATAAAAAAAAACAAGAAGTGGAACAAATCTACATAAAAATAAAACAAAGACCAAGAAGAAGAAGAAGAAAAAAAGAATAAAAAGAGAGAGAGAGAGAAAAATAAAAAGAAAAAAACAAACATGGGATAATCCACTGACGAAAAATAGAAGAAAACAAATAACAAAATAAAAAAAAGAATGAAAAAACAATAACTGCATTAGTGAACGAAAATAATACAAATCAACTCAAGGGAAATGAAATATATGATGGATTCAGGTATGAGGAATCAACAGAGACAAAAACACTGTGAAAAGATTAAGGTAAATACTGAGTGGCCTAAAACACTGAGTTAATTACACGTTGAAGAGAAAGCAGAAATAAAAATAACAAGTGGAAGAGAAGGAGGAGGAGGAGGAGGAGGAGGAGGGGGAAGAGGAAGTACAACAGCAAGGACAAGAACAACAAGAACATAAAGAACAAGAACAAGAATAACAAAAGAACAATGAAAACAAAGCAAGAACAAGAACAATAACAAGAACAAGAAAAATAAGAACAAAACAAGAAAGAACAAAGCAACAACAACAACAACAACAACAACAACAACAACAACAACAACAACAACATTATAATCCTGAAATTAAGAAAAACACGGTATCCTATTAATTTTTTTCTGCTACATTGTTAATTCAAAATTCTCTCTCTCTCTCTCTCTCTCTCTCTCTCTCTCTCTCTCTCTCTCTCTCTCTCTCTCTCTCTCTCTCTCTCTCTCTTCAGTTACGCAAAAAAGGGAAAGGACAAGAGAAGAGAAGAGGGAAAGAGGAACTGGAGGAGAAAAGCAAGTGAGAGACACCAAAGGAAAAAAGCCAGAATGAGAGAGAGAAGGAATGGAAAAGAAGGAGGAAAACATGAAGGGAAAAAAGTAAGTGAGGCTGCAGCGAAAAGGTAAGGAGGAAAAAAAGAAAAAAAAACTTTGTAACGGAAAGATTTTGTGGAGAAAAACTGTGAGATTAGTGAGAGAGAGAGAGAGAGAGAGAGAGAGAGAGAGAGAGAGAGAGAGAGAGAGAGAGAGAGAGAGAGAGAGAGAGAGAGAGAGAGAGAGAGAGAGAGAATGTAGATACAGCAACATCTACACAAGCCGATACTTAAAGAAACAAAACACTCACGCTCCGGCGAAACACATTCCTGTAGATGTTATTGGCGAACATAGAGGAGGCGGAGAGCACGGAAGAGTCAGCGGAGGACATGACGGCAGCGCTGACGGCCCCCAGACCCAGGAAGGCGACCCACTGTAAGGAGAAACATAACGGAATGAGAACATACTAACTAGAGAAATATCGTTCCACCAATTAAGAACGTCGATGCACTGAAAAGCTGAAAACACTGAAAAAGAAAAAAAGAGAAAGTAGAAGGGTTAATTTGATCTTTTCTATGCTACAAAAGTATTTACGAGACTGCACTATATAAGGAAATGTCTAGAAAGTTGTAGGTGGATACAGGAAAATATCTGTCTATCAGTGAACGTTAATTGTGTGTAATGTACTGTGTGGTGTGGTGTAGTTGAGTTGCATGTAGGTTATATGGTTGAATGGTGATCTGTGCTTTAAATGTATTCGATGGTTTGGGGTTATATGACTGAATTGTATGGGACTGTATGGTTGGTTTGGGTTGTATGGAATCGTATGGCTGAATAATATTGTATTGCCTGGTTTTTATTTATTTGCTTATATATTTGCTATAAGTGTTCCATATTTTTACCGTAAGTGCATCGAATTCCCACTTTTTTAACGTTTTATGTCAGACTTAACTGTTTACTATTAGATTACTGAATACAACAACATCAACGTTTACCTTGTGCTGATTTCATTTGTCGTATTAAATGTGCAATATGTGTCGTGAACCCTCTACTGAATAACTGTATGCCTAAGTACTCGTATGGGATTTTATTTATACTTGGCGTTTAAACTATAGCAATGTATGGATTTTAAACACCAAGCCAAATTAACCGTATTTAATTAAGGTATGTTTTTTATTAAGTGTATAATATAAAGGAACACAGGACACAACACAGGATATGAAGGAAGTGTAGAATAGCGAAGGAGTGTGTAAGTGAAGGAGGCAGTGAGTCAGATAGTGAAGAAAATGAACAAGTAGCACCATCTCCTTTGCATTATTTTTTTCCCTCTTCTTTTGTTTCCTCCGGTGACGTGTTTTCCTTCCCTTTCTCTTTCCCTTTCTTCCTTCCCTCCTTCCTCTATTCTTCGGTGACGCAACCATCCTTCCTGTCTTTTTATCTCCTCCTCCTTATCAGCTCCTCGTAATTCATCCAGCCAGTCCTTCCTCCCCTCTTTCCTTCCCTTCTTCCTCCATCGTTCCTTCTTCCCCTTCCCCTCCATCTCCTTTCTTCCCTCATTCTCTTCTTTCTTTCCTCTCTCCTATCTATTACATTCCTTTCATTTCTCCCTTCTTCTCTCCCACGTTCCCTTCTATCTTTACTCTCTCTTCTCCTGCTTTGCTTTCCTTCCATCTCTCCTTCTTTTCCCCTTTTCCTCATACTCTTCTTTCCTTCATCCTTTTATCAGTCAATTCTTTCCTACTTCTTTCCTTTTCCTGTCTTCCTTCTTTCCTCAATCTCTTCTTTCCAATCTCTCCTACCGTCTCTCTCACTCTCTCCTTTCTATCCCCCCTCCCCCGGGAATCATCTCTTTTGCACATAAAAGATACAGTCTACATAACCTCCACAACTCTCAAAGGGACGAACGCAACCTTAGCCAAAAGAGTCTTCGAGTAAAAGATATTTTTTTTCCTGGCATGATTACGCGTCTCAGCCATTTTTTTTTTTATCAGGTTCTCTCTCTCTCTCTCTCTCTCTCTCTCTCTCTCTCTCTCTCTCTCTCTCTCTCTCTCTCTCTCTCTCTCTCTCTCTCTCTCTATCTATCTATCTCTCTGTCTCTCGCTCGCTCGCTCGCTCGCTCGCGTTAGTAAAGGGAGGAGAGAGGAAAGAGACGGATGGAGAGAAGAAGAAAGAGATGGAAATGAGCGGAAGTTTGTCTGGGTGATACACAGAGAGAGAGAGAGAGAGAGAGAGAGAGAGAGAGAGAGAGAGAGAGAGAGAGAGAGAGAGAGAGAGAGAGATTGAACACACTCCATCTATAAAATGACCACAACCAACAAATTCAACACTCCATCTCTCGTACCTTCGCTTTGTGTCCTTTCCTTATCTCTGTTCCCTTTCTTCTTCTTTGTCATGTTCTTCATCATCTCCGCGTGTCTGTCCCAGATTTGTACATTCCTCGTTTCTTTTTCCTTCTGTATGTGTGTGTGTGTGTGTGTGTGTGTGTGTGTGTGTGTGTGTGTGTGTGTGTGTGTGTGTGTGTGTGTGTGTGTGTGTGTGTGTGAGAGAGAGAGAGAGAGAGAGAGAGAGAGAGAGAGAGAGAGAGAGAGAGAGAGAGAGAGAGAGAGAGAGAGAGAGAGAGAGAGAGAGAGAAAAGAAACAGATGTGCAGGTAATGAACACACACACACACACACACACACACACACACACACACACACACACACACACACACACACACACACACACACACACACACACACACACACACACACACACACACACACACACTCTCTCTCTCTCTCTCTCTCTCTCTCTCTCTCTCTCTCTCTCTCTCTCTCTCTCTCTGGTAATATTGGTAATAATTCCTAACCAGCAAGTTAATTGGAAGGCCTTTGTCTCACCTTCACACCTACTCACTTCAGATCACCTTCCCAATTTCTCTACTTCTACCTCGAATTGTCGTCCCTAATTAACGAGCCACACGCGTCTCGTCTCGTGGGATGATGATAATTTGCTGATAAATTTTGATATAGTAGAAAAAAATGAAATATACATATGTTTAAGTAAGAAAACACTGCTAGTTTTATCCGCAAATTTAGTCTCATTTCTATGAAAACATGAGGCAGACAGACAGACAGACAGACAGACAGATAGACAGACAGAGACACAGATCAGTCGCTCTCAACACTATAAATATAACTATTTTTGCTCACCAGTTCGGTTTCATTACTGTAAAAATGTGAGAGACAGATAGACAAAGAGACAGAGAGACAGACAAACCAATCACTCACAGCGCTATACGTAAGCTGCACTGTAAATCCAGCTGTTTCCACATAAGAGAATGATGCTGGTTTTATTCACAAAGCAGGTGTGGGTACTGTGAAAACGTAAGACAGACAGACAGACAGACACTTTCTGCAGTAAAATATATTCTATCACTATTTTAACGAGGTCATTGTCAGCGCCTACCCTTTGTGCACCGTTACGTTACCTCCGCCGTACCACAGCACAGCACAGCACAACACAAAACAAAACACATGGGTCTCATCTGCTACGTGTCACCTTGAAGCTTTTGTGGGCACGTGGCACAGGAAACAACGCCACGCGAGTCATCCATCTCATCCACCTCCTCCTCCGCCACCTCGTTAGGATAAACATGTATGTTGTTATTTGCTGTTTCCATTGTATTCCTTTGTCCTCGTGTTCCTCCCCTTCCCCCTCGGGTACAAAGGATTCTTTTCAACAGGGTACGGAATGAGATGAATCTGAGTTAAGAAATTAATGTTCCTTATTAAGTAACCCACAGGCATTGCTGTTTTCTTTTAAAGTGTCGAGGAGGCTGGTCAAAGGCACAAAAATTTAAAAAAATCCGTCAGTGTGTTGCACCCAAAAAGAAACCGTGCGAGAGGAAGAGGAGCTGGCCAAAAAATTCATTCGTCCTGATGCGCCTCTTTTAAAATAGTTCAAGTCGTTGATAGAAGGACAAACAAGCATTCCAACGTTTACGAAGGAAGGAAAGAGTAGAGATGCTAGTTAACTCTTGTACTGGTGATATGGACAGAAGAGGGATGAGAGTGAGTAGATTGTCTTGAGCAGGGAGGCCGCATGAGGGAAGGAGTCGACGAGAGGAAAAGTTTTTTGCTCCATTCTGTTTAGGAGAGCTGTGTTAGCTGAACTCCTGTAAGTGGAAGCAGTACTTCATATATGGACGGATAAGGCTCCTTTGTGGAGTTAGTAGCTGGAAGAGGCAAAGCACTGGCGGAGGCGTCTCAGAATACTAGCTTCCATACGAGTACATACTGCTGGGAAACGGTCGTGTTTACGTGATGTTACTGTAAAGTTACGTGCTTGATGGAGTCGGCAAGGGTTTCGAGAAGTTTGTGAGCTACGAACGAACGGTGCTTTTGAAATATTGCACTGACATCAATACTGCAACTCTCACCCTCATGTATTACTGCAAATGGGTCATGTTTATGGTATCATCATTATCTCGTCTTTGCTGTGGGTGATGTGGGCGTAGAGAAGCTTGTTAGTCAAGAACGAATGTCACTTTAGACGCATCGCGCTGGCAAAACCATTACTATTAAAATAACTAATCAACAACCATAGTCAGAAGTCACGTGATCTTCTGCTATCCGTTCCAATTTAATCTGCGTTTTCTCTCAGTCTTTTCGTCTTCCGATCAGCTGATGGTCCCCTTAAAAAAATATAAAAAATGACAACTGGCAAACTGTTAGCAGATCGGAGGGTTTTAGAGCGAAGGAAAAGATGGACACAACAAAAGTGAGTATTCTGTTAACTCGACCAGTGACCATGACTACTTTCACTGTCGTTCCCTTAAGTCCTGTACGACATTCACCATCGTTGCCTCTTTCCCCCATCGTCGTAACTCTCTCACTGCTAGACAAGTTTAACTGTTATCACCTACTGTTTTTTAGACGTCTATTTTTGTATCATCCCTCGAAGGTTTCTGTAACAAAAAAAAAAAGAAAAAAAAAGAAAAGAAAAGAAACAATATTAATCTCATTTCCTTTTTTCTGTATTCATGCAAATAATTTCTTTATTAGTTTGAATTATAAAAAGAAAAAAGATAACCATAGCAGTAAAGGCACCAGTTAGGTACAACAACACCACAAACACACTACACAATACTTCACATCAATCTCATTCATCAGTGCTAGTCCCCAAGACGTAGCTTCGTGCTGTACATCACGCTAAGAGAGCCAGGCGGAGAGATTCCTCCTGAGTGGGCGGGAACTGACTCCTTTACATCGTCAGAAGGAAAAATGAAGATGAAGGGGAGTGAGGGACAGAAGAGTCCTTGTAGCTGCGTCGAGGGAGATGGGAAGCCGCCTCGAGAAGTACTCCAATCTACCACCATTGTGATGCTCTTTGTGGATGGGACGAGAGAGCCGAGGGGCGAGGGTCGAGGGGGAAGGTTGGAGGGGGAAGAGAGAGGTCGAGAAGGTTATTGTGTGTCTCCAGGAGAAGGAAATGCAGAAAGTTAATATTGTCCAAATGAAGATGGAGGGACGGAGGAGGTCAAGTGAAGTGATGGTATGGAGACTTTACCAGCAGAGGCAGAGTAAATTAAAATGGAAATTGAAGTTGTTTTATTCTTCTTTTCAAATATTTCAAAGACGAGGTTCATATTTTCCTCAATACAGATGAAGACTGCAGGGAAGTCAACAGAATCAAAATGGACATCGTACCTAAAGTAACTTATTTCTTTCAGCACAACACAGAGTTAAGGGCGCGCCGCGCAGCAGCCTCGCCACCCCGGGCTTTGCTCTTCAAGGAAATATTGAGGTACTTATGATGAATATTTCCCAGCTGCCACATTCTCAGAGAAGAGGGAATCCACCACAAATATGATGGAATTTTAAAATTTTCTCCATCAGCGATTTAAAAAATATTTCGTGAAGGAAATTCAAATAACATTACGTAACGGAACCCCTCTTCCATCGTTTTATATATATATATATATATATATATATATATATATATATATATATATATATATATATATATATATATATATATATATATATATATATATATATATATATATATATATATATATATTTACTTATTCATTTCTATTTTTTTTATTTATCTTTTTCTGTATTAACTTAAAGAAACTCTAGGTCACAAGAAGGTCATACAACTCCGCTCATACAACTCCGCAATTTTTGCTAAGTACGGGGATATGTTAGGCTAGGTTTACTAATATGATATCACCTAACCGAGTCTAACATAACAACCAAACCTGATCTAATGTAGTTTGATCTAAGCTAACCCAACCTAACGTAACGTAACCTTTGCTAACCTAGCGTGACCTGGCTTTACCTAGCATGTATGCTGCCCTAACGCAACTCAACTCAACTCTACGCTGACCAAATCAAACCTTATCGCCAAAAATAAAGGTGGGTTGGCAGTCATGAAGCAATCGCAATGCCCACTGTCCGCCGCCCCACAGTCTGTGCCTCCACTTGGTAAGTTTAGTGGATAGCTTAACAGGAAAACTTTGGCTCTCGGACAACCCTCGGCCACTCTGGTGCTCCTGGCAGGAGTGGAGTCCTTGATGGGAATTGAGACTAACTGGAGTCCCATGGAGCACAAGAAAGGGGAGTTCTCTCTCTCTCTCTCTCTCTCTCTCTCTCTCTCTCTCTCTCTCTCTCTCTCTCTCTCTCTCTCTCTCTCTCTCTCTCTCTCTCTGTGTGTGTGTCAACTATATAATGCCGTATATATTTCGTCCTTTTACATGAAACACAGGAAATATATCGTTGTTAATAGGAGGAGGCTGTGTGTCGATGAAGGCATCATACAGTGGTCCCTTTCCATGAGTCAAGGCGTGGGAGCACCAAGCAATCAACACACACACTTTTCCGCCAGTGAGAGGAGCGCGGGGAGACACAAGTACTGATGGCCTCCAGTCTTTTCTTAATTCCGAAAGTGTCTGTGCGTATTCTTATCCTTACTTTCCAGAAAATATACTTGTTCATTCTTTTCTTTCTTCCGAGAATATTCAGGCTTATTATTTTCTTGTAGTATCAAGAACGTCCGTGTCCAGATCTGTCCCCCAGCTTTCTAACATTTCTTTCCTTATTTCAGAAAGTGTGTGTCTTTCCTTTCTTATTTCTGAGAATGTCCGTGTCATTTATTTCATTATTTGTGTCCTTTCTTCCTTACTTCCAAAAATATCCTTGTCCATTCCTTCCTTACTTCTGAAAATGTTCGTTTCTTTATCTTCCCTCAAGTGAGCCTAGAATTCTTCAAAAAATCAGATCATCTACTCGGTTATACAAGACACTTTTCACACTCAGTCTCTCTCCAGCATCTGTGTCTGTCCCACCCTGTCATTTTCCCTTGCTCTTCCCTCTCACGCCCACTCCCCGCTAAGTGTTATCCATCACGCGTCCCAACGATTAACTGATGTCTTGTAGCAATTAAGCTGTCGAGTTAATTGCACTTATCTTGCTTTTTTTTTTTTTGTTTCCTCTTTGTCTTTCACACCTGCGTTTCCTTTTTCTTCTTTTTTTTCTTTCTTTCTAATGTGATGCAGTTTCTAATCTATCAGTTTTCCCTATCCTGCATTCCTCCTCACAAACACACACGGACACTTTGTATATCCTCTTAAATCTGAAATATATGACCCTTTGTTGCAAGAAACTAATTAACCAAACACTCACTCACTCTTTCGCCCAACCAATCAGCCAATCAGTCAATCACTTTGTACCCTACTCATTACCTTGCTGCGACCTACTGAACGCCATGTGTCAGGGAATGTCTCTCATTGACACAAGTAATAGAAATAATCAAGATACATTTCGTTCCCATCTCAACTTTCTGTGTTTCTCTCTCTCTCTCTCTCTCTCTCTCTCTCTCTCTCTCTCTCTCTCTCTCTCTCTCTCTCTCTCTCTCTCTCCCCCTTGCAAAACTTCTCTCATAAAGGAAGGAAACGTGACAATATTTCTTTCACACGACATGAATTAAGAGGCGGAGTAAAATCTTCCTTACAGATGTGTCTTAACCCTTTTCCAATGCGATACGAAACAATTAGCAGCACCAGAAGCAATGCGTGAAGTCTTTATAAGCATCTACAGGAAAGTTACCGACGAAAAAACAAAACAAACACACACACACACACACACACACACACATTCGGCAATTTCTTCCCAGTTCGAAAATTTGGATGTGGCTGCGGGTCAAGTAAAGATGTCTCAGCGTGATCGGTAATTAGGGAAAGGTGACTTGAGAAACGAAACAAAGGACGCGAGAGATCATTCAGTACGTAGGTGGAAGAGGAGAAGTATTACAAAAAAGGAGACGAAAGAGAAATTGGTGTATAGAGAAGATAGATAAAGGAGAGAGAGAGAGAGAGAGAGAGAGAGAGAGAGAGAGAGAGAGAGAGAGAGAGAGAGAGAGAGAGAGAAAAGAAAGGAAAAAGGATTAGGGAAGAGTGTTACAAGGGAAGGTCTATTTGTGGTGTTAATGGCGCGAGACGTGTCAAAGAGTTCCATTAACTTCACTACAAACACCTGAAACATACACGCTCTCTCTCTCTCTCTCTCTCTCTCTCTCTCTCTCTCTCTCTCTCTCTCTCTCTCTCTCTCTCTCTCTCTCTCTCTCTCTCTCTCTCTCTCTCTCTCTAGCATCTGTGAGGCCTGATTTATTGGCAGCAGTGAAAGAGAGAGAGAGAGAGAGAGAGAGAGAGAGAGAGAGAGAGAGAGAGAGAGAGAGAGAGAGAGAGAGAGAGAGAGAGAGAGAGAGTGTACAGTAAATTATTTCATACAAAGGATTCTCGTATTCTCTTTCCTTTAACGAAACGAAAAGTGAAATGCGCACTCTCTCTCTCTCTCTCTCTCTCTCTCTCTCTCTCTCTCTCTCTCTCTCTCTCTCTCTCTCTCTCTCTCTCTCTCTCTCCTTCCAGATTATGGTTTTCTGAAAAATATTTGGTGCTTTTCCACCTCATCGATTTCCGCGTCACGTTTTCTTCCTCCAATAATGTCAGTAACATCAAATCAGCTTTAATATTAGGATCTGAGTGCGCTGCTGTGTGTGTGTGTGTGTGTGTGTGTGTGTGTGTGTGTGTGTGTGTGTGTGTGTGTGTGTGTGTGTGTGTGTGTGTGTGTGTGTGTGTGTGTGTGTGTGTGTTTCTCTTCCTCCATTAAAGAAAAAAATGTAAACTGATATTAATTGTTATCCTTTGTTCATTTAAGTTATTTTGGTACAGGTAGGAATATGATCCTTACCTGTGGACACTAATTTATTCACATACAGCCGCCAGCTAAACCTCGGATCGCAAGTCTAAGTATCAGATGTCACTCACTGCATCTTTTCCACGTTTTTCCTTCTCTGCTTCCTCCTCTTTCATTTACATCCTTCATTATTTCCTAATTTTTTCATCCCTTCCTTTGCTCATTTATTTCTTTCTCCATTTCCTCATTCATTCCTTCATTTTCTCATTATCTCATGTATTTGTTCATTCACCCCTTCCTTCATTTCCTCATTTATTCCTTCATTCCTTCATTTCCTCATTTATTTCTTCTTGCATTGCTTCATTTCCTCATTCATTCCATCATTCCCTCATCTCCTTCTCTCCCTCTCATTTCTACTCCCTCATCCCAGCGCAGGTTCCGATATTGGCTCTTGTATAATCTAGAGACATGCCTTTGCTTCGGCCACCGCGCAGGGAGAGGGTGGAGAGATGGGGGAGGGGGGGTGATGGGAGGATGACGAGGTGGCAGGAAAGACGTGAGAGGAGAGACGTGGAGGAAAGTCATGTTTGCGTATCTTTGTAAATACAGAAACGTTATCAAAATTATCTTCGTAAAACGCTTATGAAGGAGATTTGTCATTATCTTTGTAAATACCCACGAAGGAAAGTCATCATCATGTTCGTAAATTAAGGAAAGTTATCATTATCACTGGAAACAATCGTAAAGAAAAATAATTACCTAAAAGCAGAGAAAGACTAGAAGTTATTTGGAAATCTCTGTCACTCTCTCTCTTTCTCTCTCTACACATCCCTCGCTCTCAGACCCACATCCCCACGCCCCCACATCGCCACATCGCACCGCCGACCTGCCAGCTGGTTCCCCGTGCGAGGCCTGACGCTCCTGACACCGCTCCCTCCTCCCGCGTGAATGTGCGTGATTGCTAGGTGCGGCGTTGGCTTTGAGCGTTTGTTATTGTCAAGAGTGCTGATCTTGAGGTGCTGAAGGAGGGGCTCGGCTGCACGTGAGGAAGGACACACCGCTCGGGAAAGGCTGGGTGTTATTTATCAATTCACTTTTTTTTTTTGATGGTGTGATTTTCAAGGATTTATTCGTCCGTTAACTTATAATGAAGTATTTTTGTAGAATTTGTATTTATTTTCTGTCTATTTATCAGTCTATCTATCTATTTACCTACCTACCTATTTGTCTGTCTATCTATCTATCTATCTATCTATCTATCTATGTATTTCATCTATCTATTTATCTGTCTATCTATCTATCTACCTACATATCTACACATTCATCTTTCTATTTCTGTCCATCACATCCATCACTTATCTACGAGTGAAGGAGAAGGAACGGTTGGAAAGAAAAGAACAAGAAGCTAACGAAGGGGCAAGTGTTCAGCTGAGGAGTTTGGGTGTCTGTTTGGGGTCTGAGGGGCGAGGATCCTGGCAGGGAGACTGAAGGAACGGTGGTGTGGAATGTTGCTACGGTGCCCACTAATAACATGTAGCTCTGCAACATCACCATAAGACATCTTCACGCCTACGTCTAAGCGCTGGGCCTGAAGTAAATCGCTCATCTATTTCGTGGAGGCTCGCTCGAAGACGTGGCGGAGCGTGAGGAGAGCGTTGAAGGGAACTGAAGGGGCGCTGATGGGTGGACAGCAACGCGGAGTGATGTGGAAGAAGGGGGAGTGAATATATGGTAGACGGGGTAAACAGGGAGAGGGAAGAAGGGTGTGAGGGATAAGAGAGGTGGTGTAAGGGTGTTGGAGGTGGACAGTGATAAAGATTACATGGAGAAGGGAAAGGACTTGAGAGGAGAGAATTTGAGGGGAGAGGATTTGAGCTACCACAGAAAAAAGGACAGGTAGAAGGAACGTGTAGGTTATGAAAGAAGGCTTCACTCTCACCTTCTACAAATAACACACGAGGCAGGACAAGAAAGTCCAACTGAGTTACAGGAAAGGGGACAAAGTTTAGGGAGGAAGGTGGTGAGGTGGATGTGAATGACCGTCTCCCTCGCTCTGGAAACTCGTGACGTGTGGGCGGATGTGAGGACGTGAGTGTGGGCGTGGTGGTGAGGGTTAGGCCAGTAATGTGTCCCCGCCGAGATCATTTAAGTTTGTAATGAGTGTGTCAGGGATAAACGTTTTGCTTATCTACTTGTGATGCGAGGAGGGTGACGAGGCGCGAGGCAGCGTAAAGCACCATTAGTCTTCGCACGCTGGTGGGGTTCACGGTTTTCACTTTCCCTTCTCTATCAAATGAGGCGGCGGAAGAAGCACTCACACCTCAGCTCACCCACTCAGCGTGCGGCGGCGAGGTCTGAGTCGCAGGTACTCCTCTCTGCAGTGTTGAGGATCGCTGTTTATATTAATGAGTCCCTCCTAATGAGCGTGTAATGACGCAGTGCTGCTGTTTGTTGCCAGTTAATTGATATTCAGTCTTCCAGGTGAAATTAATAGACTTAATCAGGTGTCGTCCGTGTTGCCTCCTCTCGATCACCGGCTTTTCCACCTCATCGGGCGACACACTGGACAGCAATGCAACGCTTAGTGTGTATAGTAATTCTATACACCTATGAAAATTTTTAGACGTTATTTTATTTCACTATAGAGATGATAGAACATCTACTAATCTATTCATAAGAGCGACGTTGCGTAAAGGCAGTACAAAAGTAAGAACGTCAAAACATCGCTGCCCTCCTTGTTTACTCACTAAGTCAAGGCAGGGAAAATTACAGGGTCGTGGAGAGGCACCACGTGTGACGGGGCGGCCTTTGAAGCTCCCCATTGCTTCCCCGCGACCTTATTGCGGAGGTAAGCAAGGATCTGACGAGACCCACGACTGATGACCTCAATCCCACTAACGAGCCGCCATCGCCTTGTTTATCCGTGCAACACCAACCTGCCCCAGCCATCACCGCGACCCCCTGGCCTCCTCCCGCCTCGCCTCCTCTCCACTCTCTTCAGCATCTCCGCTTTCCTGATTCTTTTGCTTCTTTAATCCCTCTTTTTTTACCTTCCTGTCTCCCTGCCCCGCTGTCTGGTCACCTTCCTGTCTCCCTGCCCCGCTGTCTGGTCACCTTCCTGTCTCCGTACCTTGCTTCCCTTCCTGTCTGTCTCCTTGATTCTCTACCTCCCTGCCTCTCTGTTTTCCCTGGCTGCATGTCTGCCTGCCAGTCTGTCTGTCTGTCTGCTTCTCTCTCTCTCTCTCTCTCTCTCTCTCTCTCTCTCTCTCTCTCTCTCTCTCTCTCTCTCTCTCTCTCTCTCTCTCTCTCTCTCTCTCTCTCTCTGTCACTGCAGCTGTGTCTCAGGCGCGTGGCAATTATGTTAATCCGTCATGTCACGCCTTTCTTGTGGCGGCGCGTGTACTCTGATTTTCCTTGGAATGAAAACTGCTTCCGTGTCAGAGACCCGTCTCTGTGTGCCGAGCGCATAATAGAGGTGATAGTGTCTGGCATGGAGACATACATTCCTCACTCTTTCTCTTGATCTGTACCTTCCAAACAGCCTGTTCTCGTGCTATACATGATAGAGAGGTGGCCCACAAAAGGTACTTGAGGCTTTCATCACCAGAATCTCATGCGCTTTATATTTCTGCCCGGAATCAAGCCAAGTCTGTTCTCCAACTAGCCAAAAACTCCTTCCTTAATAAAAAGTGTCAAAATGTTTCAAGATCTAACTCCCCTCGTGACTTCTGGCACCTAGCCAAAAGACATCTCCAATAGCTATGCTTCTTTATATTTCCCTTCTTTATTTCAACCTGACAGCACTACTGCCATCTCTATTTCTAAAGCTGAACTTCTCGCTCAAACCTTTGTTAAAAACTTCTTTTTTTTTTTGTCATCTCTATGGGAAGTGGCACTCAAGTGGACCTTTTTTTAATTTTTAATTTTTATTTATTTATTTTTTGTTGTCCTTGACCTGTGGCCCTCTTACATGAACACACACACTCACACCCACCTACCCACCCACTCACCCACCAACACACACACACACACACACACACGTCAAGTCTGTTTTACGTCTGCCTCTCCAAGGCCAGGCCGGAGCAGCGACACACTTGGCAGAGCGGAACAGGTGAACAGGTATCCTCTATTTCTCTAATGAGGCCGAGGGCGGCGGAAGCTCGGCAGGCGCGGGCAAGACGTGGAAACCAAACTTGGAATTAGAAAAGTCTAACCTACTTAACCCCAGGCGAAGATAATTAACCTTCGTCCTTCTCACTATTTCTCATCCCTTCGTGGGCGTCATCAGGAGGAGTGGAGGAGGAGGAGGAGGAGGAGGAGGAGGAGGAGGAGGAGGAGGAAAGGAAACTCCATCACCAGATTGAACTAAGACGAGTTGCCGGTTTGTCTTCACCTACCGAACTCAAAAGTCACACAGGTATTCACTTCGGAATAATTAATGAAAGCGTGACACAACCGAGTCCAGGGCGTCGCGTTCCTAAAGGAGGCGTCAGCTGGTGGATACTGAGTCCCTGGCAGAGTGTTCAGGCACTCTTTCTGTCTTTTTTGTTTGTCTGTCTGTCTCTTAAAGAGGGAGGAGGAGGAGGACTGAAGACGAAGAGATGAAAAAAGAAGGACAAAGAGCAGCAGGTAGAGAAAAGATAACGAGCAGGATTAAAGTAGGGTTGTGGGAGAGGAGGAGGAGGAGGAGGAGGAGGAGGAGGAGGAGGAGGAGGAGGAGGAGGAGGAGGAGGAGAGAGGAGGAGGAGGAGGAAGATGAGGAGGAGGAGGAGGAGGAGGAGGAATACATAGGAAGAGCAAACAGCACCATACCTTGAGGTCCTTACTAGGCTGTTTGGGTAACTAATTCTACACTAACTAGTAGTGAGAGAGACAAGAATTGCATAGACTATAGAGGAAGGAGAAGGAAGAGGAAGAAGAGAAGAGGGACACTTACCTGTGGGGTCAAGTACTGCATCACAAGAGGCAGCACGAGTTTCTTCTGCTGGGTGATGTCCTTCGTGTATCCAACCTGCTCCCAGTCTGCGGAGAGGGAGAGGGAGAGGGAGAGGGGTGAGCAACACCTGAATCACATGCTGCGACGCAACGTGATTGAGGGAAGTGAACGCTGGGAAGGACGTCCAATGTACCAGTGTCGCGTTCGTAGTTGTCCCCTTGTAAATTGCATATCTGTCCGCTCCTTGTTTGCAAATAAAAGCTTGACTATTGTGATTACTTTATAGAGTTTATTTCATTCAGATATTTAGCTAATCTTTTAACGAAGTCTTCAGCCATGCTGCTGTGGACAACAGTGGGCAGACAGGTGTATCAACACGGTTTTGTTTGTAAACATTGGGTTCTGAACATGTGCAGTTGGCGGGAGGACAACCGCGTACAAGAGGACAGCTAGCAACACAACATGCTGTCCACAACAACATGGCTGAAGGACTGGTTAAAAGATTAGAAGAATATAAGGATGAAATGGGCCCTGTAAAGTGTTCAAAGCAGTCCGGCTTTTGTGTGTAAACAAAGAGCGGACGGCTACGTACAGGGAGCAGCTACGGACAAGACACCGAGGCGTGCGTGGGAGGATTAATAAAGGGATCCTGGTGTAACTGTCCACGTGAGGCGGTGAGGCGGTGGGGTGGTGAGGTGTCTCGCGTCTTCACTGTGATGCTGGAAAGATGAAGCCGGGCCATTTTTCTTTACTTTTCCACCTGACTTTTTTTCCTATTACAAATGTACCCAAGTGGTTCCTGATGGACGATAATAAAGCGACGCACACCCAGAAGCACCAGACATAAAAAAAAAGAAAAAAAAGAAGGAAAATGATAACATGTCAAGAGGGGAAAAAAAAAAAAAGACAAAGGATGTTTTCAGCAAAGAGAAATAAGAGATACTATGGTCCCCCCCCTGGTGAGATGCTTCTTTTTTTACGGTGAAAAAGAAGACAGGGAATCCCACGTGCGCTTCTGTACGAGAGAGAGAGAGAGAGAGAGAGAGAGAGAGAGAGAGAGAGAGAGAGAGAGAGAGAGAGAGAGAGAGAAAGAGAGAGAGAGAGAGAGAGAGAGAGAGAGAGAGAGAGAGAGAGAGAGAGAGAGAGAGAGAGAGAGAGAGAGAGAGAGAGAGATTAGTAATACTTGTAGTTGTTATTGATTCTTTCTTTTGTAGTTTTCCCCCCTTCATTTGAGACATCCCCCTCCCCCTCCTCCCCTCCCCCTCCTCCTCCTCCTCCTCCTCCTCCTCCTCCTCCTCCTCCTCCTCCTCCTCCTCCCTCTCTTCCGTATTCAGCAACACTATACTCTCTCACCACAAATATATTCCAAGGCCGTAGAGGTGAACAGCTGGATTCTTAATAGTGTTTCCTGTTAATAACATAGAAATCCCATTAATTTGCTACTAGAACCGTAAGAACATCCTTAAAGACCAGTGTCACTTCAACTAGAGGCTTTAAAAGATGGTCACAGTGCGGACAGTGATTCGGAATATGGTCGAATATGCTACTCATAAAAAAAAAGAAAAAAAAATTCAAACAGTTGATGAATTTAGTTCCAGAATATTTGATAACCACACTTCCTCAAGACACCACGTGATCCCTTTGCTGCGGCGTGCTAAGCCTTTTATTTCCACGGACGCCCTTTGTTGACCTGCCCTGTATTGTACCTGGAAATTGCTTGCTGTGGACTGAGGAGGCAAAAAAAAGAGAACAGGAAGTTGAATTTCTTTCTTTTTTTTTTTTTTTTTTTGAGGAGGAAGAGACTGCAAAAAAAAATATTTACGGAAGTTTAATACAAAAAACAAGTGTCTAAGAAAATGATTGATAAAAGAAGAAATTGATAAGCAGTAAAAGAATTAAATCAATCAATCAATCTATCCATCTATTTCCCACTAACTAGAGCCAAAAATACCTTAACTACCCCTACAAATCCAAAGTTAACAATAATGGGACAAGAAAGGAAGATGAAAGAAAACGAGAACAGCCTTGAGGGACGCCAGGAGACTCACCAGTGGCTTTCGCAATGGCGCCAATGATGCAAGCGGGCACGGCCATTATGATACACCCAATGGAGCCCGCGAAGGAGAGCACCTGCGCCTGTTTGCTGGAGCGCGCTGACAACACCCGCTGGAAGTATACCTGAGGGAAAGCGAGAGAGACACGAAACCTCATTACTAGGGAGATGTTACCTTGATCATCTGTGTGTGTGTGTGTGTGTGTGTGTGTGTGTGTGTGTCTGTGTGTTTGTGTGTTTGTGTGTGTGTGTCAGGGGAAGGGGGATAGTGTTATTGGTGTGATTATCTCCATTGTGGTTTGCCAAGGAAGGAAAAAAATAAATGTGTGTTGTGTTGTGCTGTAATAAAGGAGGATAGAGAGAAAAAGAAAAGACGTATTAGTGAGGTGGTGGCTGTGATTGGTGGTGGTGGTGGTGGTGGTGGTGGTGGTAGTGGTGGTGGTAGCAGTAGTAGTAGCAAGGAAATGATAACAGAGAATCTACGTTATCTGAAATGTGTAGGATATATATATTTCTCTTACCTAACAGCATCTCTCTCTCTCTCTCTCTCTCTCTCTCTCTCTCTCTCTCTCTCTCTCTCTCTCTCTCTCTCTCTCTCTCCCAATATCTCCGTTACTCCATCACCAGCACGTCAGCCAGGCCGCCTCCCCAAGCGCCCTGCCACTCACGGCTTTCATCATCCCCGCCTCGTTATATGGACTGCGAGTAATCTTTCCTTCATTTTCTTCTCTCCTTCTTTCCCTTGTCACACGATGCTGGTTGACTTGAGGGAACATGTAGCGTGATGCCTTGTGTGTGTGTGTGTGTGTGTTAGGCTTCCGCAATCAGTATCTAGACTTACTGGGAAGGTGAAGGAAGGCGTGATGTACGTGTGTGAATGAGATGTGGTGGAGGAAATGATGCGTGCGTGTGTGTGTGTGTGTGTGTGTGTGTGTGTGTGTGTGTGTGTGTGTGTGTGTGTGTGTGTGTGTGTGTGTGTGTGTGTGTGTGTGTGTGTGTGGTGAAGGGGGGGAAACATCTATGAAGAAAAGTACATTATGGAAACCTATGAATTTATATTACGTGACGACAAGTCTCATCACAGTAATTACGTGCTTCACTAAGAGGATTAACAGGAAAGGAGGGAAGGAATAGCGGAGAGAGGAGCCTTGCTTAGGGTATTTCAACTCAGAGGAATCGTAGTACACTCATCAACGCAGCCACTTCATTTACAAAAGAAATAAAGAAAAAAAAACTACGATAATTATTTTCAGAGTACGACTTTTGTTTATAGATTTTAAGAGTACTATATTTTATTTATTTATTTATATTTTTAACGCGTACGGCAGTCATATATCAGGAGTGCAGTACATTATTAATTTCAAGTGTACATTTTCTGTAACTACTTTTAGATACAGGCGATTCAATTCTAACGTACGACTGTCACGTGTTTCAGGGGTACGATGCTTATTTTTACTGTAGGACTATCTCATAAATTTCAAGTGTACAATATTTACTTCTAATGTACGACGGACATAAATTTCTGGAGCCACGAATGAACCAAAGTTGCAATAAGGTAAGAATAAGACGCTGCACAAATTCTTTTAGCCTTTTTTCACACTCTCTGGGAAGGAAGTGGAGGCGGGGAGTGAATCCTCGACTTGGTTACCTAATTAATCTACCGAATGTGTTGTTCTGAGAGGCGATCGGCTTAAAAGTCCATTAGCAAATTGTTCCCTCAGTAAAAAACAACCCAATTGCCTCACGCGACACTCCGGCGGTATAAACAAAATGGAAAACAGAAGAAAAAGTTCATACCATGCACACATTTTCTTAAAACATTTTTGCCATTTTGAGCACTGCTGCTTTTAAACTTTTCCCAGTGTGTTACCGTTTTTTTCTTTACTGAAACTTAAGCATGTAAGGATTTATTTCCTCCTACTTCTGTGTTAGCCTGATTTTCTCTTCCCAATTCTCTGCCTGGAAGGAAAATGTGGGAGTATTTGTCTTTTTCTCCACTCGCTGGCTACTTCGGAGTCCTCGCTCGCTCGGTCTGCTGTAGGCGACGACACACGAGGAGGCAGGGCAAGAGTACGCCAGTGACGGCTGGTGTAACTTGATTTTTGATCCGAATTTAAAGAATGACGGGTCGTAAGACGTCTCTGATTTGTCTTTCCTCCTTTTACTTATAAAAAAAAACATGGATGCTGCACTGAAATACCTAAAATACGTGAAATATGTAAAAATTAATGAACTACACGAAAAATATATAAAAATATGTTTGATAGAAAAATAATTAAAACGTAAAATTTTGATAATACATACTATAATATGAAACATGACGAAATATATGAAAATACAAATGAAAGGGAGTTTACATCGTGTGTGTGTGTGTGTGTGTGTGTGTGTGTGTGTGTGTGTGTGTGTGTGTGTGTGTCACCTTCACTTATTCCACAGACAAAATAGTAAGTACAAATGAAGGAAAGAATACACAAAAGATAAACAAAATACATGGAAGAATAAAATAACGTAGCTAGAAGTCAAATAAGAATACGAGGAATACACAAAAGACACACACCAAAAAAAAAAAAAAAATACGAAAACACATAGAAAGAGACTGAAAATACAAAACACAGTACTGGAGGAGTGACTAACCTATATGTCTGCCTTCCTTGCGCACGTGGAATCAAACACTAGGATAAAAAAAAAAAAAAGGTTGCATGAGAGGCAGTCTGTGTTTTGTCATTCCTCTCTGCAGGTGTGAGCGTTGACTTTGGTGCTAAAAATCGAAGTGAAGGAGAGGTTCAATTAAGTTTCTGTTTTGTCTCCTCTCCCACGCGTGAAATCTGACGTAGGAATTAAAAACTGAAATGAATTAGAGGCTCCAGTAGGTTTGCCTTGTCTTCTCTCCTTCCTCGTCTGGTGCAGGAGTCAAGAGGTGAAAATCTTGCTGGCTGAGAGACTCCAATTAGTCTCTGTTTTATCCCTCCTTCTTGCTCGTGTAAAGTCTGACTAAAGGATAGGAATTTTAAGTGAGGGATTCCAGTAACCCTTCCAGCATTGTCTTTCCCTTAAGTTCACTAGATATTTGTCTTTCGGTCTCAGAATCTTGCCGACTCGATGCTTCAGAGGAAACTTCGCTGCCGTGTAAATTCAAGTTGTTTTGAGAAACTAATGAAACTTCAGAAGTGCCTCGATATTTCTTCTGAGGGGAGTCGGGAGTTGTACGAATAAGGAAACTTTTACGGAAAACGAAAAATAATCTTAAGTTTCCCTCTGCCTCAACAAAAGAGGAAGGTGATGAAAGAACAAGGAAATTTTCCTGTGTTATGAAGAGCTCGAGGAGTTTTTAGGCCCAAACTCTTTGATAACTGGGATGATTGGCTGGTGACGCACTCAGAGGCTCGACATCCATCAGAGCAAGGATGAAAATGTAACGAAAAGAAATGTGATGAAAGAGACCTAATTAATCGTGAAATCGACAAATGCCATGAAATGTGACGAAAAGCCTTGATTAATCGAGAAATATTAAAATAAGAAAGAAATTGCTGGAAATTCAATAAAAATGAACTGAAAAGTAAAAGAATAACAGTAAAAAAAAAAAAAACAAGAGATTTGATCAAAGAAACTGAGAATTAAATTAAAAGAATAAAAATGTAATGAGAAGAGTAAAACATAATAAAATCAACGAAAAGTCTAAAAGGTGTAGAAAAACGAGAAAAAATAAAATAAAAATGCTGGAAGTGTCATGAGAAAAACTGAAAAGGTAATTAAAGAAAATTAAAGTGTAATTAAAGGATGAATTATGAACAAAAGAAACGAGTATCCACGAGGCATGAAAAGACGAGTATAGTGAGGACAAGGAAGAAAACGAAAACTATGATGAAAACGAAGAAAACGAAAACTATGATGAAAACGAAGAAGAAAACGAAAACTAAGATGAACACAAAGAAGAAAACGAAGAATCAGGTGAACACGAAGAAGAACAACGAACACTAAGGTGAACACGAAAAGAAGAAAACGAAAAACCAGTTAACCACAAGTTAGAAAACGAATACTTACGAGGGCCAAAGGGAGAAAACGGCAACCAAAATAAACACAAGACAGAAAACGGAAAAATGAAGGCGAGGAAGAAAAGGAAAACTCGGATGAACGCAGAAAAGGAAGCGAGAACTGAGGTGAGCGCAGAGAGAAAACTGAGGGTGGGGAATGGAGAGCTGGTGGACAAAAGGCGGCAAATTCGTAACTTCCTGCACATTGACTTCGCGAGGGAGTGTGAAAGACTGAGAGACAGAGATAGATAGACATATAGACAGATAGATAGATAGATAGACAGACAGATAGAGAGTACAATTAATGGTGGAAGAAGAATAGGAGAGAAAGAGAGAAGTGAGAGAAATGGGATAGGAGAGAAGGAGAGATAAAAGGACAGTATAAGACAGTAGGGGAGAGTAGAGTAGAGAAGATAAGAGATGGGAGAAGAGTAGAATATGGTATAAGATAGAAGAGGAGAAGAGAGGAGAGAAAAGAAAGAGAGAGGAGAGGAGTATAGAGGAGACGAGAGGAGAGGAGAGGAGAGAAGAGGGATGGATAGGAAAGGAAACGAGAGACGAAATGAGACGAGAGAAAATGAGAGGAGAGAAGAAATAACATAAGAAAAGTGGAGATAAATAGGGAAAAGGGTTAGGATGGAAGAAGAGAGGGAAAGGAAACTGGAGGAGAGGAAAGAATGAGGTGGAGGTAAAGGAAGCTCGGCAAGGTAGAGGAGTAATTGAAGAAAAAGAAAGAGGAAGAGGAGGAGGAGGAGAAAGGTAAGGTGTCACTACCTGGGATCCCCTGTCTTTAAGAACGTATGACAATTACTTATTTTCTACTTGATTTCTTCGTGAGGAGGAAGAGGAGGAAGAGGAAGATGAGG
>NC_087183.1:9127367-9149867 GCF_035594125.1 Scylla paramamosain
CTTACAGTCCAACATGAATACAAGCAACACAAAAGCAAAAACACAAAGGAAACAAACAACATTCGTAACACCTGCAACACAACACTCAACATCCACAACACAACACTCAACACAGCAAAATAAAAAAAACACCAACAACAACACACTACAACACTACAAACAACACAACAACACCCAACATCTCCAACACTAACAGCGCAACACTCACCTGCCAGGGGATGCCGCCGAAGATGAGGAGCACGGCGTAATCTGCCCACTCCCCCCAGACCCAGGGCGTGTCTGCGGGGATGGAGCCAACCCAGTCTGTCACGCTGGGCGCCAGGGACGACACCGCCTCGTGGCCGATGGCGAAGGGCACCGTGATCCACTGGAAGGAGAATGTGGGGTTAGGTTACTGGTACTACTACTACTACTACTACTACTACTACTACTACTACTACTACTACTATTATTACTACTACTACTACGACGACGGGCATGGTAACGAAATCAGGTGACCAAAAAATTTTCACTACTACAACTTGAAGAATTTTTTCGTAATGTGAAAAAAATAAATAAATAAATAACACAGATAAAGTTACAAACAGCAAATAAAGGAAATGAAGACACGATGACTGATAACAATTAGCTACTCGATGGAGACAAGGTGGAAAAAATAAGAGAAAATACGAAGAAGATTGAGCAGTGAACATCCATGTAGGCCTCCAAACAATAAACCTAAAAGCCGATCTTCTCAGCCTCAAGGACTAGGCCTACTGTGGCTATAGGCTCAAGAGACATAAAAAGGAACAAAAGAAGTGTTTCCCTTTACGGTGCTCTATCTTAACGTTTTCCTCAGGAGTTTTAGATCAAGGATTTTCAGTGATTCAGTTCAAAGATTTTCAGTGATTTATTTCAAAGATTTTCAGTGTTTCAGATCAAAGGTTTTCAGTGTTTCAATTCAAAGGTTTTCAGTGATTCAGTTCAAAGATTTTCAGTGTTTCAGATCAAAGGTTTACAGAGATTCAGTGCAAATGCCTCCAGTGTTTCAGAGACATTTCAGTTCCTCAATCATTCCATTCAGGGTACCAAAAATAGTCAGTTTTCCCGCTTGCTTTCCATGTGTGTCTGTGCACCATCAACTTAATCACGAGCTGATGGTGAGGCAAGCACACCTTTTCATTATACTACATACCTCCTTCCTTTCCTCAGCGACCCTTTCGGAAATAACAGAGAGGAACACAAGATCCGAAGAGCCATTTTTCAGTACTTCCCCTTCCGCAGGTGAAATTTATAAGACGGTGCTTCTTTTTTTTTTTTTCTCTCTCCCTTTCGTGTTTCATTTCTCATCATCATTATCATCAGACATGGCGCGAGGGTTGCCTTCGAAAATAATGTCAGAATTTTTTTTTCTTTTTTTTTTGAGGAATATGTTTGTAATATTGTAATAATCTACCTCTTGCTAAGAAGGGGAGAAGTGAGTGAGAGCGCATGCAAACACACACACACACACACACACACACACACACACACACACACACACACACACACACACACTTTCATAATCCATAATAATCTTAAATATCTACAAGACCACACATTTTTTTTCCCCTTTTAAAATATCTATAAACTCACATTTCCTCTTCCTCCTGCTTCTCTTGCCCCTCTTCCTCCTCCTCCTACTGCTCCTCCTACTGCTCCTCCAACCGTCAATATCCCCATCACCGTGGCTCGAAGTCCTCTTTCTGCAGCCATCAACTCCCGAGTCGCGCCCATTATCCACTCAGGAGCTTCCATTGTGGCCTTAACACGAGTCTTCTTCCTGGCACTTCTTTACTTCGTCCCTCCTACTTTCCCTCATTGCCTCCTTTCCCGCCTCCACCACCTACTCCTCCTCCTGCCTCGTCTCCTCCTTTCCATCCTTCTTCATTGCATTCTTTCCTGTCTCCTCCTTCGTATCATTCTCTCTGCATTCGAGTCTCCTTCCTGTTATCACGCTAAGGTACACTTTTTTATTTTTTATTATATTGTAGGTTCCTCTATTGTATTCTCTATTGTGTTCTCTTGGTGTCTTCTTTTCTTTTTCCTCCTCTTCCTCCTCCTTCTCAGTACTACAGTTGAATATAATTTTCTTTTGCGAGATTTCGTGTCTTTTCTTTATATTCATGGCTTTAAAATTCTCTTCTTCTTCTTCTTCTTCTTCTTCTTCTTCTTCTTCCTCCTCCTCCTCATTCTATTCAATACTACGCCTGAATGCATCTTTATGACCTTTTCTGCTTCTCCTTTTACACTTGCTCCCCTAAAATCTTCGTTCAAGTCCTCTTCTTCCTCCTTTTCCTCTTTCGCTCTTAGTTATCTCTCTCTCTTCCTTCTTTCTTCCTGGTCGTCGTTTTCTCCATCCTCATACACACACACACACACACACACAAGTCTATCTCTCATTTCAGGATTCCGACTTCATTTAATTCTCTTTTCTTTGGTATTTTGTGCTCCAGTGTTCACTCCACCGTCCTCGTGTCCTCGTTCTCATTCTCTCGGCCTGGTTCTCGAGTTCTGGCATCCTCCCCCTCTTCCCGTTCGTTCCTTTCGTTCCTCCCGCCACCTGCCAACCTGCCCCACTAATTCTTCTTAGCTCTCGTGGTTCAGTTTGAGTTAAGGTCCCGAGGTTAAGTCATATATCTTCTAGTTCAGCCCACGGGGGGAGAGAGAGAGAGAGAGAGAGAGAGAGAGAGAGAGAGAGAGAGAGAGAGAGAGAGAGAGAGAGAGAGAGAGAGAGAGAGAGAGAGAGAGACTACGCGTGTGTGTGTGATTGGGATTCAAGGAATGAAGAAAGAAAAGGAAATTGAAAAGAAAAATAAAAGAAAGGAAGAAGAAAGGAAAGAAAGATAAGAAGAAAAATGAAAAAGAGAACGTAAGGGGCGAAGTAAAGAAAGGGCGAAGAAAGGAAGAAGATAGTAATAGAAAAGCTAGAGGTGTAAACTTAAAAGAAGAACACTCAGCGCCTCAAAATAGAAAAAAAAGAAGAAAAGGAAGAAGATGAAAATAAAAACGATGTCATGGTTCAGAAAAAAAAACAAAGAAAAAAAAGAACAGAAGATAAAAATCAAAACAGTCGCATTCTTCACAAATAGAAAAAAAGAAAGGAAAAGAAAAGAACGTCAGATAAGATAAAAATGTTATGCTTCAGAAATAAAAAAAAGAAAGAAAAAAAGAAAGGAACGGGAGAAGATAAAATAAAAAAATGTCATAATTTACAAATAGAAAAAAGAAAAGAAGAAAAGGAAGAAGGTAGAATAAAAACAGCGCCATGTTTCAGAATAGAATAAAAAGAGAAAAAAAGAAAAGAAAAACGGAATAAGATAAAAAAAAACTGCCATTCTTTTTCCTTTCACTCTTTCGAAAGTCTTGTCTTATTATTTTTACTAATCTGTACTAAAACTAAAATAAATGTTTTAAATGTTTCAAAGATTTCTCTTCCAGCTGCTAGGAATACAAGGAATGAGAAACAAGACACAGGATTCCCTCCCGCTGATTTGCAGCTGAGGTAAGGCAATTTCCAGGTACATGAGCCACACACCACCGCGGTACTACCTCACCTGCCGCGCACTTCTTGACACAAGGTGTTCCCTCATCTGTAGCCATTTCGTGCTGTATACATTCTGCCACTTATCCTCGTTCTCTCTCGGCCAATTCATTAAACATTCGAGTTACTTGTCAGTGACCGAATCCCGAAGAGACGATTCATCAGATACATTCGAGTCCGAAACATTCGGGAGAGAGCGCCGCAACCCGAAGACATTATTGGAACGTGGGGCGAGAAAGCGTCGGGAGCCAGACACCCTACGAAAGCATCGGCTGATCCCATTTGGAAAGGTTTTATCCTTCAATTCACGGCAGAAAAGTATCGCAACTGTACAAATATATTTTAATAACAAAATTTGCGTTTTTTTATTATTCTAATCCAAACGTTAAATAACAGAATTTCGGCCTTTTAAAAGAGTGCAACTGAACGACTTGATGGCGAGCCCAGTGCACGCGCTCCTGATCAGCATGGAAGAGGGAATGGATGTATATTGCTATCATTATTATCACCATTATTATTATTATTATTATTATTATTATTATTATCATTATTATTATCATTATTATTATTATTATTATTATTATTATTATTATTGTTGTTGTTTATAAACAGTAGTAGTAGTAGTAGTAGTAGTAGTGCTATACCATTTATTGGAGGCTTACTTAAAGGTTTTATCAAGTCTATGAGTAATGTATATTCTCCATTATATGGTGTGTGTGTGTGTGTGTGTGTGTGTGTGTGTGTGTGTGTGTGTGTGTGTGTTTCAGTATTTGCAGAAACTTGCGTTACACCATATATATATATATATATATATATATATATATATATATATATATATATATATATATATATATATATATATATATATATATATAATATATATATATATATATATATATATATATATATATATATTTATTGGAGGCTTACTTAAAGGTTTTATCAAGTCTATGAGTAATGTATATTCTCCATTATATGGTGTGTGTGTGTGTGTGTGTGTGTGTGTGTGTGTGTGTGTGTGTGTGTGTGTGTGTGTTTCAGTATTTGCAGAAACTTGCGTTACACCATATATATATATATATATATATATATATATATATATATATATATATATATATATATATATATATATATATATATATATATATATATATATATATATATATATATATATATATATATATATATATATATTTTTTTTTTACTTTTTTTTCGCACTTGTTTTGTTTACCAGCACTCAGGTTTGCCAACCCTACGACTTCAAGGCTGGCTGGCCAATATGATCGGCAACTCCTCCAGAACCATGGGGTGTCGTGTGTGTTTAATAAATCGGCACGGCCAGTTCGTGGTTCGGTGCCCCGACTTTCGGATTACGGTTCCGAAGCTTATCTCCTGAATGTTTAATGAATCGGCCTTTTGTAAGGAAGGTAGCGAGGGATGGATGGAGAGAGGGAGAAAGAGAGAGAGAGAGCAAGGAGGGAATGATAGGACAGAGGGGGGAAGATAGCGAGGGAGAGAGAGAGAGAGAGAGAGAGAGAGAGAGAGAGAGAGAGAGAGAGAGAGAGAGAGAGAGAGAGAGAGAGAGAGAGAGAGAGAGAGAGAGACAGAGAGAGAGAGAGAGAGAGAGAGAGAGAGAGAGAGAGAGAGAGAGAGAGAGAGAGAGAGAGAGAGAGAAAGAGAGATGAATAGCATAGTAGAGTAGCCATCAAGGAAACAAGAGATGAGGAATGTGAGGAAAGGACGATAAGATGGAGGAAAGGATGAAGGCGTGAAAGACAAAGTGGAGGAAACGAGTGTGGGCGAGGGGCAAAGAAGGAGGAAAGGAAGAAAAGGAGGAAGACAAAGGACTGGAGAGAGAGAGAGAGAGAGAGAGAGAGAGAGAGAGAGAGAGAGAGAGAGAGGAGAGAGAGAGAGAGAGAGAGAGAGAGAGAGAGAGAGAGAGAGAGAGAGAGAGAGGCAATAAACTCAAGAGACGGGAAGATGTAAAGAACAAGAATGGGTGGAAATGTGTAAGAAAATGAACATGAATCTTTAAAATTACTCGTCGTTATATTGAAAGTTTTCTCGAGACTAAAAAGACGAAAAACGAACAAATGGACCTGAAAACAGAAGCAGAGAGAGAGAGAGAGAGAGAGAGAGAGAGAGAGAGAGAGAGAGAGAGAGAGAGAGAGAGAGAGAGAGACGCCCACTGCAGTCACCCTTCCAAACACAGAGACAGCCAGTTAATCACGAGGCCACAGGCTTTTCTACGGCAACACCTGGCACGTGTCGGGAACGTCAGCATGGCTTCACAACAAGGCAAGACTCGAGGTATGTAGGCGCGTGTGAGGTACGCCCCCGCGCGACAGGTTAATGAAGGAACACCTGCGCTTGTCACCGTCTCCTCCAGGGTTTCCCAGGTAAAGGGCATGAGTGTGTTTTCCAATTCCGCGTCTTTGCCACGAGGAAGGAGCGGGTTTGTTGTCTGAACTCAAGCCGCGATAAGGAACTGAGTATGTTTTTAAGTCCTCCATTTTTTTTTTTTTCTTCTGCCAAGTGGAGAAACTAAGTGGGTTAACTCTTAAGATATGATTAAGTATGATTTCAAACAATGATACAATAGTGGATCTTTTCTGAGGCCACGGTAAAGTAGTGGATGTTCTTGCGTGATCCTTCCCTGATCACGTGGAGGAATGAAGTGGATTTACGCATTCCCAAGCCACAGTAAAGAGGTGGATATTCATAAATCTTTCATCTCTGGCCTTGTGGAGGAGCGAAGTGGATCTGTTCCCACACCACAACAAGGCAGTGGATCTGTACTTGAGCTGCGATAAAGAAATGGTTCTGTTCTCAAGTATTTAACCTCTGGAGGAACAAAGCGAATACATTGTCCATTAAAACACGGAAAAAGAGAAGGATCCACTCTTGAGCGAAGATAAAGGCGTAGCTACATTCCTATACCAGCTGAAAATAAAAGAGAAAAACTTGATATATTCTTAGTCCAGGATGAAAAAAAGGATCTGTTTTCAAGCCACGTTTAAGAAAACCTACCATCAATCTTTTTTTTTTTTTCTCTCTCTCTTTATTTTCACTCATCTTTATCTTAGTAAGGCTTCCGTGACTTTCTCCTGTGCAAATATTTACTTCCTCACTTACGTCTCCCCTGTGCCTCTTCCCCTCTCACAATCTTTTCTCCTTTTGTAAGCATCTTCTTCTTGCTTGCCTATTCAATGTCCATATTGAGTCTGAGTCTGCCCATATTGAATATTGCCACATTGAGTGAGTCTGCCATATTGAATAACACAGAACAAAGTGAATCTCTTGAAGTAAATACAGGTAACAGGTCTGCTCTCACGTCCCCGCCACGTGGAGGAAGCTGATGTGTTCCCAAGCCTTCCGTCATAATTGGCAGGTACAGCTCCAAGGCTCTCGATCATAGGAACACATACACTGATCTCGTTATGTAAACTGACTCAAGATACACGTTAACGGATGGGTCTCCTCCGCACCGTAGACGCGTCTGACTTGTCTAACCCTACGAATTACATAAACGAACCCAGACTCAATGGCTCCAAGGAAACTACAAAGACACCAAGACTCCGCCAGCGTTATCAAGTATTCAGAGACCGTGCAGGAGCGGTGTCCTGAATGGTTAATTTATGAAGCACACTGACGCCTCCAAACCATCGTGTCCTGTGCCCTCTATAGAAAGGTACAATTCAGGTCAATGGATTTAGTCAGAACTCCGGCAAACATTTATTCAGTCTTAATTTTTTTTTTTTTTTTGCTTTTTGGAATATTCAAATGTTATCATGCTCTTATTTTACTATTATAATTTTTTTTCTTTTTTTTTTTGCTAGTTTTGTTATTTACGTTTTCTTTTATCAAACTGTCCAGTAATGTGAATGTTGCTCTGACGACTTCAAATGGGCCATCACCTAAATCTTTGTTTTGTTTAGTCTGTATTTTTTGTGGCCAATAAAATCTGTCTGTCTATTTAAAGAACCACGAAAAATCTAACTGACATCCACTTGACAACAATTAATACTTCAGCGGCCCTTCTTTTCCCCCCAAGCATTCCCTCCGACGCTCTGGTACTGAGTCTCCCCTCTCAAACTGACATATACACAAAACCTTCAATCTCAGTAATCAGGATGTGACAAGAAATAATGAATTCAAGCTTCATAAAGGTAGATTCAAGAAAAGAAGTAGGAAGAAATCGGTTTTCAAGTTGAGTAAAAGATGAATGGAATAGATAGACTCAGTAATAAAATTGTTGGTGATGGGTCAGAAGGGAGCCTGTAGAGAGGACAAGGCAAGTGTATGAATGTTGATGATAGATGGGATGAAGTAAAAATGCTCTATAAAGGAACTTCCCAGAGTAAGCCGATGGGTTCTTGCAGTTTCTAACATTTTCTTATATCCTTAAGTTTTAACCTTTTCACTGTTCAATTTTTTCCCTTCAATACTCATAACTTTTTACACATTCTTTTGTCCTGAGTTTTATAGACATTTCTGCAACGTAAAAAGATAAGATTAACCTTTTGTTTTCTCTTTAACCTTCTGTTTTCTCTTCTTTTCTTTCCAGTGCCCCCTACGCAAACGCTTTAGTGATAAGAAGGTTATTGAAGGAAGACCGTATCAGTAAAAGCGTTAAAGTAATGTTAGAGATTTGAGAAGAGTCGTCGAGAGAAAGACAAGAAAGAGGAAGGGGGGAGATAGGGCGTGAGTATGTTGGAATGTCAGGTCATGCTGAAATGAGAGAGGTAAGGTCGAGGCGAGTTGATGAGGGAGGGGAGAGGATGGTAGGGAACGAGATGAGGGGTTTAGGTGAAGTAAATGTAGATGAATTGTATAAATATTTCGTAGATAAAGTTCATACAGGTCAATTAGCAAATATCCCGTATAAAACAATAAGATCACAAAAAAATGACCCTAAATGGATGACTGCTAGGTTAAAGCATTATATAGGGCGTAAGAGAAGTATATATAAGAGATTAAGGGCAGGTGAAGAAGTTTTAAGGACACAGTATAATGAATTAGTTAGAACAGTCAGGAAGTTAACGAGGAAAGCTAAGGAAAATTATGAATTAAAGGTAGCCAGCCAGGCGAAGACGGACCCCAAGGGATTTTATCAGGTATACAGGACGAAAAATAAGGATACTGTAGGTCCATTAAAGGCAGCAGATGGGGAGCTGGTTAGTTCTGGGGAGGAGATTAGTAAACTTCTGAATGATTATTTTTTAACTGTCTTCACTCAGGAAAACATGCAGGATATGCCAGATAGTGAACAGGTGTTTAGAGCAGATGAGTATGAGAAGCTGACGGATATTTCCATAACTAGGGAGATAGTGGAGCAGGAGATAGATAGGCTAAAAAAAAGTTCAAGTCACCAGGACCTGATGAAATATATCCCAGAGTACTGAAGGAATGTAAAAAGATTATTAGTGTGCCGTTAGTTTCTGTCTTTAGGAAATCACTGGAGTCGGGTGAGGTACCAGAAATGTGGAGGCAGGCTAATGTAGTACCCATCTTTAAGAAAGGGGATAAAACTTTAGCGTCTAATTATAGACCGGTCAGCTTAACTTCAGTTGTAGGTAAAATGTTAGAGTCAATAATAGCCAGGAACATTAGGGAACATTTAGACAAACATAACTTGATAAATCAGTCACAGCATGGCTTCACGAAGGGGAAGTCTTGCCTGACAAACTTGTTAAGTTTTTTACAGTAAGGTGTACGAGGCAGTAGATAATGGAGATAGTTATGATATCTTATATCTGGACTTTAGTAAAGCATTCGACAAGGTGCCCCATCAAAGGCTCCTGAGAAAGGTTAGGGCGCACGGGATAGATGGGAAGGTGTTAGGTTGGATAGGGTCATGGCTTGGTAACAGGCGACAGAGAGTGCTAATAAACGGCTCGAAATCCGAGTGGGGTCATGTCATTAGTGGGGTGCCACAGGGATCAGTATTAGGGCCATTATTATTTCTAATATATATCAATGACTTGGATAGTGGAATTAATAGCGATGTTAGTAAATTTGCGGATGACACAAAGATAGGTAGATTAATTAGGTCAGAAGCGGATGCCATCGCCTTGCAGACAGACTTAGATAGAATGAATGAATGGACGGATAGATGGCAAATGCAATTTAATATCAATAAATGCAGTGCTTAGCGTAGGTAGAGGAAACCCACACAATAGGTACACATTAAACACCCAAACTCTGGTAGGTACAGGGTACGAGAAAGATTTAGGAGTTATAGTTAGCTCTGAACTCCGTCTAGGGAAACAATGCATAGAAGCCAGAAACAAGGCAAATAGGGTACTAGGATTCATTTTTAGGAGTGTTAAAAGTAGAAGGCCGGAGGTAATATTAAAGTTATACTTGGCGCTGGTCAGACCTCATCTAGACTACGCTGTGCAGTTCTGGTCCCCACATTACAGGAAAGATATAGGTCTATTAGAATCAGTACAGAGGAGAATGACTAAAAGGATACAGGGGATGAGGAGTATTCCTTACGAAGCGAGGTTGAAGCGGTTAAATTTACATTCTCTAGAGAGACGTAGGTTAAGAGGGGACCTGATAGAGGTCTTTAAGTGGTATAAGGGTTATAACAAGGGAGATGTAAGCAAAATTCTTAGGATCAGCAACCAGGGTAGAACAAGAAATAACGGGTTCAAGCTTGAAAAATTTAGGTTTAGGAAGGAGATAGGAAAAAATTGGTTCTCGAATAGAGTGGTAGATGAGTGGAACGGACTCAGTAATCATGTAGTTAGTGCTAGGACACTAGAGAGCTTTAAGAGAAGATTAGACAAGTTTATGGATGGGGATGATAGGTGGAAATAGGTAGGAGTGTTTCATACAGGGACTGCCACGTGTAAGCCTGGTCGCTTCTTGCAGCTTCCCTTATTTCTTATGTTCTTATGTTCTTATACTCTGAACAGGACTGTGAATTGTGTGTGTGTGTGTGTGTGTGTGTGTGTGTGTGTGTGTGTGTGTGTGTGTGTGTGTGTGTGTGTGTGTGTGTGTGTGTGTGGTGTTTGTTTCCCTTTTTTCTTCTTATGTAAGAGGGGTATGGGCCAAGGGCAACAAAATTAAAAGAAGAAAAAAAAAATATAGAAAAAAAAGGCCTACTGAGGTGCCGGTCCCCAAATATAATCAGAAAGTGGTAAAGAAAATGGTGAAGTATTAACCTGAAATTCGAGGCAAAAAACGGCAATTATGGCAGGAAAAGTGAGCAGTTAACCAAACTTCCCGATACGATTATTCTTTCCTTTTCATTTTCTTTCCTCTCTGATTTACTTTTTTTTTTATATAACAACATCTATGAAAGAAGACACGCCGACTCCTCTTCGCCTCCCATCATCTCCTCCTTCTCTTCCTCCTCCTCTTCCTTCACCACCGTCTTAGTACATTCCTCTCTGTAATTCCTTCTTTCATCTTTAAGCTTCAGGTATCAAAGATGCTCTGCTCTGAGAGAGAGAGAGAGAGAGAGAGAGAGAGAGAGAGAGAGAGAGAGAGAGAGAGAGAGAGAGAGAGAGAGAGAGAGAGAGAGAGAGAGAGAATGAGTTTTTAAGCCTATCGAATCAGGGTCTCTCTCTCTCTCTCTCTCTCTCTCTCTCTCTCTCTCTCTCTCTCTCTCTCTCTCTCTCTCTCTCTCTCCCTAGTGACCCAATCGGAACTTCGGCTTATGTTAAATAATTCCACACGGCCTGTCCGGGAGAGATATTCAACACACGGAATTCAGGTTTGTGGTGTAGTTCGCGAGTGTTTAATGAGGAACCTGTACTAGACCTCCTCCGACACAAGGACAGACATCCTCCCACGGATAGATTGAGAGGCACGTAGGCAGAGAGGTAGAAAGATAAACGGATAATTAGATAGATAGAGAGACAGATACATACACATACATATAGGGTTGGTTCCTCTCTCTCTCTCTCTCTCTCTCTCTCTCTCTCTCTCTCTCTCTCTCTCTCTCTCTCTCTCTCTCCCGCTGCTAACAGTTTAGAATAGTTAACGGGTAGGGAAAGTTACATTACAGCAGGAGTTCTATATTTCTTTACCGTTTGCTCACTGCATCGTGTTGTGGTTTTATTTATTCATTTATTTCTATTATTATTATTACTATTCTTTTTCTTTCTAAGTACGTAAGTTCCTCCAGCAGGTCTTACCTTTTTTAACTTGTATTGCTGGGAAAGAGAGATGTTTAAATCACCCTTCAGTACTGTATTGCGTTTTCTGTTATATTTATCTTACCCATTTTCTATGATTTGCCGACAAGAGTATTCAATAGCGTCTCAAGAGAATCAAATACCTGTCCAGTTCTTATGTTCAGCCCTCGTCTAGAGCTATTAGAACCTCTTAATGGAATCCTGTAAGTGCAATAAACAAGGAACAGCTAAATATATCTTACAGACAAGGGAGCGTTGCGTGTCCTCAGAGGCAGCAGCTAAAAAAAGCCAAATACCTCTATAGTGACGTCACGGCGTATACAATGTTGCCATGTAATGTGATGCTCGTTGCCATATCTATCTATGTCGTGTCTATTACTGGGGAGGCTGGGGCTGCAGTACAGAACAAATTATTTCGTTCCCCAGAGGAAAAAGCCACAATACTCACACTAATTCGTTTATTTTGACCGTTGATGGTAGAGAGTACAAAACACAGGGATAGGAGGAAGAGAGGAAAGTAGAAAAGAATGAAGAAAGTAAATTATTCTACGTGTAAAAGATACAGTAAAAGATGAGAGGTGAGAAATAATAGGAAGAGAGAGAGAGAGAGAGAGAGAGAGAGAGAGAGAGAGAGAGAGAGAGAGAGAGAGAGAGAGAGAGAAATAATAGAGAGAGAGAGAGAGAGAGAGAGAGAGAGAGAGAGAGAGAGAGAGAGAGAGAGAGAGAGAGAGAGAGAGAGAGAGAGAGAGAGAGAACCATCCACACAAAAACAAATGGAAATCATGAATAAAACCAAAAATCTAAATCACACCGAAGTCAGAACACGAGCCTGACTGACCCACTGAGGTACCAAAAAGTCGAGGCAACACGGGACTGGGATAAGGGAGCGAAGTGACCCCAGGAAGAAAGGAACAGGAGAGGCGGGAATTCTATTATGTTAACTTATGTACCATTGGCATCTTCCCTCCTGCCACCGCTACCTCCCTTCCCCCCGTCAGAACTGTTAGCCCGGAGTCCCTAATGTAATTGCTTCCATCTCTGTTCAACAATGGTGGATCCCAAATTACTACCAATTATTAAAGTTGTTTAGTTCACTCGTGTCCAGTCCGCACTCACATAATAGCATGGAACAGCTGACTGGCTCGCCGTGTTCCAGGGACCATAAATACTTGCTGGTGCTTCTTAAACTGCCTTCTTAAATTCTTCAGTGTTATTTGGAAGTACACTCGTTGCCTTTTGAGTCTAAGAACCACGAGATTTTTCAAAGTTTCTGAGAGGGCAATTATAATCACGTATTTAAATCCTCCAGTGTTATATGGAAGATTATTTGTTAGCTTAAGAGTCAAATGAAAGACTTTTTTGTTTTTGTTTTTTGAGTCTAAGAACCACAAAGTACTTCAGAGTTTCGTAGATGTCAACAACAAACACCTTCTGCTTAAATTCCCCAGTGTTAATTGGAAACTGTTTGTTGTTTCTTCTCGTCAATGTAATGAGAAGACATGGCGCCCTGAGATAAGCTCCGCGTGGCAGTCCAACACCTCCTTGTCCCGAGAGACTGTTTTAGGGTTACAGGCGTCCTCTGCAGTGTTCAGGGCACGCTGGAGTGTCTGGAAGAGCTCGGATGGACCGTAATAAAGCTCTTGTTTCGTTCGTTAAGTCGGAGGACCTTTCCTGGAAGGCCTGATGGGATCTGACGGAACATTACAGGAGGGAAAGCGGGAGGTGCAGGCTTTGATGGTGCTGAGATGGGGCCGTCTCAGCATGATAACATATAAACAAATAAATGTTTTTGGTGCAACAGTGCGTTACAAAGAGGGGAGGGACGCTGTAACGCCGCCGCCTCTGCTGGATACTAAGGAGTCACAAATCATGATCCCTTTATCTCCTGGATCAGCGGCTCAGGAGAGAAGAGGTGGTGAGACAAAAGTGGACACAGAGGGTTTCCAGGTCCTCTTCCAGACGTTTTGTTTATCGATTTTGTTTACAGTTATTGAGTGAAGAAAACACACAAAGGTCTCTGCATCCTCTTGACGATTCATTTACGTTCTTCCGCGTCGCCATTCATCTGAAGTGCGGACACAAAATTCTTTACACCAAACACGTTGAAGTTTTAGTTTGTTCTATTTAAGCTTACATTTCCTGTGCGTGAAGAAAGCCGCCGACGACCCTTCCCGAAAAAGCAAAAAAATGAGAAAAGAAAGGAGAGGAAAGGAAAAGAAAAGAAAAAAAAGCAGCCCACTAAGCTGCCGGCACTTTCACACACAAACGTTCCAGAAGAGTAAAGGAAAAAAAAAGAACGAGATTTTCCAGAATGAAGATGGAATTAACCCCGCTTATCCCACAAGACTCCTCTCTTGAAACAGCTGAAGCCACAAAAAAAAAAAAAAAAAATAAAGAAAAAAAAAATGAAAGAAAAAAAAAATTACACAAACACGAAGCAATAAAGCAGACAAACAATACAGTACAGGAAGAAGACTCGCATATTTCACTACTTTGACGGGGAATGGCACGGGTTTTTTCCCCAGACGCGCGGACGGGTTGTCTCTCGCAGTGTTTGTTTGGGAAGGGAGACGAGGCAAGAGGCGTCTTCACCTTTGATCTCTGGTTCTTTTCCCCTTGTGACTCAGGTAATTGAGGGACTTTGTTTCTCTTTACGTGTTAAATGCAGTGGAACAGACGCCAGGACGCAAGGAAGAGGAAGAAACAGAGAGAGAGAGAGAGAGAGAGAGAGAGAGAGAGAGAGAGAGAGAGAGAGAGAGAGAGGGAGAGAGAGGGAGAGAGAGGGAGAGAGAGAGAGCGAGAATATCGGGAGGGAGGGAGGGAAGGAGTAGAACGGAGCGAGGAAGGTTAAGGGAAGAAATGGAAGAAAGGGAGAGGAAGGAAGAGTGATAAAACTGCGTATCTAAAACAAGGAGTAACGACACACACACACACACACACACACACACACACACACACACACACACACACACACACACACACACACACACACACACACACAGAAAATGTCACAAACCTTTGCCTGCTGTCCGTCGCGGACCACACACGAGGCAGGACAGGACACGTTGATCCAAACACGCAGAATTTGCATCACACACGACACTAACAATTTTTTTTTTTTTTTTAGTTGTGCAGGTAAGACAACACACACACACACACACACACACACACACACACACACACACACACACACACACACACACACACACGCAAGGGACGAAAAGGAGGACAAGTTTTCTACTTTTATATTTTCTGCTAGCCTAACCTGAAACATAATAACAAAACAATATAAAATAACCTACTTTTTAACTATCCTATCCTATCATAACCTAACCTAACCCAATGTAACTTAACCTAACCTGATCAACACTAACCTAACCTAACCTAAATTAATCTAACCAAACCTAACTTAACCTAACTCTTCACACCTTCCTATCATTACCTGAATTGCAAGCACAAACAACACACACCTTCAATCACCTTCATTACCTGACCTGAGTGCATCGCTAACAAAATAAACTACGCCACGCAGCAAACAGCCTACATATGCACCGTCTTGTAATCACACAGGTAACTCTACACTTAGCCAGGTAACAGAGATGCTCCCACTCCACAATGTTCTCTTAAGTGCTTACTTCAGCTCTTCTTTCCCTTTCATTACCTCCCTCTCTTCTGCCTCTCCACTTTCCCTCTCTACCTCCGTCCTTCTCCTTTCCTCCCTCCTTCTCTCTCTGCTTTTTCCTCCTCCGTGCATCTTGTCCTCTGTCTGAAGCAAAGTGCAGCAAGTACAAGGAGTCTAGGCATTAATGGTGTATTCATCTTGTAACTTTGTCTGCAGTTTGTTAGCATGACAGGAGATGTGCGCAAGTTCTTTGTGTTTCTATTTTTTCACTCCTATGTTTTGTTTCATAAATGCAACGGTGGGAAGAATGTTATGTTGTGTGTGTGTGTGTGTGTGTGTGTGTGTGTGTGCAAGAGGAATCCGTGATGTTTCAGTGTTTATTTGAGTTCGGTTTTCGTTGTTTTGTTTTCGATTGTGTGAAGGCGACGGTAAACGAGGACATTTAAATGGAAGGAGACAAATTTTCATATGTGTGTGTATCCGCAATTCGTTTTCTTTAATATACGGTACAAAGACGTAAAAAAGAAAAAAAAAAGCTTGTCTCTAATGAATTTTCTTTGATATCTTAATACGACAACAGAGACGCTGAAATACAAAACTGAAAAGCAGCAAACTCAGAAACTTCAGAAATACGACTAGTTAAGGAAATGATGAATTCAGGTGCGTTAATCAATTAAATATTTCGTCACACGTACAAATGAATTTATTACAAAGTTCTACTGGAGGAGAATTTGGCGTGAACACAACTTATGGTAATTCCAGACAAGAAATTAAGGTAACAAGCTTTCAAGGGGAGAAGAAGAAAAAGAAGAAGAAGAAGAAAAAAAAAGAATCAAGGGGAGAAGAAGAAAAAGAAGAAGAAGAAGAAAAAAAAAGAATAAGACAAAAAAAAAGAGGAGGAGAAGAGAAGAAGAAGAAGAAGAAGAAGAAGAAGAAGAAGAAGAAGAAGAAGAAGAAGAAGAAGAAGAAGAAGAAGAAGAAGAAGAAGAAGAAGAAGAAGAAGAAGAAGAAGAAGAAGAAGAAGAAGAAGAAGAAAACGAGATCCACCAAACTAACAGGAACCAGAAATTAATACAACACAGAAGACATAAGCGATTGAGTTTCTCTCTCTCTCTCTCTCTCTCTCTCTCTCTCTCTCTCTCTCTCTCTCTCTCTCTCTCTCTCTCTCTCTCTCTCTCTTCTGAAAGTGCTGGAGAACACGAAATCAAATTATGACGAAACTCGCCCACACACACACACACACACACACACACACACACACACACACACACACACACACACACACACACACACACACACACACACACACACACACACACACACACACACACACACACACACACACACACACACACACGGCGTCTTATAAGGAGTATTTTCGAAAGCAACAAACACTTCACACAGACAAGGACGAGAAAAGTGAAAGGAAAAATGACTATATTGCTTGCCTGCTTCCCTGCCTTCCAAACACCTCCCAGGCAACCTACAAGCCAGTCTATCTGTCTGCCTATCTGCCTGCCTGTCTTTCTGCCTGCCTGCCTTCCTGCCTGTCTGTCTGTCCGTCTGTTCGTCTGCCTCCCTCTCCCCGAGCCTTGGAGGTGATGACAGGCTGACAGACAGACATTTTTTGAAGCTGATGGAGCTTTTCGAAATGTGGAAACCGTGAAGTGTGAGAGAGAGAGAGAGAGAGAGAGAGAGAGAGAGAGAGAGAGAGAGAGAGAGAGAGAGAGAGAGAGAGAGAGAGAGAATGTAAGATAAGAATAGGAACACATTCCTTCCCCACTCTCTCTCTCTCTCTCTCTCTCTCTCTCTCTCTCTCTCTCTCTCTCTCTCTCTCTCTCTCTCCCGGCCCTTTCAAGCAAAAACGCAGTGAAAAAAAAGGAGGTGCAATAATAGGGAGAAAAAGAGGAATAAGAAAAAAACGAAAAGGTAGCAAGTGGAACCAAACAGGTGCGACACAATGACAGGAAAAGAAGGAAAGAAAAGTAACTGATGAACTTTTCTTAATGCAAAACAATATGTCACTTACACTCGTTCTCCTACTCTTCCTCCTCGTTCGTTCTTTCCTGTCGTTTGGTCGTAATACTTCCCTTTCGTCTCTTTCAAGCTAGTTCTCTTTTAGTCCTTGTCTTCTGTTGCTGCTTCTCCTCTTCCTTTCTCGGCTTTTTAAGTTACCTATGTCTTTTTCTTTCTTTTTTGCTGTTGTTGTTGTTGTTTTCTTCTTCTTCTTCAACATCTTTTTCTTCTTCCTCTTCTTCTTTTCCATCCGCTTCTCCAATATTTGTTTTCCAATCTTCTCATCCATTTATTTTTCTTTATGGCCTCAGATTTTTCCTCCTCTTTCTCGTCACTTGTCCTCTCCCCTTTTTATCTATTCATATCCTTTCATGAATTCTTTTTCCTTCTTCTTCTATTTTTATTTTTTACCTTAAACAATGCACTTCTTTTCTCTAATGTAATTTTTCCATCATAGTTTCCTTTCTTTACTCAGTTTATCTTATTTCTCTTTTCCACGAGTTTTTTCATATCTTGTTCTATGTGTCCTTTTCAACCCCTTTTTTCTTCGTTCACTCTTATTTTTTTATATTTTTTATTTTATCAATCTTTTCGTAAGTTTTCTCCATTATCTCGTTCGTTATCTCTCTCTCTCTCTCTCTCTCTCTCTCTCTCTCTCTCTCTCTCTCTTTCTATGTATCCTTCTCTTCCTCTTCAATCTTCACATAATTCCTTCGTTCAGTCTATCTGTCTTTGAAGCTTCTCCATTTTCTCAACTTCGTAATTTTAATCTCCTGTTTCGTTTGTTTTTCTCTCTCTCTCTCTCTCTCTCTCTCTCTCTCTCTCTCTCTCTCTCTCTCTCTCTCTCTCTCTCTCTCTCTGCTTCTCTTCCTTTTCAATTTTCACTCTTTACATATTTCTTTCGTTCATCCTATTTATCTTTGACGTTTCTCTATTTTCCCAACCTTTTTCGTAATTTTCCTCTACCATATTCGTTTTCTCTCTCTCTGTACTCGTACATCCTTTTCTTCAACATTCACATTTCTATTTTCCTTATTTACTCGATTCATCCTCGAAATCCCTCTACTTTCTCAATCCTTTTCCGTAATCTTCCTCTACCTCGGTCGTTATCTCTATATGCACATCCCCTTCTACCTCTGCAACTTTCACATTTTTTTTCCCCTCTCCATCTCGCGTCGATAACCTTGCACGGCCTCGCGTTGCAATCTTCCCCTTACGGCAAAGATCTGTGCAGCGAGACTCAAGCGCTTAGGATCAGTACTCTGGTATAACATAATCCTTTGGTAAATTTCATAACATGCTTTATTTCACCTTCTCTTCCTCTTTCTTGCTCTATTTTTTTTTTTCAGCAACACTTACTTTCTTCCAGCATTTTTTTCTTTCTTTCTTTCTTTTTTTTACATTTCCTCTTTCTCATTCTTCACTTGTTTTCTTCCTCTTTCTCCTCCTCCTTATTTGTGTTTTCTTTCTTTCATTCTACTCTTCGTTTATTTCTTCTTCCTCTTCTTCTTCTTCTTCTTTTTCTTCTCCTTCATCACCATCATCATCACCATCTTTCAACTTCCCACACATACTCCATCAACATCTTCGCCCTTGCTGCACTTTCTCTCCTTCATCTATATTTATTTCCTTGTTCCATCTTTTCTCCTCCTCCTCCTCCTCTTCCTAGACAGCTCAAATGCATTCTCAAGGTCTTCAGGTCTTGGTCTTAGGGCGCTTCCCTTCTCCCCTTATCTCATTGCTGCTAATTGTCCAGAAGGAAGGAGAGGATGGTGGTCTCTTCTCACACATTCCCCTACGCATCCTTGCCCTTCTGAAGATGCCTCAAGTGTTGACGCCTTTGAAGAGGGCACATTGCACCTTCAAGAGTGCGTGCGGCGGGGCGAGACCATTGGGAGGAAGTGGTGAGTGAAGTGAGTAGAGGCGAAGTCAGTGGGTATGATGTGAGAGGCGTCGTGAAGGTTGTGTGTGTGTGTGTGTGTGTGTGTGTGTGTGTGTGTGTGTGTGTGTGTGTGTGTGTGTGTGTGTGTGTGTGTGTGTGTGTGTGTGTGTGTGTGTGTGTGTGTGTGTGTGTGTGTGTGTGTGATAAAAATAAGAAAATGACTCGTAACCTTGCTACTGTTTGTTGCGGTAGGTCATGTTAAGGTGTGTGTGTGTGTGTGTGTGTGTGTGTAATGGGAGGAGATATTATACATACGCAAGTCCGGAGCAGGTTTAAGGTGTTGTGGAAGGTTTTAAGGTGAGCGAAGGAGTTATTACATGCTTGCAGGAAAGAAGAGACACTTCAAGAGATCTGAGGGAAATATGAGAAGTACCAGCCAGCCAGCCAGCCAGCCAGCCAGCCAGTCAGCCAGCCAGCCAGCCAGCCAGTCAGCCAGCCAGCCAGCCATACATATAAACAGATTGTTAATCAACCATCTAGTCAGCTAGTCAGCCACTCACTCAGCCATATATTTATTCATCCATCCAGCCAGCCAGCCAGCTAACCAACCAGCCATCCATCCGTCCATCCAGCCATCGAACCTTCTACTAACTGTCTTGTCTCTATAACCCTAAGCAGGTTAAGCTTTGTCCACACCAGAAAACTGTTTGCAAATAGTTTGCTAACTGTCTGGACACTGTTTGGAAGTAGTTTGGAAACTTTGTTTCTGAACTGTTTCCTGATATGGAAAGACTTAGAAACTGTAACATCCTTGCAAGGATATGAAGGGCTGCTGCTGTTGGCAATCTTTTGTAATCCTTTGTTATCGTCTGCAATCCAGCCAACCAGCCAAGCAAACAGCCACCCACTCACTCACTCACTCACTCCCTCACTCAGTCACGTACTCACCAGGCCGATGAAGATACAGAAGAGCTGGACCACATCAGTGTAGGCGACGGAGTAGAGGCCCCCGAACAGCGTGTACACCACCGCTATTGCCGCAGAAACGATGATGGAGAGCGTGTTGTTGATGTCCAGGATGACGGCGAGCGTGGAACCTGCAAATGAACGTTACTCCCATTAACAGACTGAAAAGACTCCGCGCCGTGGAAACCAAAAAGCGACACGCGGGAAAAGAACGGGATGAACTGGCAGGAGGATCAGGAAAGGTGTGGAATCGTGTTACTGCAAGACTGGTGAGACTGTGAGAGACGGGGAGAGACTGGAGCTGGTGTGAGGCGCAGTTATTTTACTGGGGAGTTAAAGGTTATTGGGGAAGATTGGATGTACTCTATCGTGATGCTGAGAGGAGGGACTAGAAGTGTTTTGAAACGTTACTGCGAGACTGAAGGAGAGAGCAGAAGTGTTTAGAAGTGTTATTGGGAGACTGAAGGCGTTCTTGTGCTACTGGGGGAGAAAGGATGTATTCTGAAGTATAATACTGCGGGGATATTTACCGGGAGATGCTGGGGAAGAATGCGTGCCAACAGAAAGATGAAATAGAAGCTCACATGGGGCATTGTTGATAAATTAGGTGCTCTGGGGTGAAACAATGGGAAGTGAGTGCCTTGTTGAGCCTTGGCTGAGAAAGGATTGTTGAGATAGATTGAATTGAGGGACAAAAGATGGGACAGACTAAGCAATTTTCTTCATAAATCTTCAGTAAGGCACCTGATTACTGGAAATGATCTTACTATGAGAGCCAGAAAGAAAAGGAGAAGAAAGGGAGGTGACAGAACAGAAAACTTGAAGGGAGAATGATGAGTATGGAGGAAATGATAAAAGTACAAAAGAATCGAGTTATTAAGGACAATGAGGGTGAAGATGAAGAAGGAAAAGAATGAAAGGAAGTAAGGGAAAAGTATTCTGACTTCTGCGTCTCCTGTTTGTAGTAAGGAAAGGAGAGCAAAGGAGAGAAGCAAATTAAGGTGAGGCTTAACTAGCATCTCTCTCTCTCTCTCTCTCTCTCTCTCTCTCTCTCTCTTCTTTCCTACATCTGTGAACCTATCTCTCTCCACCTTCGTTTTCATTTCCTGCCTCGTTTCCTCTCATTTTGCGTCTCCAGTTTTCCAGTTTTTCCCTCTTTCCTTTCAACGTTTCCCTTTTTATTCGGTGGCTGTATCTTCCTTTTTTTTTCTTTTCTAATTTTCACGTTTGTTGTGCCTTTTCATTCCCTCCCAGCCTCATTTCCTCTTGCAATTTTCATGAGTCTTTATTTCTTTATATTTTTTATGTTCTTTATCATCTTCCATTTAACTCCTCGTTCTGTCTCTGTCTTTTCTCCATCTCCCTGTTATTGTCTCTTTTATCTCTGTGACTATCTCTCATTTCCTCGCTCTATTGCTACGCTATACTTTCCTGATTTCTTTTTTTTCCTCTCATTTCCGTCCATCCAATCTCTCTCTGTTTTCCCTTAAGTTCTTTCCTCAATCCACTTTTAGCAAACATCTCACTTCATTTTGTCTTCTCCTTTCAAGATCTCTCTATTTTTTTCACCCTTTTCCTTCCTTCATCACCTCCTTTCTTCATCTCTTTTTTTCTTTTTTTTCTTCCCATCTGCATCCTCCTCCATGATTGAATCCCAGCCTCTCTCTCTCTCTCTCTCTCTCTCTCTCTCTCTCTCTCTCTCTCTCTCTTCTTCTCCTTCCTTTTCACGTCAGTCTCTCCTTGACACAGATTCACAGGGAGGTTCGTGCCGCAGAAATATGGGTTAAGTTGAAAATCTTCCTTCTTAGTGGCGACATTTCTGAATCTTTTCTAGAGAGGAGCATCAAGACATCTCGGAAAGTAAGTTTGTTTTCCTGGGATTTTTACCTTGTTTTCTGGAACGACACTACAAGGGTTTTTACTATTATTATTATTCTTTTTTATTATTTATCTATTTATTTATTTTTTGTTTAGTTTTAAGAAAATAAGAAAATAAAGGAAGCTGCAAGAAGCTGAACCATACCTATTTCCACTTATCATCCCCATTCAATAAATTTACCTAATCTTCTTTTAAACCTCCCTTACGACTCAGCACTAACAACCTGATTACTGAGTCCGTTTCATTCATCTACAAAAAGTTGGAATGCCAACATCTGGTATTCCCAGGCGGAATATCCAAGTACCAACCGGACCCAACGTTGCTTAACTTCGCTGATCGGACGAGAGGCGGTGTATTCAACGTGGTGTGGTCGTTGGCAAAGGAAAATACAGGAAGAAAATTATGACTCCACAGCTTGAG
>NC_087183.1:9154867-9167367 GCF_035594125.1 Scylla paramamosain
CTCCTCCATTTAACTTCTTCTCGCTCCATTTCATCTTCCACTTCCTACTTTTGGTTTTCTCGTGTTTTTTTTTTCTTCTCTCATTCATACTTCTGTGTTTCTTTTCAACCCTTTTCTCTTTGCTCCTCTTTTGTTTCTGTGTCCATCTTTTTTTTTTGTTTCTCTTTATTCTTTTGCTTGTTTCATGTCTTTTTGTTTTGTGGCATTATCATGTTGTGTTATTGTTCAAGCTTTTAGAGTAAGCGATTTTCTGCTTGTTTATTTTCCTCTGTTTTTCTTTTTCCTTTCTGTCTGTCTGTCTGTCTGTCTGTCTGTCTGTCTGTCTGCTTGTACGTCTGAGTGTCGGTGCCTATCTATTACTTAGTTATCATAGTTTCATTTGAGAGAGAGAGAGAGAGAGAGAGAGAGAGAGAGAGAGAGAGAGAGAGAGAGAGAGAGAGAGAGAGAGAGAGAGAGAGAGAGAGAGAGAGAGAGAGAGAGAGAGAGAGAGAGAGAGGAGGGAAAGGTGAATATACTGGAATCAAACTTTTTCAACTAATTGCGCATTTCTTTTAATTCACCCAATCACGTTAAGTAACAAGAAGGAAAAAAAAAAAAAGGCAGCAAATGATTTCAGTATTCAATTAGAGAAACCAGTCATCCTCAATACGAATATATATAAAAAAAAAAAAAAAAAGCGGAGATCTGTATGAAACGACACAAGATAAAAGAAAAGAAAAAAAAAACACACATATTCAAAACAGAAAGTAAATTAAGCTCCCTTTTTCTACACCATACCAAAGTTTTAATTATTTGGTACGATCACCTAATTCTATTGAGGATATTCATTAAGTTTTGTCCGTGTGTCTGTCTGTGTCCATCCCAGCTGCCATCCCTCCCCTCCCCCAGTTATTATATAAATCACCAATAGACTTTTCGTTTAAGGTTTTGAGGTAGATGAGAAATTAATTAAATAAAGACAGGGAGATAGACACACACACACACACACACACACACACACACACACACACACACACACACACACACACACACACACACACACGAAGCTCTCGATATTCATCTAACATTTTCTCTTCCTTTCCTTTTTAGTTTTCTTTTATATTCATTCTCGCATTTTTCATTCCCACTTTTCATCATGCATTTTCTCTCTCGCCTTTCTGTCAATTGCACATCATCCTCTTTCATTAAACGACGAGATCTTGCTGTGTTTATTATCATCATGACCTCACATCGCCACCACCACCACCACCACCACCACCACCACCACCACCACCACCACCACCACCATCACCATCAGGAAGAAATGGTGAAGAGTGAGTGGTGGTTATAAACTGATCCTTTAAAATTGCTGTACTCTCTCTCTCTCTCTCTCTCTCTCTCTCTCTCTCTCTCTCTCTCTCTCTCTCTCTCTCTCTCTCTCTCTCGCTTCCCTCCTTCCTTCCTTCCTTCCTTCCTTCCTTCAGTGTCCCTTCTGACTTTCTCCAGTTTTTTTCTTGCACATACGAATTTCCTTCCCTCTTAATCTTCCTTTCAACTCTTTCTCCCTCCATTGTAAAGCTTCTTGTCAGCCTCTCTCTCTCTCTCTCTCTCTCTCTCTCTCTCTCTCTCTCTCTCTCTCTCTCTCTCTCTCTCTCTCTCTCTCTCTCTCACTAGTTCTCATTTATTTTTTTATCATTATTTATCACACACAGGTAATCGAAGTAACCTTTAATAATGTCTAGCCAGGTAACAATAGAGACAAGACGATAATGGGTATCTTCAATTGATCCATCGCCAATTACAACACTAATGATGGGCCTTTATGGGGATAAAATGACAATGGGGGCTTTTTGAGGCGTGTGGCAGTGAAAAGAATAATGAGGAGAAGATAATTAAATAATTCAGACCGTGCATGATAGGGAATTAATGAAAGAGAGAGGCAACAGGAGGAAGATAAATGAGAGGGAAAAAAAGATGAAATGGAATGAGAAAATGTGCAAATTCTCCTGGTTGGTATTCAAGATTTATTAATTTTTTCTTCATGCATGAATGTTAATTTTTTTTTTTGTAATTTAATGTTTTTTATTTCTTTTCTTCTGAGTCTCATTTAAGTTTTTGTGTCATAAACGTTTTTATTGGTGAACGTTCTTATTGGAACGTTTCTGTGGGATTAACATTTTTGTGGCATGAAGGGTCGGCAATGTTAACAGAGATGAGAGAGAGAGAGAGAGAGAGAGAGAGAGAGAGAGAGAGAGAGAGAGAGAGAGAGAGAGAGAGAGAGAGAGAGAGAGAGAGAGAGAGAGAGAGAGAGAGAGAGAGAGAGAGAGAGAGAGAGAGAGAGAGAGAATATCTGAAGAAAAATAAAAAAATATGAATGCAAAAGAAAGAAAAAAAAAGAAAGAAGGTGATGAGAGCTTGAGGAAAGTAGGATAACTAAAACAGCAAATAAAAAGGAAGAGAAAGAAAGGAGGAAGAAAAATCTGCCAGGTAAATGGAACAAGAAGAGAATAACAGAGATAAGGAGGAAGAAGGATGACTGAAGCAAAGAAAGAAAGAAAGAAAAGAAAGGAGAAGAGGATCCAGTCAATAAAGATAGTGGAAAAGAAGAATGAAGACAGGAGAACGACAAGACAAAAAACAGAAGAAAGAAAAAGAAGAGAAAAATAAATAAGAGGCAAGGGAGGGTGAATAAAGATTACAGAAAAAAAAAACTATTGCTTAATGCGTAAGAGCAGGAAAGAGAGAAGAGAACGAGGGAAAGAGGAGAGGAAGAAGAAGAGAGGGAAAGGAGGAAGAGGAAGGAGAGGAAGGAGAGCAAATAGCGCGTGGGCTGCAGGAATAAGATAGAAAGAGAAACAGCGCAAGGAATCGAGGAGGTAAAAATATTCGATAATAAAGACAGCGAAACGAAAGAAGGAAGAAGGGAGGATGAAGAGGACGAAATATGGAACACCAAGACTTAAGAAAAAAAAATGTAAAAAGGAATAGCAAAAGAGAGAAGAATAATACAGAAAAAAACAGGAAAAGAAATGAAGATAAAAGAATGATAAACAAAAAAAAAAAAAAAAAAATGGAATGCAATAGGAACGAGGAAATGAAAAGAAAAAAAAGAGAGATAAAAGATCAGAAGTAAACATGAAACAAAGGTAAGGAGAAGAGAAGAAGTGATAAAAAGAAACAGGAAACAGAGAGAAAAGATAAAATGAAGATAAACGAACACCATAAACAACAAACATTTAAACTAAGAACATTATGAATATGGGAGAAGCGAACAGTGAGATAAAGGAGAGTGAAAAGGGAAACACGAATAACAAGATGAAAAAGACAAACAAGGGAATAAAGGAGAGGGTGAGAGAGGTAGGCAGATAACAACAAAATAACACAATGAAGATGAAAGAATGAAAGAATGATGTAAAGAAGAATGAAAACAGAGAGAGAGAGAGAGAGAGAGAGAGAGAGAGAGAGAGAGAGAGAGAGAGAGAGAGAGAGAGAGAGAGAGAGAGAGAGAGAACCTAATGAATACGAAACAGGGAAACAAATAAAAAAAGAGAGGAAAGACGCAGTAAAGAGATAAAGAAGAGTGTAAACAAAGATAGAGAACAACATAATGAAGACGAGAGAAGCAAACAAAGCAACAAAGGAGAGGGAAAGACGCGGTAGGCTCACAGCAACACGAGATAATAAAAGGTAGGCCTACTCATCCGCAACGCTCCATGTTCCTTACACAAGGGAGGGTACCAAGTGGTGTCATGTCACGCGATGGAGGGAAATATTGGCCTATTTAACCTGAGCCTGTATTAGGAAACGCTTCGCACTCTCGGGACTCTTCTGAGACGCCACACAGGTAAGGCTCGTGTTCAAAAACTCTTTGTTGTCCCGCTTTGCTCTCACCATAATTATTTTCCAAGGCCACAGAGATGATCAGCCGGGGTTCTCAAAGGTGTTTCTCCTATTAATATAATAAAAATCTTGTTAATCTGTCACTATCAAGGCAGGTTCACACTTGGCAATTCGCCGCTGAATTGCCAGCCGCCGCAAGCCACGTTGGCCCCCCCTGCTGGACTTTTGGTGCTCTTCCTTAGTTGCCCAGGGTCTCTCAAACCTCAAAGACCATGGTACTGTTCCTTGCTGAGGTGTATCCACTATCTCAAGGTGTCTGGGTTTTCCACGCTCAGCTCAGGCAAAAAAGGTGTGGTAGAATCTTCTTTCTAGACAAGTATATGGATGGGGATAGCAGATGGAAATAGGTAGGTGTGTTTCATACAGGGACTGCCACGTGTAAGCCTGGTCGCTTCTTGCAGCTTCCCTTATTTCTTATGTTCTTATGTTCTCCTTTTCTACTCAGCCAGGAACGTGTCCACAGGCGCTTCCTTTTCCGTTTTATCTTCCGGTACGCCAAAAGAAATGTAGCAATCACTTCCGTATCGTCGCTGGAGGAAGACATCTTGCTGAGTTACTGTTTGTTTATATCAATTTCCCACCAACCAGCAGCCACTTCTTAGCCGTCTGTGTGAGCGTACATCCAGCTGGGAGGATTTATTGCCAGGTATTGGCAGCTTGTGGCGGGTGGTAACTCAGCAGCGAATTGTCAAGTGTGAACCCACCTTAGGAAACGCTTCGCTCTCTCAAAGGGCACAAAGAAAAGATACGTAGGTCCTCATGGGTTCTCTTGGCTTTTCTATCCAATGACGAAGCAATTTAAACCATCACTAAATTCACGAAGGCTATTGAAATCCACGTTAGCTTCCACTGAGTACTTTGTATTACTCTCCCAGAAGCAGTATTTTTAAAAGCCACAGATATAAGATAGCTTCTCATTGGCTCTCACGGGGGCGTTTCAATCAACAATGAGTCCTTAAACTATCACTTAATTCATGAAAGCATCATTGAACACCACAGTAACTCCCACTAAAGACCCTATATTAGGAAACGCTTCGCTTTCTCCTAAGTAGTATTCCCAAAAGGCACGGAGATAAGACAGGTCCTCATGGGTCTTTAAGGCATCACTAAATTTAAGAAAGCACCATTGAAACTCACAATAACTTCCACCAGGGCCTATTAAGTAGATGAGATAAGACGCCGTTTGAGAGTGCGGTTCGTTGGTACTCTGAAACACTCGCATGAAAAGAAAACGGAAGATTAAGGGAGCAGCCAAGCGCAGGATAGAAAACGTGGCTTAAAACTGAGCCTCTTGAGTTAAATTCCCGCAAGTGCGTTGATTAAAGAAAATGTAAAAGGGACACACGAGGAGCATTACCCGAGCATAACGATAGCTGGTTCTTATTTCAGCCAAATGAACAGGTTTAATGAGCACTAAAGAATTCCCTCTCTCTTTGTCTCTCTCTCTCTCTCTCTCTCTCTCTCTCTCTCTCTCTCTCTCTCTCTCTCTCTCTCTCTCTCTCTCTCTCTCTCTCTCTCTCTCTCTCTCTCTACACCACCACGTACACCTGTCACCTCCAACACCTGAGAAATAATGGCCAGTAATTAGTGGTGATGTGCATTAGATTGGTAGCGCTCCTGGCAGGTGATGTCAAGAGGAAGGGGAGGAGGAGGAGGAGGAGGAGAAAGATGTAGGAGGACGAACAGGAAGGTGGTAGTTTAGAAGGTGATTTAAGAGGTTCAAGAGGTTAAGAATTAATTAAAGAGCACGCTTAGAAGCCTTGAGAGATTCGGGGGAGGTTTGGAAGGCCTAAAACGTGTCAAGGGAGTTTATCAAATATTTCAGCATTAAGGGATCTAAGTGAATTTTGGCGAGGTTCAGTAGTTTCAGGACTGCCGGACTAGGCTCTGTAAGACTAGATGATTTTACAAGATTTAGATGCTTGGAAGGTGAATTTCTGGGTTAAGAGGATTTGAGATTCTATGAAATGAAGAAGGCAGCTGAACGTCACACCAACAAGCACAGCACGTGAACTGAAAGAAAACAATCGTGCCTTATTGGGTGGTGTGTCAGTCAGGGGTGTGCCGCGCTACGTGCTACATGATCATGGATTAGTGTCACGATCTGCTGCTGTAAAGCCACTCCTTACTCCTCGTCATAAAGTGAAGCGGCTCAATTTTGCTAAAGAACTCAGAGACTGGCCTCTAGAAAGAATTCGACGCATATTGTGGTCAGATGAAAGCGTCTTTACAGTGACAGGAAGTAATTTTTGCAAAAGTGAGGCGGCCCAGGAATTCTGACCGTTTTCTCTCATGGTGTGGGGCTGTTGTTTCTCGTGTTACGGAGTGGGCAACCTCGTGATTTTAGAAAAAGGTTTTACTGTGAACAGTGAGTGGTACTTAGACCTTTTGCACGACAACCTAGAAACCTGCTATGACAAATGTATGGCAGAAACTTTTATGCACGGCGGAGCTCCTTGTCATAGGTCAAAAGTTGTGAAGGAATGGTTGTATATGTGTGCGATGTACTCCTCCATTTACCCCATCACAAGACTGACTGACACTCCCTTCCTCCCCTCTCCTCCCTTTCTCCCTTACCCAAACACACACACTATAAAAGCTACAAGATAAATAAACCGAATATTGTTATCATTACCATCACATACAATCATTAGAGGTTCAGATTCTATAAGACAAAAGTTTAAAAAGTTTTATGTGAGTTACGTAAATTTCCTGGGAGTATACGTGTAGTATTCTGATTTGAGGTTCTGGGGAAAGCAGTGCAGCCAATATCAAACCCACATTAACCTAACCTCATGCTTGAGCCGCCTTCCCTCCCTTCAAAGGAATATATTACCAGAAGACTCATCAACGCCTGCCTGGTAACCCTCCCCCTCCCATCCTCCTCTCGTCCCCTCCCTCTCTCTCCTGCAGGTAACCAATTAACCTTTGCTAGATTAATGGGTCGCATACCTCGCTGCCATACTCCTGCCTCGTGTTGTCCTTCTCCCACTCCTCCTCCTCCTACGTGAAATGCTGTTCCCTCAACTCTCATCTCTCATTTCCCTCACCTCTTACTTCTCCCCATCTCTCATTCCTATCTATTTCCACCTATCATCTCATCTATAAATTTGTCTAATCTTACTTTAAAGCTCCCTAATGACTCAGCACTAACAACCTGATTGCTGAGTTCCTTCCATTTATCTACCACTCTATTTGAGAACCCATTCCTTTCTATCTCTTTTATTTAAATCTAGCTCTCTCATTCTTCCAGCCTTTAATTAGCGTCAGTAATGGAGGACAACATAACTCAATAACAAGGCTGAGTAATAATAGCAATGACAATGATGATGAAAGATGACAATAATGATGATGAGGGCGGACGGAAGCAGTGTTGGTGCAGAGACAAAGAACACGAAGCTACTAATGAGAGAATGAGATAACCACAGTCATCTTATTAAAAAGAGAAGAAAAAAAAATCATACAGACAAAACTAGTGAGGAAAATACACCAACGCAAAATCCGTCACTAAAAAAGACATTCTCTGAAAACTGTGCCCAAGTTCTGAACAAGTTTTAATAAAGTAATATTCATCAACTTTGTCTCTGCAGGAAGGGAGAGAGAGAGAGAGAGAGAGAGAGAGAGAGAGAGAGAGAGAGAGAGAGAGAGAGAGAGAGAGAGAGAGAGAGAGAGAGAGAGAGAGAGAGAGAGAGAGAGAGAGAGAGAGAGAGAGAGAGAGAGAAGAAACAAACTGTCAGATATAAATAAGAATAAGAGAGAAACAGAGCAATGAGACAGAAGGACAGAGGGAGGGAGAGAGAAAAAGTAGACTGTCGGAAAGAAAAGATGAGAGAAAAACGGACACATAAGACAGAGGGAGGGAAAGAACAAGAAGTTAAAGAAGTATAAAGTAAAAAAAATAGTAGATAGGGAAATTTTAATGAAAGGAATAGAAAGACAAGCGTAATATGAAAGGGGAAATATAAAAGATGAAGAGGAGGAACGCGTTAAGATCCCGAGAAAAAAAAACACGAGAAAGAAATTGAGATACGAGAGAAGGGGAGAACGAAAAGAAGAAAACTGAATGAAAATAAGAAAAATAGGAATGAACAGAAAAATATCAAGGAAAGAAAAAAGAAAAGCTAGTCAAGGGTGAACGCTGAGACGATAAGAGAGAGAGAGAGAGAGAGAGAGAGAGAGAGAGAGAGAGAGAGAGAGAGAGAGAGAGAGAGAGAGGATAAGAATAAGATGGCCAGGGAGGAAGGAGGAAAAAAATAAAGAAAACGAAAAAATAAAGTATTGAAAAAGGAAGATATATCAAAGGAAGGAAGAACAATGTGGTCACTTAAGCGAATGTTTAAGATTCCAAGGAGTTTAAGAGAGGGAGGAAGAAAAGAAGATGGAGATGAGAGAGGGAGAGAGAGAAAGAGATGAACTAACTTGAGTATAAATTAAAAAAGGAGGGAATGAGAAAGTATTGCAGGAAGAAAGGAAGGAAGGAAGAAGTGGCGGAGCATAAATGGAAAACGAATAATGGAGAGAAGTAGGAAGGAGAGAATAAAAGTGGGAGTAAGAATAAAGAAGAATAAAAGAAGAGATGGAAAACATGACGACAATTACTCGGATATTTCGTAACTTAATATTCTGAGTAAAGGGTGCACACACACACACGCACGCACACACACACACACACACACACACACACACACACACACACAATGCGTAGGTTTATCAACATGTATGAAACTAAATTAACTTTGGATTTTAAATATTTTTTGTTGCATCCAAGGGAATTTTTATTATGATAGGCTTTGATTTTGTCCGTCTGTCTATCTGTCAGCCTGTCACTGTCAATTTATGCCTTCCTTTGTATGCATGTCTCTGTCTGTTTGTCTGTCTGTCTTTGCCTCATCCACCTCTCTCTCTCTCTCTCTCTCTCTCTCTCTCTCTCTCTCTCTCTCTCTCTGAATAAAAGGAAAACACACATGCGTAACTGAGGCAGCTAAATATATGTTTTTATTAAAATTTCACACATTCTTTACACTGACCTTGAGTTTTATTACTACTGTGGCTAAGAAGTTGACAGTTTTTATATGGTTTAAACTCAGAGAGAGAGAGAGAGAGAGAGAGAGAGAGAGAGAGAGAGAGAGAGAGAGAGAGAGAGAGAGAGAGAGAGAGAGAGGGAGCACTCGCTTTACAAACACTTACTGTTGCATTAAACACACAACTATAGAAAATAAAAAAAAGAAAAAGAAAATAGCTTGTACATTTGTTTTTTTTTTCTGTCTGCAGTGGGTTTTTGAGATCACTGATATCATCTCTTCTGACATTTAAAAACACTCACGATTATTAACATGAAGCACATCCGATGAATCGCTGGGATTATAAATTACTCTTGAAATTAACCAGAACGTATGAGATGTCTATTGTAATTAAAATATGAGAAGCAAGAAAGAGTAATTAATTAGGACATATAATCCCTCTCTCTCTCTCTCTCTCTCTCTCTCTCTCTCTCTCTCTCTCTCTCTCTCTCTCTCTCTCTCTCTCTCTCTCTCTCTCTCTCTCTCTGATAAAAAGTAAAAGGTTAGGTAAATATTTTGGATTGTGACAAAGTGGTAAAGTGAGGTGTGTGTGTGTGTGTGTGTGTGTGTGTGTGTGTGTGTGTGTGTGTGTGTGTGTGTGTGTGTGTGTGTGTGTGTGTGTGTGTGTGTGTGTGTGTGTGTGTGTGTGTGTGTGTGTGTGTGTGTGTGTGTGTGTGTGTGTGTGTGTGTGTGTTTGACGTGAAGAAAGACCGGAAATTTGAGATATCTTAAGAGGTACTTGTGGAAAACGAACGTTGGAAAGTAGGATAAGAAGGAGGAGGAGGAGGAGGAGGAGGAGGAGGAGGAGGAGGAGGAGGAGGAGGAGGAAGCGAAGGAAAAAGGAAAGAAACAACATAGAACCAAGAATAAAAATAAAAAAAACAAATAAATAAATAAACAGGATGAAAACAAGAAAGAGAAAAGAAATTTTGAAAAACTAGCGCAGAAATGGAAAAAAAAAGGGGAAGGGGAAAGAAAACGGGAAAAAGAAAACGGAGAAGATTCTTTGGGTGTCGTGGGCGTGAAAGATATGGTTGTTCCCTCACCACTTCAGTATTTCAGAGCTTTTTGTGTGTATGAGTGCCCGTGTGAGGTAAGGAGGGAGGGAGGGAGGGAGGGAGGAAACGAAAGAGGCAATAACGGGAAGAGGGAAGGGTAGGCGGGAGGGAGGGAGGGACGGAAGAAGATAAAGAAGAAAGGAGTAAGGGAAGGAAGGAAGGAGAGAAGGAGTATAAGAAAAAGGAAAGGAAGAATAATATTAGAAAACACGAGTTGGGAAGGAAGGAAAGAAGGAAATAAAGAAAGAAGAAAGAGAGAAAGGAAGAAAAAAAGGAGAAAAGTGGAAAGAAGGAAAGAAGAAAAATATACGAGGAATTCCAGTAAGTATTTGTCAATTTTGAAGCGAAAAATGACAATGGAAGGAAAAAGTATCAGCTAAAAGAATAACAAAAAAACGAAACACGGAAGGGGAAACTTGAGCGAATTTGTAGAGAAAGGAAATTACACGAAGCGTTTTCTCTTGGTCCTTTATCATGTCTTTGTTTTCCTTAATTACAATTCGTAAGAAAGACTCGTGATGAATGAAGGCAAGAACGAAGGTCAATGAAGCAAAGAAGAGGTAGAAAATTAAAGTAAAAAAGAAAAATAATAAGGAAACGTATTTGGAATATAAATGAAATGTGAACCAAAACCATCAAATTAAAGACTAGTCAGAATTTTTACTTTATTTCGTCTCCTATGTATCGAATTAGTTATTTGAGATTGACCTAAGAATTTAATACAGGATAGAGTTGAAGACTGGAACAAACTCAACGGCAATGTGATACGTGCTCTGATGTTTTAGTTTCAAGCGGAGGTTCGATAAATATTCTTACGTAGGTGATGATGATGATGATGGTAAGTTTAACAATTTCACTGCTATACAATATTTTCTGAATCCTCTCCACGACTGCTTTTTTAAATATGTATTTATGAAAGTTAGGAAAACTGATATTAACTATCTATTCCATCTTTTTCTGTGTCCATGCAAATAGATTTTCTTCTTTTACAGTATTTTGAATGTTAATGTAAGGTAACCACAGCAGTGAAAGGGTTCAAGTGCTCAGCGTCTTGTGTGGGTCAATTCGCCTCTCGCAGTCCACCTACTTTCTATTGTTTTCATTTTTTATGATCTTCAATACAAATCTGATATGTAATGGAAGAACAGTGCATAAAACTACCTATATTTATGTAGTTCTCACTCATTGGACGAGTTTCTGGAAGACAGTCTAAGTAAAAATAATAAATAAATGTAAGAAGAGAAAACACATAACTGTCTCTCTCTATATATAGAATTTTCACTCACTGGATGAATTTGTGGAAAGCCTAAGTAAAAATAATAACCTTAAAAATAGTTAGTTTGTATAAGATCTCCCGAGTAGAGACGATATATAACATTCAGAGCAATTTGGAGAAAATCGGCATAGTAAGAATAAAAAAAAATAAATAAAAAATCAGATAAGTTTATTGACAACCGTTTGACTAAAAGATTATTTATTACGTCATCTGTCCCAAGTGATTTTTTTTTTTTCAAAGAAATCACTAAAAAAAAATAGATAAGTTTATTGACAACTCTCTGAGTAAGAGGATTATATATTCCATGATCTATCTTCTAAGTGAGTGTTTTCATATGAATTACTTTGAAATCACTATATAAATATGATTATTATATTTCAAAACACATTATTTGACTAACTTAATATGATTATTATATTTCAAAACACATTATTTGACTAACTTATTCCCGCAGTGTCATTACATCCCCGCCTACTTCAATATTTACTATGAAGCAGACACCTGGAGCATGCAAACCGACTTCATGTGAGCGCAAAGAAAAAATCGGAGGAAAAAATAATGTCAAGAAGGGATGAGGGCGCACCGCTGCATAATCCCCCTGCAGTGATAAAGGCTCACCTGGCCATAGCTCACCAGGTAATGGACAGCCAATTAAGGTTGTGATTACCTGGTGTATGAGCTACCCAAGACCCAATTATACCGAGACACCTGAGGGAGCACAGGCAAGGAATATTACACTCACCTGCTGGAAATATTAATACCAGTAATTTGCAGGTAAGAAAATAAAAATACTCGTCCACCACAAAGGTAAATTAATTTGGTCATAATACAAAAGGAAGCCGAGTAATCAATGAAGAACTGATACAAAGATAAAGTAATTTGATATGAGGGAAAGAAAGAGCAAAATTATGGAAGAAAAATTAATAACTGTCAAGGGAGGTGGAAAATGGAATGAGAGTCTGAATATGACGAGGGGAACAGAAGGAACAATGGAACGACGGACAGAGTGAGAGTCAGGGCAAAGTTCGTAATGATGACCCGTGTCCTTCTCCCTCTTCTGCAGGATTGTATTTCCTCATGAGTGTTGCGCCGCGATTATCACCATTACTGCCGCGTCTCCTTCCTCGCGGCTATGTCATTTTCGTCTTTTATTCGCGCGGCTGTTGCATTATTTCTGTAATCTTCCCCTCTTCCTCTTTCTTCTCTACTGTTACGACTTCTGTTACT
>NC_087183.1:9172367-9179867 GCF_035594125.1 Scylla paramamosain
ACACACACACACACACACACACACACATACACACACGTTTTATTTACCGTCGTGTATATTTTGCCAATAGCATGTGTGTGTGTGTGTGTGTGTGTGTGTGTGTGTGTGTGTGTGTGTGTGTGTGTGTGTGTGTGTGTGTGTGTGTGTGTGTGTGTGTGTGTGTGTGTGTGTGTGTGTTTGTGTGTGTGTGTGTGTGTGTTTAGACTTTGATATTGATGACTTGTTCTTTTTCCCGTGGGTACCAAACATTAAAGAAAACGTAAAGTGAGCCCCGAGTCTCATAACGCCTTTCTTCTCTCATTCTTGTTTCTTCCAACGTTATCTTTATTTCCATCTCCTTACAACACCTCACCTAACCTACCGTAATGCAGCTTCACCTAACCTAACCTGTCCTAACCTAACCTAACCTAACCTAACCTAACCTGTCCTAACCTGTCCTAACCTAACGTAACCTAACCTTATCTGACCTAACCTAACGCTAACTTAACGCAAACTAACATAACATAACCTAATCTAACTTAACTAATTGGAACCTAACCCTAACCTGACCTAAGCTAATCTAACCTAACCTAATTTGACCTAACCTAACCTTCCCTGCCCTGACCTTCCCCAGTACAGCCCAACTTTTTCTTGTTTTCAGGGACGAGATGACCCGGACCCTGAAAATGTTGTCTCTTGGCCAAGCAAAACACGGCATTGTTTTTTTTCTTACCCTCCTTCCCTCTTAATTACTCGCCTCCTGCCCTACTCTACTATCGATCTCCTCCAGCTCCTATTTCTTCCTCCCCTTATTTGTCAACACACACACCACCCATGCTTCAATACTTCAGTGATGTTGTGACGAGTTTTTCCTGTCCTTCTAAAAGCACACAATGCGCCTGCAATGCCACGCCCCTCAGTCACCCACTCTCTATCTGGACTTGCCGACTGTATGTATCTCCAGCACACCTCTATGCTTCTTATACTTCATTATACTTCATTCATTCATACAGAGGAGAGAGAGAGAGAGAGAGAGAGAGAGAGAGAGAGAGAGAGAGAGGAGAGAGAGAGAGAGAGAGAGAGAGAGAGAGAGAGAGAGAGAGATAATGTGGGGGGGTGGGGGCTTAGATGGAAGAGAAGGGGGGGGTATGAGAGATGTAGAAAGGAGGGAGTGGGGATGGGGAGGCGGACATGGAGTGGGATTGAGAAAGGGTGTGGGCTCAATTTACACATCACGAGTTCTGTCCTATGATATTTACTTATCAAAATTCCTTGAGTTGACATGTGGCTTTAGGGTAGGAAGGCTGCTTCATCAGGTCTGTATATAAAACATAAAAAAATGTAAAAGTAGTCAAGCCTGACCCGTTCATTTCCTGTACAGCACAAGTTAACACAGGCTTAGCCTCAACCAGACTAACCTGTATCAGCATGACCTAAACAAGAGTCAGTCCTTCAGATAACAGTTCAAACCTTTGATTTCACTCTAGATTACTTTTCAATTCCTTATTTAAACTTATTTACATATAAATATGAGAGATAAACAGAAAATAAATAAAATCCAAAACAAAAACAAAACAAAACACACACAAAAATAAATAAATAAATAAATAAAACCCCAAAAATACGGTGGGTTGGGTTAAAAAACAGATTTTTTCCAACCCTGCTATGAGCACCAGCTCATTGGTCCACATATTAATTTCTATTCGATTTACAAGCATGAAATTCGCTGAATTTCGTGAATGCACTATTCTGAGAAATTGCATGTATCAAATGGTTATCAAATCAGATTGGAGCCTGCCTTCCCTCCCCCTGCACCGCGTGAGGGCGTCTGCGGCCACTCACTCCTCTCCGTCCTGCAGCGAGGGAGGGCGCTGCGAGGGATTAGCGTGAGGGGAGACGCGGTAGTATTGCAGCGAGCGAGTACTGAGAGGTTGTGTGCAGTGCATGACTTGCGTCCTTTAGTTTAGTTTCATTGTTATATTTAACTCTACAACAAATACTAAAGTGTGTATTGTACATTTAGTAAACAGAAAGAATAGTTTTCTTCAATCTGCTTCTGTTTTATCAATTAAACTTTATATTTAAAAACAATATGTACGAGAAATTTCATAGCGAAAAGATAATAATAAAAAGACAAAATAAGAAGAGTATTTATTTTTTTTTCCAGTAGTGTCTGAACAAAACATTCAACAAACTTTAAAAGACAAGATTCAAATTTTAACTTCTGAGAGTGGTAAGAATCAGCTTCTGCGAAGTGTCTCTTGTCTTGCAAGTGCTTCCCTCGTCACTCCTTCTTCGCTCTTCTCTTTATAAATCACCGGTAGAATAACACGGTGCATCCCAGTCCCATTATGTGGCCTTCCCTCTTCCTCGTGTGTGTGTGTGTGTGTGTGTGTGTGTGTGTGTGTGTGTGTGTGTGTGTGTGTGTGTGTGTGTGTGTGTGTGTGTGTGTGTGTGTGTGTGTCATTTACCAGTCCACTGAAGAAAGTAATATTGAATTAATATGAGAAAAGTACGCCCTCGAGCGCTCGCACGTGTGTGTCATCGCATTTCAGTTCACGTCAAAAGCATCATATTCATTTACTTAGTTGATCCTCCTCCTCCTCCTCCTCCTCCTTCTCCTCCTCCTCCTCCTCCCATCCCTCCTCCTTCTATTCATTCTTTTCCTCCCACCCCTCCTCCCCTTCCTCGTGTATCCTCACTCTATTGTTATTTTTGTAAGAAGAAAGATATACTTTGCCAGCCACCTGTGACCCCCACCAGATGTTGCTCTTGATGTCTTCCTCTCTTTCGTCTCACACAACTGGCCGAGTGTCTGCCCCTCCGGACTTTTAAATAAACAATGACTTCTTTCATTTTGGATACTCCCTTTGGCTTTACACTTTTGGGACTGGTACATTCACTGGGCTTTTTTGTCGTATTTTTGTCGCCCTTGGTCAGTCACTCTTTTACATAAATAAACCCTCACGCCGAGTCTCAGCAGTTTATCCCTCTGAGGACACGCCAGCATGGTAACACTGCTATTGGGCCATCCTCTCGTCCTCTGATTCGTTCAAGTATTCTCATTTTATTTACAGACATGCAGCGCACTGACTTCATATAACTGTAATACTTAGTGGCACGCATCCTTACTTCGTAGCTTAATTTCACAAAAGACTACGCCACCTTGTGAAAATGATACACTGAGGCATGGGAACATAAGAAAATGAGGGCAGATGCATGAAGGCAGTAGAGTAGACCTACACGTGGCAGTCCTTGTATAAAACCTATCTACGTGTACTTATATCTATCATAAATTTATCTAATCTTCTTTTTACAGCTATTAACTCGTCATTAACAACTTGATTACTTTGCTTCAGTCACATGTTTGAGAACCAACTTCTTCTTCGTGTTTCTTACTAAAAACCTAACTTTATCGACCTTGAACCTGTTACTCATAGTGCTATCAGGATTACTAACGCCATGGATTTTGTCTATATCACCCTTACTATACCCCTAATACCACTTAAATACCTCCATCAGATTTCCTCTTAATCTACTCCCTTAACGAATGTAGATTTAAAATAGGTTTCACATTATTTCGTATGGAATATTACGCATCCCTTGTAAATATTTAGGTCATCCTCCTGTATAGTTTGCTAATATCCCTTCTATGACGGGGACGTGTCATTACTGCAGGCCGCCCTTCCAATGCACCGCGCCGCCTTGCTGTGATGGAGCAGAATGCGAGGGCGGCAGGATTCACGGGAGCTAATTGGCGGGGCAGACAGCGCATAATGAAGAGGCCTCGTGATGTCAAGACTGCCTGAGAGAAATACATTATGCCATGACTCACAATTACCTATATAAGACAAAGCACTCTTGGGAATCCTTAAGCGTGCCCCTCAGACAGTCCACCTAATCTGAGAAGCTCAAATCTGCACCCTCACTCTGCTCTTCCCTTTCCTAATTAGTCCTTAATCCACGTCTTGCCATCACCAACACTGCCACACCGCCACACACTCCACATAATTGAACCACGAACCACTAAGACTGTGCCGCCTACTGGGTTCGATTCAGGCCAGGTGACAGGGTTTGATTACAGGTGCGAGGCAGGAGCGGCTGAGGCATGACCGAGTGGATGTCTGAGTGCGGTGTGTCTGATTGGTTTATTGGATTTATTGGTGTTCTGGCGAATTTTGTCAGGGAAAATTCACGTCGGGTTGTTTATGGATTTGCGCACGGACTGGCTGGACTAGTGAGCTGCGCGTTGCGTCACTCGCGGCTCAGGTGTTCAGTGCGGAAAAGAAAACATGTCGGTGGTGTTGTGTGCTTGCGATTATTGATTGAGTTTGTTGTCCTCACTGCATTGGACGAGAAATGTTGGTATCTGAGCTATTACCACCCATCCACCCACCCACCCACACACACACACACACACACACACACACACACACACACACACACACACACACACATCTAATTAACAAGTTTCATTGCTACCCATTTAATTGCCAGGCGAATCAAAGAAACACATCTAGTAAACATTTCTTTATCCATAGTCATTCATCCGTATATTTTCGAGTAAGGAAGTAAATAAAGTAAATAGAAATACTTAAAAAAATCCAATTATTGTTCTTGAGAGAGAGAGAGAGAGAGAGAGAGAGAGAGAGAGAGAGAGAGAGAGAGAGAGAGAGAGAGAGTGTGTGTGTGTGTCTGTGTGTGTGTGTGTGTGTGTGTGTGTGTGTGTGTGTGTGTGTGTGTGTGTGTGTGTGTGTGTGTGTGTGTGTGTGTGTGTGTGTGTGTGTGTGTGTGTGTGTGTGTGTGTGACATTTTTAGCTTTATTATTACATACCAGGTGTTATATTATCGTAAATTAGCACATGAAGCAGTAAAAAATAATGATATACAGATACATGACTGTTCAATACACACGCACTCTTCATTATAGAATAAACATGAATAAGTAAGAGAAGATATACAGACAGTAAAATATGAAAAGTGATGCACGAGACTAATGAGCATGACATCACTGCGGAAGGAAGAGAGACATTGGAAGATAAAAAAATAAAATAAAATAAAATAAAATAAATGAATAAATAAATAAAAAGTGGAAAGACAGAAGCGCTCAGCTCTCTCACTACAATTTTCCAAGACCACAGAGATGCTTAGGCGGGTTCTTAAGAGTCTTTCTCCTGTCAGTCGCGTAGAAATCTTGCTCATCTGTCACTAGAACTTAAAAAAAAAAAAAAAAACAATTAAAAATCCGTGTAACTTCAACTAAAGCCTTTCGAATGTAGTGAAGGTGCGTCAAGGAAGTGTTTCAGAATATGGTTCTAGGTCGCCCTGTTTATGATGTGGTGTAGTGTTTATTGCTCCACATGCTCGTGTTGCCGCTGTCTTGGATAAGAGCGTGATTTCCAAGAACTGGAGATATTAATTACAACGGTGTTTCCTTTCTGACCGTATTAACCCGACGGGCAACCCCATACATATACTATATACACATCCCGTCATACATACATACATCATACATACATACATACATACATTCACGGCCAGACAGACGAGGATATTGGTTTGTAAGGTGGACGAACGCTATATATATATATATATCAAATGTGACCACTGAGATTAATGATTGTAGGGATATTAATACTGGTTGTGGTGGTGGTGGTGGTAGTGATGATGGTGGTAGCAATAGTAGTAAAAAAATGTTTCAGATTTTTCCCCACACCCCCTTCCCTGTGCTACCTCTTCCCCCCCCCCACCCAGCCCCCATCCCCCTTGCCGATTCCCCGTGCAGCAAAAAGCCACGCGTCCTGTGTGCCCCCGCGTTTGACACTTTATTAATGAATTCTTCGCGTTCCAGTGCCGGCGTGACGTTTTCTCTCCCTGTTACCGGCGCGCAGCATTTTTGAGGGGAACTATAGAAAAAAAAAAAAAAACTTCATCATCATATTGCAATTTCTGAACGACTATAAAACTGCTCTCTAATAATCTGACGTAAAAGAGTAATAACAAAAAAATATGCATTGATTTACACTTCATTAAACGTAGGTTCATTACGGTCCAACAATTATCTTTTATTTTCCCTCTCTCCCTCAGATTTTCGCTCAGGTATTTGCTTAGTTTTATAATAGTGACACCGTCCCCCCCCCCCCACACACTTCTGAATTCTGGTTTGAACGAGAATATTTTCCTGTGTGCTCATCTTACATTCTTGTCATTTACGAATTTATTTGTGTTCGCGAGTGATCTGAGAAAGCTGAGAAGGGAGGGAGGGAGGGAAGGAAAGAAGAGGATTCACTCAAAATTATGTTATGCAAATCGTCTTCTTAATTTCCCCTGTGAATTTTTTTTTTACGTATTTCCACTTTTTACATTTGCTATTTTATTTTTCCCCGTTTTTCTTTTTATTGGGTTTTTCTTTTCTTCAGTTTCTTCTACGTTTTATTCATATTTTTTGCCTATTTTTTTTTCTTCTTTTCACTTTCCTATTTCCTGCTTATTTTTTTCCCCCCTTTTTCTCTTTATTAGGTTTTTCTTTTCTTCAGTTTCTTCTCTTCCTTGTATATCATTACCTCTTACTATACTATTAATTAATATACTATTACTTCTTATAAAAAAAAGTCTGAGGCCCAAAAATGATTCCTTGACACATAGAGCAATGCAATATCTTTACTAAATGCTCTACCACAAGTTTCACTGTGAAAAAAAAAAAAAAAGAAACTCGAACTGCTAATACTACTACAAATATTTTCCAGCCCTTCAGTCACACTACCTCTGCATCCCCTTCCTGCCACACAGGCCCGGCGCACCTCACCTTTCCTTCTTTTTTCGGAGCATTACACTCGGCAATCACACGAAGATCCTGGATTATCTTTCTTATTTGACCATCTTCTCCCCCGTCCTCTTCCTCTTCCTCTTCCTCTTCCTCTTGGCCTACCTTCACTTCCTTCACTGTGTCGTCTTCATCTCCTCTTCCTCCTTCCCCTTATCGATGTTGCTTTTCCTCTCTTTTTTTTTTTATTTCTCCAGTCATCATTTTCCTCGTCTAAGTCCAGGTTTTTGTTTTCCTCTCTCATCATATTTCCCTCTGACCTTTCCTTTCCTCCCTCCTCTTTCTCCTCTTCCTCTTCTCCCTTCTCCTTTTCCACTTCCTCTGCTCACGACTTCCCTCTCATGATTATTCCTCTTTTCTTCCCACTCTTCCTCCTCCAGCACGATTTTTTTTTCTTTTTTCTCTCCCTACACCCTCATCTTCCTTTTTACTCATCAAATCTTTCCTCCCAGTGATTATCTTCTCCCGCTTTTCTCCCTCATTACTCTCATTTCCTCCATTACATACGCTTATCATCCTCCACCTTACACCTTACGCTTCTCTCCCTTCTGCCTCCTTTCTTCTCCCTTTTCTGTTACGTCTCCTCCTCTCCCTTCCTTCACTCTGTCACTTTCCTACCCTTCTACTGTCACTTTGTTGCTAACTCCCCTGTCATTCCCCTCCTTCCATTCTCTCTCTTCTCTCTCTCTCTCTCTCTC
>NC_087183.1:9182367-9194867 GCF_035594125.1 Scylla paramamosain
AAGCCCTTTGTTCATTAGTTCTCCAGCACACACACAATTCCAGACTCAAACAGGCACATGTATTACCTGCCCTGTACGTTCACCTGATGCTCAAAATAACTACCCTCATAAATTAAACAAGTATACAGATGAATGGATAGATAATTATACCGAACAAGTTAAACTGTTTTATGGAAATTTCACTCACACATATTCCTCTGTGAACATTCCATCCTAAATATTTTTCCTTTATAATAAATTGTCTCAACCTAGATTAGAACAACCTGACCTAACCTACCCAAACCTGGCTTAAGACAACCTAACCTAACCTATCTTAAAACTACGCAACCTAACCTAACCTAACGTAACCTAACTTAACATTCCAACAACCTAACCTAACCTAAGACAACCTAACCTAACCCAGTCTTATCTATCTTAAAACTACGTAACCTAACCTAACCTAATCTAACTTAACACTCCAACAACCTAACCTAACCTAGCTTAACACAACCTCATTCTAAACTGAGCCTAATACAACCTCTTCCTAGCCTAACCTAACCTAACACAACATAACGTAAGCTGTAACCAAGTCAAGGTCTAACCTAACATAACTTACAATCTAACTTAACTCTAACTTAACCTTTCAAAAAACTTACCCTAACCCCAACAGAACCTAAATCATAAAGTTTAACCTAAACACGTAATGTAGCCTACCATAATACTTAGCCTATTACAGTATACCCTAACTGACTTAGCCTAACCTCGCCTAACCTATAACAGTTATATTATGGCTGGAAATATTTGTGAATGAATCTTGTGTGTAGTGTCCATAAGAGAAACATAGCTGAAAAAATACAGTATAAGTAAAATTAAGTCAATTAAACAGTCTAGTCGTTATTTTTATATATATTATTTTAAAGATTCTCCATTTCCATCTCATGATATTTTCAAGAATTCTTAACTTTTCTTTATACAATATTTCAAAGCTTCCTCATTTTCTTTATATAATGTTTTAGTGACTATCCGTTTCCCTTATGTAATAATTCAATAATTCTACATTTTTTACATGCATTATTTAAAAAAAAAATCCTTCATTTTCTGTATTTATTTCCATGCTCCTCCATTTTCATCATGCAATATTTCAGGGTTCTGTTGTGTTTAATTCCTCTCTCATGGCCGTAATTCTTTGGCGAAGTTTATTAAAAAAAGAGACGGGAAAAATTTTTAGCCAGCGCCAAACTTTCACCGTGCGAGACTCGTGCATTAACATATTAGCAGTTTTCCTTCCCTCTCTCGGCGGATCGCGAAAACGGCGCCCACGAAACAATGGAGCGAAAGAAAGCGGAAACAGAAATAAGAGAGAGTGAGAGAGAGAAAACATTTTGAAGTAAATAAAGTAAGAAAGAAGTCTGCGGCTATTTGTTTTACGTTCGTACTCTCTCTCTCTCTCTCTCTCTCTCTCTCTCTCTCTCTCTCTCTCTCTCTCTCTCTTTGTCTTCTTTGTTCCATTCTATTCCACATTCTCTTGTATATATATATTTTTTATTTTTTTTTATTTTTTCTTCTTTTTTTCTGCTTATACTTAGCTATTTGTTTATTTCTTACTTTTTTTTCATTTCCTTTCTTGCTTTCGACATGTATTCTTTCACTTCTCCTTTCCACTGTTTTATTTTCTTCCCTTTCTTATTTATTTATTTATTTTATTGATACAGCATTTCTCTTTCCCTCTCTTATTTCCTTCCTTATATTTTTACTTACACTTTTTTCTCCTTTCATGATATTTTCATTCCCTTTCTACCTTTCGATATTTCTTTCCTTTTTCCTTCCCATTGTTCTATTTTCTCCCCTATGTTATTTTTAATTGACACATTATTTCAGTTTCCCTTTCCTTTTTTTCTGTTTATACTCTTTTTTTTTTTTACTTCCCTATTCATTGTGGCGGGACGACACAAGCACGTACTAAAAGCTACATTACTAGTACATCATTTTTTTCTTTCTTTTTTATGTTCTGACCTATTTTTTTTTTTTTTTTTCATTTTTCGTCCCTGTTTTATCATCTTTCCTTTCTTCATTTCAATGACATCTATTATTTTTATTTTTCTTTCCTGTTCCCTTTCTTTATTTTTTTTCTTTTCTGCTGACAGCCAACGTGATTATTTCCTTTTTTTTCTCTCACCTGTTTCCTCTCCCTCTCCCTTTTTTTTTTTTCCTTTCTAAAACATCTATTATTTTCTCAACTTTCTCTTTCTTTCATTCTGCTCTTTTTCTTTCCTTCGTTCCTTTCACTAGATTTTATTCTCCCACACCTTCTCTGTTCCTTTATCTAACTGAATTTCCTTCCCTTTCTCTTTGATACGGAGTTTTTTTTTTTTTTTTTTTTCCTAAGGTCCCAACAATTCCCCTTTTCATTCTTTGTTCTCTTTCCTCGGATCAAATCTGGTGACGTTTCGGGCTACAGCCTTTCAAACAGCATCCTTTTATTTCTTTTCTTTCGTGTACGTGTCTGTGTGTGTGTGTGTGTGTGTGTGTGTGTGTGTGTGTGTGTGTGTGTGTGTGTGTGTGAGTGAGCTTTTTCAGAGATTTTCTTCTATTTTTTTTCTTTTTCTCTCTCTTTTCCGCGACATTCTGTACAAATGTGTCCTTTTATTTCTTATCTCTTTCTCTCTCCCTTTCTCTTGTTTACAGACATTCATTCCTTCCCTTATCTATTTCCTTGCTACCACCCTTTCCCTTCTCTCTCCTATCTTGTATTCCTTTATTTCCTATTTTCATTATTTCCTTTTCCCTCCCCTCTTCCCTTACTTCACCTTCTCCTTTCTGACTCCTACGCGACTAAATTAACCATTCCCTTCCCCTTTCCTTTGGCCTCACTCTCTTAACTGACACCTCGTCCTAACTTCACTATTCCCCTTCTCTTCCAGTGACACCTTCCCTCCCTTCTGATGGTGGCAACGATCTCCCCTCTCTTCCTCTTCCAGCACCTCGGTTCCAGATGAAATGATTGCCAACGCTGCCCAGATTCGTAAGTCCCCCTTCATCCCTTAGTCAACACATAATATTCGTCTCTGGAACAGCTTACGCGGTAGGATGGAAGGAGAGGCGGCGAGAGGTGAGAGGAACAAGATACTGAAGGGGAAACGAGGTTACGGAAAGGGGGATGAAGGAAGATTATGAAAGACCAGGGTAACTGAAGATGAGGACAAGGATAGAGAACAAAGATAAAAGGTATGGAGAGGAAAGGAGACGGGAGAGGAGACCTAAGTAGTAAAGGGGGAAACGGATACGAGGTTACAGAAACGAGGATGTAAGAAAGATTATGGAAGAACAGGGTAACTAAAGATGAGGACAAGTGTGGAAGACAGGGAAAGGAAAGGAGACGGGAGGAGGCGAGAGGCAAACAGAACGAAACGAGGTTAAGGAAGGGAATATATATGAGTAGGTTATGAAAGACAAGGGTAATTTAAGCAGAGGCGGACAAGGAAAGCCGGCGAGAAGAGGAAACAAGGGGAGGAAGGGAAGTCTCAGTTTCGTTTGTTAATTATTATCAGTCTTTAGGCTTGAAAACCAACACTGGTCGAGATGGTGCAGGGAAGGGTCAGGGTGTCTGAGGTGGACAACGGGGGAGTGTGGCGCCTCATGTAACACTCATTCTGTTTTGTGTCTCTATATAAACGCTTTTTCTCATCAGCACTATTTTTTGAGACCAGAGATAATTAGTCGTGTTGTTCTGAGTGTCTTTTGTGTCTTTTGCTACTGATGATGCAGAATTCTTGTTAAACTGTCACTTAGATCAGAGAAACTCTCGTGAAAACTCTAATAACTTCCACTAAAGCTTGTTGAATGTAAATAGGACGAAATATTCATGAATGTGGTTCCTGTTTCACCGATTCTGTCATAGTTATTCCCCACCTGAGGGCACGAGAACTTGGCTACACTGTCACCGGGGGATGCCTTCACTCGCTAATTGGCTGACGTATTTCATTCTCTTCTAAAAACGTGCAGTGAACTGATTTTATATTCCTACCAAAATTTTTTTTTCTTACTTACAATACACCGAATTACACAAATAGTAAAGTATCTTATGAATAACTAAAGGCTTTGGTTGGAATACGAAGTCAACTTGCCGCACATGTGTAAAGAAAGCGTGGATAATTCAAACAATCAGCGGGAAGGAAGCACCGCCCGTTGGCAATGTTACCAAGTTCGTGTCTTCTCAGCTGCGCAATGAAAATACAGTCCTGAAACTTCAACAGAAAGCTTCTACGTTAATTCCATCCACAAAGATTCCTCGAAGATAAATTCCAGGAACATAACATTATCTAATTCATCATCAGAGGAAATTTTCTGCTGGGGGAAATTCTATGCACCGGTGGAACTGTACTCAAAAGAATGTAAATGTAGTTTTCCAACGGAACGACTGACGCTCCCCCCAAAAAAAATAAATAAATAAATAAAAAAAATAAATAAATAGAATAAATGAATAAATAAAATAAACAAAAATACAAATATATAAAAACTCTGCGGAGCAAAACCACACGTGCCAGCCTGGAGAATTACTGTTAGCGAGTTTTGGCGCAACAGCAACAACAAATGACGCAATAATTAAGACACTTATAACTTAACCCATGCTGGAGAATTTAAACACGTAAGAATAAGACAAATAAAAAAAAGTACGTACAAGTAATACATGAACTTCAGACTTAAAGGTTCTCATAATGTTTGCTTGAATAAAGAACACATCTGAATATATATATCCATAACAAAATGTTGCTTGCGTCACAAGATAAGAAAACCCGTTAAAATATGATCGACAAACCCTCGTCCTCCGGTTTTTCAGGCAATTTTTCAGTGTCATCTCTGTGGCGCTGGAAAGAATTGGTGCTTCATTATCGGAGCGTGGATATCGACACCCACCAGGAGCGTCTGACAGCTGATGCTACACGAAGGGGAGGAGGAAGGAGTCAGCTGGTGCAACACTGGAGGGGAAGGAGGCAGCTGGTGCAACACTGGAGGGGAAGGAGGCAGCTGGTGCAACACTGGAGGGGAAGGAGGCAGCTGGTGCAACACTGTGATGGTAATGGGGTCAGCTGGTACGACACTGATTGGAGGGAGGCAGCTGGTGCAACACTGGGAGGAGAATGAGGTCAGCTGGTGCAACATGGGGAGGGGAATTGGGTTAACTGGTGCTACATGGGGAGAGGCCAGTTGGTGCAGCACAAGGGATGGGAAGGAGACGGGACCAGCTGATACAACACTGTGGGACCGGGTTGAGCCAGCTGAGACAACACACAATAGGGGGGGAGAGGGGTGAAGACAGCTGAAGCAACACACGGAAGAAAAATGACCTGCTTGGAAAGTGTGCAAGGAAAAACCGATCCTTAATTGCGGTCTCACTAGAAGCTTCCACGAATTGAAGTCAGGGATTCTCTCTCTCTCTCTCTCTCTCTCTCTCTCTCTCTCTCTCTCTCTCTCTCTCTCTCTCTCTCTCTCTCTCTCTCTAAAACTTCTTATTTTCTCGACATCATACACGCAACACTACTCTTCCTCCTCGTACACACACACACACACACACACACACACACACTCACACACACACACACACACACATAACACTACCACCTCCCCACACACCATCAAACACACGCAACACGCACCACAACACACACCACAACACAAACGCCACTTCATCGATATGGTAATCCTTTAAGTCCGATGATGCATTAGGCACTCGCATGTTGGAAGCTACTCGATGAAAACAACAAACTTTGAAGCACCTAAACACTTTCCTGTACACTTTCCTACACTTTCCTGCACACTCTACTGTATCTTCACTTTTTTTTTCATGTTCCAATTATTTTATTTATTCTTCCAATATGTCTTATTTTTACTCTTTTTTTTCCGTCCTCCTTCTCCTCCTCCTCTTCTGCAGTACATCTTAAAGTTTTCTACACGTATATAGTTTCCTAGACAACGGTTTCTTACACACACAGACGTTACACTTTTGTTCACCTTCTACATTTTCCTTCATCTTAAAGTTCCCTACATTTTTTTACAGTTTAAAATACACTTGACAGTTTCATATACTTTCCACACTTTCATACACCCACCTTACATACACTTTCTCCAGCTTCCTACACCCACCTTATAATTCCCAACACATCCCAGAGTTTCCTACACACCTTATTGCTCCCTACACTCACTTCCATTTCACACACGCCACTTTAAGACTCCCACGAGGAACAGATAACCGTAACAGGTCTATAGACAGCAAAATTCAATTCCCTGTACAGCCTGTTAAGTGACATTTTGCCATCACGAACCTGTGACGGAACTCTTTTGTAACACAGCTCTCCAAAGGTCCTCTAGGCGCATCCCACACAGAAAATAAAGGGGAGCTGTGCTAGATATTGCCTCTTCCTTAACTTTAAATACTTTTGTTAGATAATTCAATAATAGTAAAAGTAAATTGGCCATATTTTGTTATTCTAGTACGCTTGATTTTTTTTTAAGTGGCTTTTTTTATACTTTTATTTTATCTTATTTTTTTCGCCCTTGCCTGTCTGATGGATACACAAAAATAGCATCTTGACATATTTATGGAATTAGACAAGTTTATGGATGAGGATAAGTGGAAACAGGTAGGTACGTTTAACACACGGACTGCCACGTGTAGGCATGACGGCTTCTTGCAGCTACTCTTACTTTCTCGCGTTCTTATCTTCCAATCTCTTTCAATGGAAGGATCAGATGAGGGAATGATGGGAATGACCCAGGAAACTTTAAAGGCAGGGCGGCAGCTGACAAGAGACTTAGGGCGGGGAGAGGAGGAGGAGGAAACGAGAAGTAATTAAAAGACCAGCAAATATCCGTCGTGAAGGAGGAGCATGAGAGGGAATGCCGTGGATCGTGCACGCCTGGAGGGGCTAAGCGATGAGGGCCGAGAGAAAAGTTGTAGATAGTGGTGGTGGTGGTGGTGGTGGTGGTGAAAATAGTAATAGTAGTAGCAGCAGTAGTAGTAATTGTTGTTGCTGTTGTTGTTGTTGTTGTGCTAGTAGTAGTAGTAGTAGTAGTAATAAATATCAGAGGGGCTGTTGCTCCATCACAAACACCTCGTAAGTCACTGGTACCACTCATCCATTCAGCTCCCTCGTCTTACCAGAATCAAGTCTTCCCTGCCACACCTGAACTCTGACCAATTAATCGCTGGAATCAGGATTGAAGCTCAGGACACTACCACTTGATACCAGTGCAACACAATTCCCTCAGGTCGTGACACTGATCTATATTCCTCGACGCTTAGTTCTCTCATAATATGTTTTCAAAGGTCACGAAAATGATAAATCAGGTTCACATGGTGTTTTTCGCTTTAATAATGTAAAATCTTTTATCATACTATCATTAACCTCATGGAAGAAGCCCCCAAAATCATAATCCACTAGAATTTGTTGCCACTGTTTTCTAAGGCAACGGAGTCCATAAATCAAGTTTCCACGGGTGTTTTTTTTTTTTCCTTTAACGATACAGATTATTTGTTAAACTCTCAACGACATCATGAAAGCACTGTAGACAATCATAACAACTTCCTCGTGATTTTCGGTGTTCTTTTTGACTATTCTCATTTGGAACTTTTTTTTTTTTTTTTTTTTTTGTGTGTGTGTGTGTGTGTGTGTGTGTGTGTGTGTGTGTGTGTGTGTGCGCGAAGGTAAACACTGTCCTTTTGTTGCCCTTAGCCAGATCCCCACTTACACACACACACACACACACACAAAAAAAAAAAAAAAAAGGAACGTGTTGAGATTAATCGAGATAATACACTGAAAACTTTGAAAATACAGACCATAAAAAATAAATAAATAAATAAAAAATAAATAAATAAATAAATAAAACTCGTCAAACCAACCGAGATAACACACCGAATGAAACATTTAAACACTCCCCGAGGATTCGAACCCAGGTCATTGACACCACCAGCGACTCACGATACCGCAGTACACACAAATCAACGACATAACTGTTTGTTGTTTGAAATTAAAGACCAACACGAGACTTCAGGCAACGGGGACGAGCGGCGAGGAGCTAGATGCTGGGATAACCGAAGGAGTCAGTGATGATGAAAAGGGCGATAGGGAAGGGAAGCAGTGAGGAGGAGAGGTACACAGCAGCGAGCATCGAGGCGAGAGGAGTGTAAACTTGAAGATAAAAGGGATTGACCGATTTTGTGAGTTTATGTGGACTTCTCTCTCTCTCTCTCTCTCTCTCTCTCTCTCTCTCTCTCTCTCTCTCTCTGTGAGAGAGAGAGAGAGAGAGAGAGAGAGAGAGAGAGAGAGAGAGAGAGAGAGGAGAGAGAGAGAGAGAGAGAGAGAGAGAGAGAGAGAGAGGAGAGAGAGAGAGAGAGAGAGAGAGAGAGAGAGAGAGAGAGAGAGAGAGAGAGGAGAGAGAGAGAGAGAGAGAGAGAGAGGAGAGAGACCTAAAACAAAGTAAAAGCATACGCACATACAAAAAAAAAAAAAAAACAGATAAAAACAGGAAGGAACTCACAAATTCATTATTTTAAAAAAGGGAACAACAATAAAATGCTAAAAAAAGAAATAATTGAAAGCAGCGCCACGCACCACCAAGCAGAACAAAAACAACACAAACACAATGCATATTAATCACCATCACAGGAAAACAGAAAAACTACTTTCAAAAAAAGTTTCTTGTAATTAAAACATTTCTATGCATGAGTGAAGCTTGTGGGAAAGAGGAAGAGGGGAGGAAGGAAAGGAAGAGGAAGAGGAATATGGAAAGCAATGCGTGAGAGAGGAAGAACATTATTCCCAAAAAGGAGAAATTTTCAATAGTTGGATGAAGGGCTTAATGAATTAATGAAGAAATGATTGAGAAGGAAGAATACAAGAGAAATCATAGAAATTTGTGGTTACACTTAAAAGGGAATTTTTAAGGGAGAAGAGGGAGGATGTAAGGGGAATAGGAATGACAAAAGAATAAATTTAGAGGAGTGAGGGGTTGAAGAGAGGGTTTAAAGGGATTAAGACCATTAAGAAAGTGAATAAGTGCCCTGAAGAAAGGCTAGAGAGGGAAAAGACAGCTAAGGATACATTTAAAAGAGTAAGATTTTAACACTTTCACTGCGATAGGAAACAATTAACATCACTAGAGCTAAGACACAAAATCTTAATACGCATCTACAAGGAAGAAGGGGATTAAAAAGAGAAGATTTTTCAATTTGTACCCAGTTTAATGATTAGAGGTGGCTGAAGAACAAGTGGAGATGTTTCAACGTGTTTAGTAATTAAGGAAAGATGTACCAGATAATAGTGAAAGGGTTAAGGACATGAAAGGAAGATATAAAGGCAATAAAAGAATACCGTTATCAACTTTAAAACATTAGAGTATAAGGAAAACTTCAGGAAATCACCAGCAGGCCTACACGTGGGCAGTTCCTGTATAAACATAAATACCTACACCCACCTATCATCCCCATCTTACTCGATATTCCTTTCATTAACATTTCCTATTGATTCACCACTAATCTGACTACCCAGCCTATTTCAGTCACCCGCCACTATGAGTTGTATTCAGAAACGCTCTACTTTCTCACCATTACTATTTTCAAAGGCCACAGAGGTGATTATCCGTGTTTTGAAGGCTGTTTCTCCGTTCAGTAACGTAGAAAACTCGTTATTCTGTCACCGGAGCCGCAAAAATACCTTTAAAAACCCGTGCAGATTCAACTAGAGCCTTTTGAAAGCAATGGATGTTCGGTGCAGGTTTCAGAATATGGAACTATATATAAGCCAACTCTCTCTCTCTCTCTCTCTCTCTCTCTCTCTCTCTCTCTCTCTCTCTCTCTCTCTCTCTCTCTCTACAACCCATAACTTCTAGTCCTATCTCATTACTAACCCTGAGAATTTTGTCCACCTCACCTCTATCATATCCCTAATTCATCACAGGGAAATAACAAAGGCCACAAGTAAGGGGAGCAAAATTAAGTCTAAGAGAATGAAGGGGAAGTCTCGAGGAATATATGCGAGGGAGGTCACGTCACAGGTGAGGCCAGATAAGGTAAGTCAATAATGGGATGATGGGAAAATGAGTGGAAGGGGGAAGGTGATTTAGGCAGAGTGGTAATTATAACCCGTAGGCATAGGGTGGAGTAGGCCTAAGAGAAATTGAAGTTTACAGGCGGTGGGTGAACACGTGCTATTAATAACGAACGTATTAGCAACCTGAGCAATATGAAGGGGAAGGCAGACAATGAGGCGGAACGAAAAGAGTCAATTAAAGTAAGGTGAGGTAACTGAAGGTAATGTAAAGTAATGTAAAGTAGGGGAAAGTGAAGTTAAGTAAGATGAAGTAAGATAAAGTGATGAAAAAGTAAAGTAATCAGCCGGAGAGGAAAGGAGCCTCTATACGGAAAGAAAAGTAACGAATGAGGAGAGTAAAATGAAGAGCTGAGGGAAAAGAGATGCAATTAAAGGGGAAATAAAGTGGAGATTGAAGGGAAATGTGGGAGCAATTAAGGATATGAAGGAGAATCTGGTGATAAATAAGGAAATACATAATGAGGACGTACTAAGTGGGATCTGAAGGTTAATAGAAAAGGAACTCGAGAGGAAAATGAAATGAAAATAGAGGGAAGTAGAACGTGAAGTAAAAACGAGTATTTGAGAGATAAAATAGAGATGTACAAGAGGCAAAAAAAAAAATAAATAAATCAAAAAATCAAATAAAAAAAAGATGAAAAAAAAGAAGAAAAAAGAGAAAGAATTAAGAAAAAAGTAAAAGTAACAATGGAAGAAAAACATTAACGTGGAATATGGAGATAATAATACATGGCACTTAAGGTTGTACAATATCATGTAATATGTATCATTTGCAAAACTTCCTGAGTAATATTCATGATTACATATTCTAAACACTGCATAACTGTATGTGATTTGCAACTCACGAGCATCAGCCATCAGCACTCACGAGGAACCGTTTAAGGCGTAACCGGCTCCAAGACTCGGAACCGATTCCAAACAAGGCTTAGAGGAAACCGTCGGAACAGATTCCAAAACCGGTTCCCGCCCAGCCCCCTACCCGGCCAGCAGTGACTCTCGAGCATTCGTAGGGGGAGGGTGTCGTGCGGGGATGCGTCAGTTCAATAACTTTTTATTTATATATTTATTTATTTTTTTTTTTTTTTTGCTTTAACAAGTTTCCGGAAGTTGACAAATATTGCATGATATTCTACAACCTTACCTCTGTCTGACATGTAAATATTAACCTCAGAAGAAGAGGCTATCTCCATATTATTCATATTAACAAACAGACGTAAGACATTCATGAAAATTAATCAAAATCCTCTAAAACTCCAACACACACACACACACACACACACACACACACACACGCACACACACACACCTGGTCAGACTAATTGGACCTTGAGTAAGTAAATTTGGACAGCACATTAGCACGACTTTCTTTTATGCTGCTTTTAGGATGAAAAATTAAATGAAAGAAGTAATTTTATGCTCCAAGATTTCTGGTTACACTCCGGCGCCTTTCTGGATGGAGGAGGAGGAGGAGGAGGAGGAGGAGGAGGAGGAGGGGTTAGTTTCCAATTCTTAGGGTATAAAACTTCAACACTTAATGATGTAAAGTAAACAAAAAACTGGAATAAGTAAATAAGTTTTTTTTTCTTTATTTTCACGAGTTCACTGATTGAATCTGACTTTCTTCCCAATCCTCTTACTTTTTTTCCTTCTTTTTTTTTCTTTCTTGCTTTAGAGTACCGTGTCTTTGATGTCGACATTCTTACCATCATTATTTTTCTTATATTGGTTATTTTTCTCCCTGCTGTTCCTTTTATCGAATTATCCATCCACCTACCTCTCTATCTATCTATCTATATTTCTTTCTTTCTTTCTTTCTTTCTTTATCCTTTTTTTCCCTTTCTTTCCACTGTCACGTCTTACTCTTGCCAACATTTTTTATCATCTTAATCTTTTCTTGCACTGATTGTTATCCTCCTCCTCCTCCTCCTCCTCCTCCTCGTCCTCGTTTACCTTAGTCTATCATTCTTACTTCTGTATCACTTTCTTTTCGCTATTTCTTTTCCTTCCTATTTCTTCTTCTTTCTCCTTTTCTCCACGGCAGGATTTACTTTTTGTCATCATTACTGCCGTCATCTTATACCTGCTCCTTGTCTTGACTTAGCGTCTTCTTTGTATCCTTTGTCTCTTTCTTTTTCTCTTTTTTCTAGTTCTTTCCATTCGTCTTATTCGCAATTCTTCTCCTGCATTCTTCCTTCTAGTTCTTGTTCTGTTTCTTCTTATTAATCTGCATCTTCATGCTTTATGTCTTATTTCTTCTGTTTTCATTTTTTTTTCCCATTTTTCTTACGGTATCTGTGAGTTATTCAATTGTAGTCTTAGGAAATATCCCACAGTGGTTAATGATTAAGGAAAGATATGACAAATAGCGGTGATTTAATAAGTGTACGAATAAAAAACACAACAATACCTAAC
>NC_087183.1:9199867-9217367 GCF_035594125.1 Scylla paramamosain
AGAACATCACTCTCTATACTCCGCCCTTCTGGTTCTGATGCAAAGCTATTTCGTCTCACTACAAGCAATAATAAATTAAACTCTCACCGTGTTGCTCTTTTACGTATAGCTTTTCATTAATTCCCCTGCAATTTATGTGCTCGTCCATACAATGCAATTTCCTCACGGTCGAAAAAACAAATAAAAGAACAGGAATTATTTTGTTGTGTTTTAAATTGTCGAGGATAAAGTGTAATGTATATCAGTCTCTCTCTCTCTCTCTCTCTCTCTCTCCTCTCTCTCTCTCTCTCTCTCTCTCTCTCCTCTCTCTCTCTCTCTCTCTCTCAGTACCTTTGTTAACCTCCTGCCGGCGTTGCGAGGTGAAATATTCTTTGTTCTGTCAATCACAAACGTTCAACAAACAGAACGGACACGAGAGGCAGCGATGACCACCTGTGTAGAGAGAACTGTGAATGCACCAGGTTTATTCAGTCCGTGCTTTATATTCATGAGCCTTCTTTGTTCCTACTTTGTGTCCCGTGCGTATGGCGTTTTCGGGAAGGATGAAGGGAGAGAGGGAGAGTGGATGAGAGAGAGAGAAAGGGAGAGGAATAGGAGAGGGAGAGAGGGGCAAGCAAGGAAGACAGACAGACAGATAAGCAGATAATAAATAAAATCAATGACAAATAAAGGTGCATAAGCAAAAAATATGCAGTTAGAGAGAGAGAGAGAGGAGAGAGAGAGAGGAGAGAGGAGAGAGAGAGAGAGAGAGAGAGAGAGAGAGAGAGAGAGAGAGAGAGAGAGAGAGAGAGGGGACATACACACATACATACATACGTAGAAACTGAAAGAACCAAACATACATACCTAGAAAGAAAAAAAAACAGACAGGCAGGCAGACAGACTTAAGTATATATAGAATTAATACATATGCAGCCAGATACTATGTTTTTTTTTTTTTATCTATTTCTTCACACACGCGACATATTTTAGTGAGTCTTCAATGAGTTTTCCGCATTTTCAGTTAACATTTCCTGTGATATTCAAAGGGAACCCGCGGGAAAATGTCACCAGGCAAGATTGAAGCAGAAAGAGTGTGAAATTCATTGAAAGTGAATTTTAATATTAAGAAATTTCTCACTTATATTATATACTCGCACCTGAACCCTGTGTGTGTGTGTATGTGTGTGTAAGAACTGCGCTATCCTGTCGGTATATCCGCTTCACACAATACATCCTTAATATTTATAAATCTGCTGCTTTTGTTTCTCCTCCTCGTCTTTCCACTCCTCCAGTCCATTCCAGGTAATAATGGTAGTATTTTGAAATCCGTTCTTTCCTACACCGAGCAAGAACTTTGTCAGCCGCAAGGAAGTGCTTTCAGTTACTTCTGTTCATCCCTCTCGTGTCCCTCGTGTCTTAGCCCGGATAGATACAGGCGGAGGGGAGAAAGATTGAAGACAGAGTTTAGGAGATGGACAAGAGGAGACACGGACGGAGAGGCAAGGAAAGAGATCGCCATAGACACAAGAAGTCGTATCTAAAAAGGGGAAGAAAAACATTACTGGGATAAGACATGAGAAAACACGGAGGGAAAGACACGGAAAGAGATTATGGATACAACAAAAACACATGTAATGGGAAGCAAAATCAACACTGTGATGAGAAGTAGGCAAGTTTTCTCTGCGGTTTCTTTGCGGTTCCTCTTTGAAGTTTGGGGTCAAGGGGGTTTTAGATATTGATCTGTGGACGGTGAATGGAGGGGCTTGGGACTCATCAGTGACTTCGCGTTGAGGCAAAGGTGCGGCGTGCCCTGGGGAGCCCTGAGCACTCCTCCTTTCATCAGTGTATCCAGAGTCCCAGCAGCTTCAGAAAAGTTCAGTGGAGGTCCTGAAGGATGTCTAGCCTTTTCAATCCTGCTACTTCACAGGCTTCACCTTTCACTGCTGCACAATTCTTTATAAATATCTAGACGGTCATTTTCTGCTAGTTAAAAAGAAAAGTTTTACAGATAAGAAAAGACATAAGTTTTCTTCTATTGCTCTTTTTTTTTTTAGTTTTTAATGGTTTCTGTAACCTAGAAGAGATTAAAGTAACCTCATATTCCTTTTCTTCTTCTCTCTGTGGCTATGTAAACAAATTTCCACAATGCTCTTGATTAATGTTAGCAAAAGACGTCCATAGCAATAAAATAGTTAACAAAACGCGTGAATTAAGACTGATACACTTTTAAGATGCCACTCATAACATAAACAGGGATGCCCAAATCTTCTACTAACATTATTTCGGATCAGTCAAATAAAACAGGACGAATCAGATGGGGAAAAGAAAAAAAAAATGTGGTGTAGGCTGAAGGCTAAAATTAACTTGAAAGGCACCACTCATAGCAAACAAACACTGTAACTCAAACCTACTAGTCTTGCTTTAGATTAGTTAAATAGCACAGGGTGAATCAGAGGAAGCAACAGGTATCACAACAGCACGATAAATTGACAGGCACCACTCACAGCAAACATAAGCAGTGTAGCTCAAATATTCCACTAGTCTTGCTTTGGATCAGTTAAACAGCACAGAGCGAATCAGAGAAGACATCAAGTGTTATAATCACCATTAGTACTTGGAGGGTTAAAAGCGCCGCAAAGAGTTCCTCCCGCCTTTGATCCTTTGCCTCACCTTGGGCCGTCACAGAGGCAGTGGCGAGGCTCAATGTGGGCCAGGCAAGAGGCTCCCGTCCCCTCCCCTGGGTCCATTAAGAGAGGCATTAAGGAATATTTATGTGCAAAGTTGTAACATGACTGGCGACGTGCTCAACGAGAAGCGATGGTAAAGGAAAAGCACTGAAGGCGAATGAGTGAAGATAAATGGATAAAGAAAGATATCACTGAGGAACGCAAGAACAAAGGGTAATAGATCGTTTGACTTATGCCGGGTTGTTTGTGATGATAGAGAGCTTGATAAAGAATTAGATTACAAAGAAACACAAGAGGAAGAGGAAATGGCAATAGATCTCTTGCCTTTGTGACGAGAGAGGTTGCTATCCCTTAGAAGACCTGAATCTTTTATTGACGACATTGGAATAACAAAACTCCCTCAAATCAATTCACAAAATCTCATTGCATAATCTTTTGACCCTGAATGTGAAAAGAGAGTTTATCGTCATTCAGAAGACTTGATTTTTTTTCTTCCATAGCAGCGGAGCAACACGACACCCTCAAATCAATTCACGCAGCCAGATATTATGATTTCAATGTATATCTTCACACACGTAACATACTTTAATGGGAGTTTTCAATGAGTTCTGCGTTTTTTTCTCTCTCTCTCTCTCTCTCTCTCTCTCTCTCTCTCTCTCTCTCTCTCTCTCTCTTTTTCTCTTTCTCTCGTTGCATGATACTTTGAGCCTGAACTTAAAGCCTGAAGACTGTCACATGTTTCTTGGATTCCTGCCATTGAATCATTCTCTTATGCAAATACCACACGTAAATATTCCAACATCCCGTATCCACGCGAGGCAGTGACGAGCAACAGCGTCATGTATCCAGGTCCAGGTATCGCCGCCAGCACTCACGTCGCCTTGTGTTAAATCGCTTAATATTTTCGTTCAGCGGCCCTCAAAGAAGAGAATATTTCACCTTCGTCACCTGCCGCCCCGCCATGCGCCTCTCACGCCCACGCCCACGCCCGTGACGTCGCCACCACTACCACCACTACCACCCGCAGCAGGAGCCCACACTCTCTGACGGCTGGCTGACTTCCAATAGAGGACTTTCCACCCCTTTCCTTCCCTTCTTTTCTTCCCTCCCCACGTCCTCTTTCCTCCCTCCCCTCCTCTTCCACCTCACATGACCTTTTCTTCCGTTCCACTAATCCGTTTTTCATTCTCTTCCCTGTTTCGGTTTCTGTTTTCTTACCTCTCCTCTTCCACATTTCCATCCACCTCCTTCTTTCCTTTTCCCTTTCTTCTCTCTTTGCTCTCCATCGTTTTCCTTTTCTTGTTTTCCTACCCACTTCCTTTCTCCTTCCTTCATATTTTCCCTCCCTGTTTCTTTTTTCCCATTCCTTCACTCTCCTTTCTTTATTCCTTCATTCACTCTTCCTCTGTTCTATATCCTTCCCTTTTCTCTCCCCGTTGCTCTTTCAATCCTTCACTCTTCTTTCTCATTCCTTCTTTCACTCTTACTCAGTTCTCCTTCCTACCTTTCCTATCCTCTTCCTGTTACAATCCTTCAATTTTCTTTCTCTCTCCCTCATTCCTTCTTTTCCTCTCCCCAATCCCCTTCGCTTCCTTAACTCTTTCCTAGTTCTCTTTCCTCTCTTCTTCCAATCCTTTCCCTCCTCTTTCTATATTTTTCTCCCTTTCCTTCCCTTTCCTTCCCTTCCTTCCCCTTCCTTCTTCCCTCTCCTCCCATAATCGACCATTTCTGGCTAAATTATTTTCAGGCCAGGTAGGTTCCATTCACCTCAGGTAAGGAGAAGATAGACAGACAGACAGACAGCTATAATCTAGTGGTCACATAACACTGTAGGTAGAGGGAGATGGTGTGTGTGTGTGTGTGTGTGTGTGTGTGTGTGTTACGTAAACCGAGTAATTGAACCTCAGACTCCTTTGTGTTCTCCGGAGGCTTGCAAATCATTCTCATATTTAAGGTAGATGTTTATATTTCATCCTTGCGTTGCGCTTAATTAATCCCTGAGTGGTGAGCCCGAAATAATTCCTCGCGCAATATTACTTTTAAGCAGGAAGAAGCGAAAGGAGAGAAAGGATACATGATGAAATACCAGGAAACGGAGAAAAAAAAAAGAAAGGAGGGAACAGAAACGTAAGAGAAGAAATGAAGAGAGAGAGAGAGAGAGAGAGAGAGAGAGAGAGAGAGAGAGAGAGAGAGAGAGAGAGAGAGAGAGAGAAACAATAACAGAGAGAAAGAAAACGCTCAACTCACAGCCTCTAAAAAGACTGAAAAAGATACCTAACCAGTTCAGTTCCCCGGAGTGTCGCCATCCTGTCCAGCCAGCGCCTGTTAGCTCTGCGTATTGAGTAGAAGATGAAGGTTCACTTGGTATAATCTGAGCCTCCAGGAAGACGCGTAACACAACACTATAAAGCCGACATTAAATTAAGTTCTATAGGCGTATATTCTAGAGATCAATAGTGCTTTCTCTCTCTCTCTCTCTCTCTCTCTCTCTCTCTCTCTCTCTCTCTCTCTCTCTCTGAACGTCTTCCTTCCTTCCTTACTTCTTTTTTCTTTCTTCTTTCCTTCTTTTCTTCCTTCCTACCTTCCTTCCTTCCTTCTTTCTTTTCCAGTCCTCTACACAGTCATTTCCTTCTCCTCCCATGGCTCTCTCTCTTCCTCTACGTCTTTTTTTTTCTTTCCTCCTGTTCTTTCTTCCTTCCTTCCATCTTGTCCGGTTTCCTCTATTATATTTCTTCTTCAGTCCCCCCTCTTTCTCTCTCTTCCCCCCTTACAAGTGCCATTTGCTTAGCTTCCAAACTTCTCTCCACCGATAAGCAGACGTTCATACAAGCTCATACGGAGTCCTAAACTTGGTCCAGACTTGTGTAATCAGCCACTTCAGCCTCCAACTCTCTGGATTCACCGCTGTGACTACGACTATCTCCTCCCACTCCAAACTCCAGCCACCTATGTTACGTAAGTCCCTCCTCGCCCTCCCAAGCACCCACTCGCCGCTGGTTCCCTTGCTGTAAGTCGTGGGACGCCGTGGGATTAACCTCACAGGCTCACACACGCTTCCCGATTCTCCCGTTTTTTATTGCACTCGTTTTCTATTGTGGTGTAACGGTTTTAAGAGCGGTTCTCTTCCTGCCTCGGTGATTATAATGCTTTCTTTATCTGGTTTGGCCTTGTGTTGTTACGTGGTGGCTGGGAGAGCGAGGGGAGGGGAAAGATAGGGGAAAAAATAGGACGAGAACGGAAGGACAAATGATAGGTGAATGTCCCTTAGGTTGAAATGCAGAAAGTTGAAGTCTGACATCATATATTCAAAGCACTCATGAAGTCACCGCTGAGGGAGATGCTGAAAATGGACACCTGGATGAATCACACGCGTGGATGGAGAAGAAGAATGAGAGAAAGTAAAAAGAAAAGCGACAAGCGTGCAGTGAGGCAAAAACACATGATCAAAAACTGAGAGCCTTTAAAGCCAAAAGTATTAATATGTTACAGGTACAAATGTTAAAAAAAAAAAAGACATACGAAGGGTAAAAATGAAAGACGTCCTGAAGCCATGAGGGAAAAACAAACGGAAATCCGGCACGCAACAATGAAGGAATAAAACCACGAACAAGACAAACGTACGAGGATATGGAGAAAGCAAAACTAGTAACAGATTCCGTGAAAGGGTAAAGAATTCATAATTTCTTCTTAGCGATTACATTCAAATTCCGATGAAGCACAAAAGAGAGAGAGAAAAAAATAAGTACAAGTAATTAGCCTACAAATAGAGAGGAATGAAAGATAAAACAATAAATTCCAGGAGAGGTAGTAAACATAGACAGAAAAGCGAGAAAGGGAAGAAAATAATGGAAACATCTTAACAAAGGCGAGAAAAGGAAAATATAAGAAAATCTGGTAACAAAGGAACGAAGAAAAGGAAAAAAAAAACCGAATAAGACCCGTTAAGAAAGAAGAGAAAAAGGGAAAAAGAAACAAAACCTGAGGACAAAGGATAGATAAAGTTAACGAAACCTGGAAACGAAGAGAACTTAAAAGGAAAAATTCAATAAAAACATACGAACAGAGGACAGAGGAAAGAAAAAACAACATAACCTGATAAAAAGAAGAGAAATAAGAAAAAAATAAAGAAAACATAATAAAAATAACGAGAAAAAAAATAAGCTAAACGTATTTTGCCATTTTGAACACAACACGAAAACAGAAACTGAAATAAACTTGAATGAATAAAATGCAAAATAAAAAGAGTACGAAACACATCCCCCCCAAAAAAAAAAAAGAATAAAAAAATGAATAAATAAAATGAAAATAAATAAATAAATAAATAAAAAATAAACATGAATGAATTACGAAAATTACGAAAAAAAGCTAAAGAAAACAAAAAAACAAATGAGAAAAGCAAAACAAAAGAAAAATCATAACGAAAAAAATAAATAAAAGTGAATCATAAAATATATACAACAAAACAAAAATAAAAACAGAGTATAAAACCATAAAAACTTAAACACACACGAAAGAAAAAAAAATACAAAATGAAATAATAAGAACAGGAGGTTGAAAGGGAGCGTTAACAACTTCTAACCTGTCATGGTGAGGATGCCAACAAAGATGCCAATGTCCCTGCCGGCCAGCATCACCTCCTCCGTGCTGGCCTCGCCCTTCCTGCGCCATGCCGCCCACAGCCCGATACCCAGGATGATCAGGTAGAATACAATGATTGCCACCAGCCCAGCCACGTTCAGGCCCCCGCCAGTCGACCTGCAACACACCAGGGCATGGCTTGGCTTGGGTTGGGTTGGGTTAGGTTAGGTTAAGTTACATTAGGTTACGTTAAGTTGGTTAGGTTAGGTTAGGTTAGGTTAAGTTAGATTAAATTAGATTAGGTTAAGCTACGTTAGATTAGGTTAGAAATTAGTGACGATAGTGACCACACGAAGACATGAAGATGATTGTTAGGAAAAATAAATAAAAAAAAATAATAATGAAACCTGGAGAATTTTGGAAAAGTTCATTTATAAATACTAAGAGCGTGCATTGACACATACGCGCGCACATCCACACACACACACACACACACAAACGTTTAATTAATTTGTTGTTGTTGTTGTTGTTGTTGTTGTTGTTATCACATATTCATATAATTTAATACCATTGCATTAATATTTTTTATTTGAAGATGTTCAATCATTGATTGTTGTAACCATGTTTTAAATTTTACCCAGTTTTCTTTGTATTTTCCCAATATATACAAATTAACCTTTGTAGATTTTAATAAACACTAGCCTGTTAATCATTATCTTTTATTATCACTGTCAAAATAACGTCTATTACCATTGCTGCTACTACTACTACTACTACTACTACTACTACTACCAACAGTACTACTACCACTACCAACAGTACTACTACCACTACTAACACAATTTCCATGATCAATACACACGACACAAAAGGATCAAAAGAATGACATGAAGCAGATCTCCCACAAAACTCAATAACCGAACAAATAAACTTCCGCACAAATAAATAATGACAATAGATACTTCTTTCCCCGGACACGCGCCAGAAAACACGGCCAGAATCCAACACCAAAATACAGTTAAGGGAGATTCAAGTCCACATAACCGTAAATCTCAAGCGAGGATCGACGCTTTTATGGAAATTTCGTAAATATAGGAAAGAAAATGTCCCGCTGTCCTTCTTTCCCTTGACCATACAATAAATCAAGCTTAAGTTTCTGAGCGGATAAAAAGATCCATAGAAATTCGTAAATGTAAATTCTACGGCCAGAGAGAGAGAGAGAGAGAGAGAGAGAGAGAGAGAGAGAGAGAGAGAGAGAGAGAGAGAGAGAGAGAGAGAGAGAGAGAGAGAGAGAGAGAGAGAGAGAATTATCGAGTGACCTGGCTTCAAAATTACTGCGACAAGGGCAACCACCTCCTCCTCCTCCTCCTCCTCCTCCTCCTCTTTCTTTCCCTTCTCTTTCTCCTTTCCTTCTCTTCCTTCTCTTCCTCCTCTTCCTTTTTTTCCTTATCCTCCTCTTGTTGCACCTTTTCTGTTCTTATGTTCTTATGTTCGTCTTCGTCGTCGTTGTCATCGTCCTCCTTCTCCTCCTCGTCCTCCTCCTCCACTTCCTCTTCCTCCTCCTCCTCCTCTTCAGGGACTAACACGTGTAAGCCTACTGACGTCCTACAGATTTCCTATGTTATTGCTTTCTACGTCCTCCTCCTCCTCCTCCTCCTCTTCTTCCCCTCACACACTCACCGCTAAAGACCTTGCCAGTCTTAACGCGCCGGCAGGTTAATACAGGAAAAAAAACATCAAAGAAAGAACAAAGTGCTGCTGACGATACTGTAATGGTTTCTTTAACCTACTTTTTTTTCCGGCAGAATTGTGATCAAAGCCAGCACTTCCTCAAACCTCTTACAGGCCTTTTTACTTGATCGTCATTATGGAAATTGCGTATCGCGTTTTCCTGAAGGAGTTGCAGAAGTGTTGCGGGGGGAGGAAATCTTAATATTCATCGTTTAAAGAAAATGTGACTGTTGGTGCTTCCTTCGCATTTGCGCTCAGATAAACTCGATAAAATTAGCGGCATATTACCAAAAGTTTTGTTATCATTTCTCCCTTTACTTATTATTAGTATTGATATTGTTCCTCTACTTCTTATGATTCCTCGTTTCCTTTCGCCTCCGTGCTCAGGGATACTTGATAAAACTTCCGACAGATTACCAATAGCGTTATTATTATTTCCTGTACTTCTTGTTGGCCATTGTTATTGTTGTTCTGCTTCTTCTTATCATTCCTCGCGTCTAGGCTCAAGAATACTCGCAACGAAAAGTCAACGGCAGATTATCATTACCATAGTCACTAGTCCTTTCTTTTTTTATGTATCAGGGAGATCGACCAAGGTTGGGAAAAAGAAAAAAAGAAAGAAAGAAAATGGCATAAGAGAGCCGAGGGAGGAAGCCAATTCATTTTCTGAGGTATCTCGAAAATTTCCTGAAACAGTTCGCGTCGCAGGCAGGAGGAAGCACACAAACAAAAGCGTTTCAGAGTTTACCAGTGAGAGGAAAGAGAGCGTGAAAATCTGGTTAACTCATTTATTAGTAAGATGAACAGAATATGGATGAGAGAATGTAGAAAGGCATGTGCAGTGAGGCTGTGGGAGAGAGAGAGAGAGAGAGAGAGAGAGAGAGAGAGAGAGAGAGAGAGAGAGAGAGAGAGAGAGAGAGAGAGAGAGAGAGAGAGAGAGAGAGAGAGAGAGAGAGAGAGAGAGAGATATCCTGAACTATTTCCTTTGGCTCTAAATCATTTTAATGTGAGTCAGTACAACAAGCGACACCCGAGGAAGCTTCGCCTGCGTGCCAGATAGGAATTCTATTGACATTCCTTCTCGTATGGACACAAACACGTGACCTCGATCCCACGTGACCGTACACAGACGCGTCACCGGTGATTGAATGTTATCGTCTGACATTTCCAAAATACAACATACAGAAAACAACAGAAATTAAAGAAAATGTGTGACAATGTTAGACAGGATGATACAAAACAAAATTTGCCAATACATTAGAGTAAAAATAATTCACAATTCATAAGCAAATGTGTGACTTCATATCTTTATATTTTATTTTACTTGGTTTCATTTCGTTTACTTCTCTCATCAACTAGGTGAACTTTTGTTTCGTGACAGGAAAAAAAAGAAAAAAAGAAGTTATATTAAAAACTTTCAAAACATAGGCAGGAAATCATTTGTCGTTAACGCAGGACAGAGAACAAAAAAAAAAAAAAAAACATTCCTTTTATATGCAACACGTACAGAAGTACAAAGCGAGGCTCATATGTTACTAATGAGCCAGGTACTCTCACGTTTACACATCATATATACAGTATTTATATATAGCCGCACTCAGACAGCTTGCAGTCATCAGCCGGGGCCCTAGAAGGCACACTGATAACCTTTCATCAAGATTACTATCTGTCATCACTGCGAGCACTATGAAAGGTTGCTTGCATTGATACACAGAAATCGAGAGAGAGAGAGAGAGAGAGAGAGAGAGAGAGAGAGAGAGAGAGAGAGAGAGAGAGAGAGAGAGAGAGAGAGAGAGAGAGAGAGAGAGAGAGAGAGAGAAAGGTGGTTATTTTCTGTCTTTTATATACTGTAGGAGGGGCACCGGCCAAGGGCAACAAAATTCGAAGAAAAAAAGTCCTGTGAGGTGCTGGTCCCCAGACAGAATCAGAATCTACAGAACCATTTCAGAAGCTGCAGCATAAAAGTCTGCGTTCTAAAAAGTTGCACTCGTTTAAGGAAAATTTTTATGGCAGTGACAGTATTAAATATCAACGCAATTAACTGCCTTTTACTTCAATGCCTTTATAGATTTCCCTTTAATCATTAATAACAACAGATCAATTATACAAGTAATACATTCCTCTCGCTTTTTTGCAGAACATAACCAGCGTGTACATCTGACTTTGATGATTTCAATTAATTTCGCTATCATCATGGTAATAACATGCCAATTATCGCGCGAGCGACATGTCTCTCAACCCTGCAGATATAGTTATTCAAATGACAATGTTCACTAGATTAATACTAAATGCAGCTGAGGAGGAACCTTCAACAATAGTGCCTGCTGGTGTTTGTTGGCCGCCGCACACGCAGCGGCACAGGGAACGAACTCAATTAGCGAGCACGTGTCAATGGCTCCAACGATCGTAATAACACCTGCACTCACTCGCAAAAAAGCTACGCAGGTTGGATAATGAGGCCAGGAGTCGCGCTCACCTCCATCACTCGCGTCTGGTGGATGCAGGTAAGGCCAAGGTCATTAAGGGACAATACCTGGCTTATTCTTTTATTCAGCGGATGGCAGTTATATAGCACGTTTTTTTCATTAATTTTTTTTTTTTTTTTTTAGAGTTGAGATCAGTTTTTGTTTTCAGCCAACTTCATCTACTTTTAGCCAATATTTTGTAGTTTCCGTGTTTTTTTTTTTGTGTGTGTGTTTGTTTATTAGAAATATAAGATAATATTACCACATTTACATTCTCTCTCTCTCTCTCTCTCTCTCTCTCTCTCTCTCTCTCTCTCTCTCTCTCTCTCTTCATATCGTGCATCTAATTTACATAGTAATTTATGAGTACAAAATGTAAAGCAACGGAAATGGCTCTCTAAAATGAATTATTTTCACGATAACGGCTAGGAGTTGATTTTTTTTTTTTCGCTATTTTTTGCTCCGGGTCCTCCGGAGTTTTGCTTTTAATGGTGCTGATTTTTAGCCCGTAATTTGACTTTACTACAGAGAACATATAGGGAAAAACAGGCAGACAGACAGACAGATTAAGCGTTCTTCAAAATATGAATCAATACTGAGCACTGAGGGAGAATGACATCACAGCCTCTCGCTTTCACTCAGCCACAGCACCTTGAGGCAGCAGGCACTGCGTTCTGGTGGCCTTGGGTAAGGTCTGGACGTGGTGCACAAGCGCAATTATGAGGCGGCTGTGTTGTGATGCAGACCAGTGGGAGTGTGCGTGCGTCACTGTTGCTAAAACGTGATGCAGTTTATTCCAGTGAATTAAGGTGAAGGTTGAGTTTACCCTTTCACTATTTGACTCATGGTTAATTGATGACAAATCGCCTAGGGGCATTTCTTTTCGTCAAAAGGAGTTTCTAAAAATTTCACTGACTGTATGTTGGAAAATCTTTTCTTTTGGTATCTTTCCTATTCATGCAGGTTCGTGTAAATATTTCCTACAGTGGGGTGAACTGTTGCATGAATAATCCAAGTTAATAAGTTGACTAGATTAAAGATGATTAACATACTTATCACGCTAAGTCAGTAAATTAAGTCGACAAGTGAGGTTTGCAAATTGACAAGCTAAATGACATGTAAAGTTTTACGTCAGATTATATAAAGTTAATAACGTTAGGTTAGGTTTGCTGCTGGATTTTGTTAATTCCCAAGCACATTACTGCTTATCACTGCCGCCGCTCCCCACTAATGGAATGTTCATCACTACAACATGACTGTGTGGACAGGATGCCAGCGAATAAAGTATAATTGCCGGCATTCAGGACGTTTAATAGTGGCGGCATGCCGCTGCTCCCTCAGCCCCAAGCCTGGCCAGCTGTTCCTCCACGCACACCCGGAAACCAAAACCTTTCCTCTAATGGACAAAAAAAAAAAAAAAAAAAAAAAAAAAAAAAATCCTCTAATGGACAAAAAAAAAAAAAAAACCCTCTTTTACTGCTGATTGTCTTTTGTTAACATTCAGACCGCTATTAAAAACAAGTTTGTATACACAAAACGAAAAAGAGAAAAGGTTAATTTTTATTTTTCTAGACTACAGAACTATTCAAGAGATTATAGTAGAAAGAGGACTCTAAAAAAATTATAGGTGATTATGGAGAGAGAGAGAGAGAGAGAGAGAGAGAGAGAGAGAGAGAGAGAGAGAGAGAGAGAGAGAGAGAGAGAGAGAGAGAGAGAGAAAACGTCCGGCAATGAACGTGTTAAAGCCTGAAGGTGTGAACAGGAGCCAGTCTCTCATTTATTTACTTCAACCCGTGAAGTGAGGGCACACCAACGATGACAATTTAGCATCCTTCCTGCTGGATCTAGCGGATATGAACGTCAATCTGGCAGTGGAAACCCCGGATTTCACGAATAACTATTAGATTTTCAAGTCCAAGCTAGAGGGAAATCTTCAGAGCTTCACCTACAGTCTCGCGGCATTTCTGTATCAGCCTAGCACATTTCGATATCTGTAGTTGGCATCACTGGACACGACCCTCGCCACACACTGCTGGCCAGTATTCAGAAACGCTTAGCTCTCTCACCACGACTATTTTCAAAGGCCACATAGTTTTTTGTGTTAATAAAGTAGAAACCTTGTTAATCCGTCATTGGCACCATTAAAAAAACACCATTAAAAACCCGTGTAACATCAACTGGAGGCTTTTGAAAGTAGAGATGTGACGCAGAAGTGTTTCAGAATACGGTGCTGGCGGGTAAAGCTCAGCGGCGGCACCAGCTGATAAGTGGCGGTGTGCAGGAGCTTTGGAGGGCAGCGGCAGGAGTCCCTTTGATGCTCGCCGGCGTACAGTGGTGCCAGTATGCTGCTGCTGGTATACAATAATTTACTGTGTACACTCGCTCAAAGCCGGGTAGGAGGAAAGCAGTGACGGATTAAAGGATATAAAAATGGTTTGATTCTCTCTCTCTCTCTCTCTCTCTCTCTCTCTCTCTCTCTCTCTCTCTCTCTCTCTCTCTCTCTCCAGCGTGTGCCTAAGTGTGTGTGTCAATAGTTAAGCATGCTGTTTTCCTTTTCCTTCTTTCCCGCTGGGGGTACCTCCATGTTAAGCACGTACAGACATGGCCGATGCTTCGTCATGCACGAGGGTCACGGTGTGGTGCTTGATGCCTTGTTGACGACATGGGGAGGCGGCGGGAGAAGGAAGATGCAACAGTTAACTCTCTTTAACTCTCCTACAGTTGTTTCTGTCCGATACATTTTCCTGACTGACACTCTTTCACTTGCATCATCTGACTCCCATCTTTTGCAATTCTGTGACTTGACACTTGCATCTTCTTTAACTCCCATCATTTGACAATTGAATCTTCTGTGACTCCCATCTTTTGCAGTTCTACGACTTAATACTTGCATCTTCCTCTGTGACTCCAGTCCCTTGCAGTTCTATCGCTTGACACAGTGACCAGTGTCAAATCAAAGAGGACACACGCTCCAGATGTAATCCTCTCGGCGATAAACTTTAAAATGGTAGTTTAGCATTGGCCGCCTCGCTGGATTTGTGAGTTCTATTTTCTGCCAGCTAGTTCTCGTTTTCACTTTTAAGGGTTTGGAAGTGATTCAGGGCAGCATCAAGACTCATCCCGTTGAGACTCAGAGAAGCACGCTCTGATCACTGCGATTTTCAAGGCTTTTGTTCGGCTTTCAATTAAAATACACACCAGACAGAATATAAATAACAGCAAAGAGAAGTGTGTGTGTGTGTGTGTGTGTGTGTGTGTGTGTGTGTGTGTGTGTGTGTGTGTGTGTGTGTGTGTGTTGGAGGAAGGGACTATTGTGGATAAAATAAAATGATAACACATTGAAAGTAACAAGAAACTGAACCAGGTATAATAAAACTACCTTCCTTCATTTCATCCTCTCTCTCTCTCTCTCTCTCTCTCTCTCTCTCTCTCTCTCTCTCTCTCTCTCTCTCTCTCTCTCTCTCTCTCTCTCTCTCTCTCTCTCTCTCAACATCACCTACTCTATCCCTTCACCCCATCTCCTCACCCCATCACCCACCAACACCCAACTATTTCCTATCCACTATCCCTCCCGCTCCTCTCTTCAGTAAATCCCATTCTGAGAGGATTTACAATATCCTGGAAGAGAAAGAAAATATTTATACAGAGTTGAACACTTTTGTCTCGCTATAAAGGTGCAAAAGATAACCTCAGGCACAAGTCCTCGCCTCTCACTTCCTGGAATTCGTGCTTTCAAGATCATATTTATTTCACTTTCTTTTGGTTGGAAATGTGATTGCATCGTGTACTGGTGTTCTTCGTGTTTCAGTAGAGCGTGTGTCGTTATGGAAATGCTTTGAGAGGAGAGAGAAAGGTTTGAGTTCTCTCTCTCTCTCTCTCTCTCTCTCTCTCTCTCTCTCTCTCTCTCTCTCTCTCTCTCTCTCTCTCTCTCTCTCTCTCTCTCTCTCTCTCTCTCTCTCTCTCTCTCTCTTTATCGTGTGCATAAGTGTGAGCCAATGCCTAACCATGCTGATAGAGAAAGTAGGAGGGAACAGATACTCGTACCTGTGTTCCAGTGAGGAAAAGAAGATGAGGTTTAATAGAGGAGAGGTGGTGTTTTACAGATTGAAAATTAGATCGAAGACAGCGAATGCTGCAGAAGTTAATGAAGAAAAAGTTGAGGGGGTGTCAAGACACTTAGGGTAGATACCAGAAGAACAGTCCGACCTGGGGACATTTGTGGTCTCCTCCCCAGATGGGGACTCTGAGGCTGATGTAGGAGAGGCCACGATAATTTTTGAATTTTGAATGAAAGGTGTGTGTGTAATTAGGTGCTTGTAGTTTTGTGTGAAGGAATAGAATTGTTTTTTAGAGGGCAGGCTGTGACTGCCCCCTTGTGTTGTGAGACACAAAGGAAACGTCCAGTGAGGTCACAGCTGGGTGTAATGATAACTTCACAGCACCCCCTAAACAGTGCTTTAGACTTCACTGGGATTCTCGTTTCGGCAGTTGTTTACTGCCTACTCTTTGTTTCTTTTACCAAACAAAAATACTAAACAAATTTAACTAGAAGCTTCAAATAAACCCATGAAAATCACCTAACCCGGACACTCCAACCAACAATAACAAGACTAACGGGAATAGGAATACGAGGATAGGGAGTAAGGCAGCAGGTGATGCTCTCCCAGCGCCCCTCACGCAATCGTCCCATTCCCTCCTCCACGTGTGCTCCTCAGTGCTGCCCTCTTTGGGAAACAGCGCAATGAAATAGGAATTACGTAGATGTGGCTGGAAGATTAGTGGTGGCGGTGGTTGAGGTGGTGGTGGTGGTGGTGGTGGTGGTGGTGGTTCTAGTAGTAGTAATAGTAGTAGTAGTAGTAGTAGTAGTAGTAGTAGTAGTAGTAGTAGTAGTAGTAGTAGTAGTAGTAGTAGTAGTAGTAGTAGTAGTAGTAGTAGTAGAAGCAGTAGTAGTAGTAGTAGAAGCAGTAGTAGAAGCAGCAGTAGAAGCCCCACCACCACCACCACCACCACCACCGGGTGTGAATGAAACACCAGGAGCAAAGTAATATCCTCTTCTCAGTGCCACAGGCTTAAGTCAACTCTTAAGGAACTTATCTATCCCTCGAGTAGGAGCCAATTGACGTTATCTGAAGTACCCAATTTCTTCGAGGAAAAGGCTCCGCAGAAGTTGTAAAGTTGAATGTTCTGCCGGTGAGTGCAGATTGAACAGTAGGTTGGCGTGAGGAGGCAAGACCAATGGAGGCAAAAGAATGGAACTGTTATTACGATGCGCAATTCTCCTCTTATTCCAATTTTACTGCATTTATTTTTACCTTTACCTTCTTAACCCTTTGACTGCTATTTGGTACATATTTTCTTAATTACTAATCACTGATACATCTTTCTTTACTTGTTGTACAGCCACCTGCGACCTTTAAACGTGGTAAAAATTGCAAAATCTATTCTTTTTAATCCCCTTCCTCTTTGCAGATGCTTATCAATATTTCATGCATTACTTCTGGTGCTATTAATTGCTTCGTATGGCAGTGAAGGGATTACAGACTCTGACCTTTATTTTTTCTGTTTCTTTGGTACTACATCTACAAGTGTATCCTTTTTATTTCTTTATCTTAACATATACTTCACTGTTTGCTTTTTCTATTTCAATTTTACACTTTCAACAGTATTTTGTCTTGTTCTAATATCCTAACTCTTTACTTCTAGTTTCATGTGTTTATTTCAACTTTCATATATTCATCTGTTTTTACTTTCAGTTGTATTTATTTCTTTACTTATACTTTTCTCAAATTCTTAGTTTTGTCTTCCTTAACTTTAATTTTACATCTACTCTGATTATTACTTAGGTTCGTTCTTCCCTTTACTTTGGTTCAAATTGACTTTCGATTTTACCTTTACATTTATACTTTACACTTTCCTTTACTTTCCATTTATTTTCACTTTCTCGAGGCGTTCAAGGTGTTCGCTTTGTCATAGTCACCTTTCCCCTGTTTTCACCTCGCCAGTGAACAACAAGTCACTCGTGGCTAAGAAAGCGATAAAGAAGGAAGGAGAGCAGAC
>NC_087183.1:9222367-9247367 GCF_035594125.1 Scylla paramamosain
CAGGGAACAAGTTAGGATGCGTGTGAAAAGTTATAAGTGACGCAAAGCCAAACTTAAAAAGATACTGACCAAAAAAAAATGCATCACAAATAAAACTGTAAATGAAAAGAACAAACTTCGCAAGTGCACAGACACTAAACCGTCACAGGAACACGTTCGATAAATTAATAGAGAATGATGGAAGATGATACATTTCAGCTGCTCATTTGCTGGCTTGCGTAAGTCAACCAGTCAGTCCTTGCAGTGTCCTTGCCGTATGTTGTTATGGTGTTTGTGCGTTACGGGAATTATTAGTAAAGTTAGAGAGTCTGCCAGTGATGGAAGGGAAGTGGGAGAGATACGCTGTGTGTAAATCAGGTCGTGGGAGGATATTATGTGTTCAAGATCAAAGGCCTGGCGCACTGCAGCTCATCCCACGCAGGGGTGTTCGTGGTATCTGGGAAGCCATCAGGGAATACAATGGAGGAACAAGCAACAGACCACTTACCCGTTAAGAGGCTGTTTGTGATAAGCTACACTGTTTAATCTTGGGTGTGACGTCATCAAGGATCGTTAGAATAAACACAAAGGAATACAAAGGGAGAGGAAACAGTTTATACTTGTTGTGCCTTACAATGCTGTGATAGAGTACACTGTCTAACCTGCTCCTGTGAATGTATGGAACACGTCATAACTGTCACTTTAACCAGCAATAACACGCAGTTATTTAACTGGTAGTAAATCGCATAGCATTTGTTGATCACAGAGACTGATATTATTTTTTTGGGCGTGTCAAGGAAGCTGGCGAAGATCAAAGAAAGAAGAAAAGAAAAACACTCTCAACAGCTGCTCCCAGGAATTCAAAGAAAGAATCAAAAGAAGTTGGATGTTTTAGTTCGTCTCGATGTTCCACCCACTGCAAAGCTCTCTTACTTATTTACTAACTTATTCATCTATTTATTTACTGACCTCGCTGCGTGTTGCTTTCTGTTCGGCACGGTTCTCTCACCAGACGTTCTCTCAATGACTCCGTAAAAAGGCGATTCGTTTTCCTTTAAAACTTTAGCTGCTACTGACACCTTGACATTCGTTCCGCCGTTTCAGTAATCATAAAAATTCATTGCATGAAAATTTAACGACGGACACCAGAAGGTTCCAATTACTCCATCACTTCCTTTGCTGTCAGAGTTTAAGATTTATACTCTAAACTTTTATGAAGTATTTGAAGAAGAAACGAAATCAGCTAACGCTCTCGGATCTTCTGTTTCCTTTTCATAAAATGCATAGGAACTGAGATCAATACTATTTCCAGATATAAAAACAAAACGCACTTGCAAATTCAATTATGGATCAGTTTTCGAAACTTATTTATACAGTAGAGTTGAAAGGAACCTTGTGTGTGTGTGTGTGTGTGTGTGTGTGTGTGTGTGTGTGTGTGTGTGTGTGTGTGTGTGTGTGTGTGTGTGTGTGTGTGTGTGTGTGTGTGTGTGTGTGTGTGTGTGTGTGTGTGTGCGTGCGTGCATGACTCACCCGCTGGCGATGTCGGTAAGGTTCAAGGTGGCCTCTGTCGTTGCCATGGTGGTCACCCTTCTGTAAAATAGGAAAGAAATGAATGTGAGACAAAACGCAAAAGGAAAAAGTGATGAATCATGTTTACTTCTCTCTCTCTCTCTCTCTCTCTCTCTCTCTCTCTCTCTCTCTCTCTCTCTCTCTCTCTCTCTCTCGAAAAACATGATTACAAAATATATATTATAAAGACTGAATCTACTGGAAAAAAATTACAGTAAAATCCCTCTCATCCGGCATTCGACTATCCGGCAGCTTCAAGTATCCGGCACATTTTTCCCCGAGCCTTAAAATCAATAAAAAATCAATGTGTACTCATAAAATCGATTAAAATTCCCGCGCGAGGCATACTTTGTCCCCTCGCCACCAGAGCGCACTGCTTCGCGCCATCCGCGGCCCATTGTACTGTGTTTACTCAGTGACTCAGTCCCGCGTGTGCACTGTTTATCGCCTGACGCCTTCATCATGCCTAAAGTTGTAGAAAAGAGGAAGCGTGTTGTGCTTACACTTAAGTAGCTGATCAGATCAGCTGCTGATTAAGACCAGCTGATCTTTGTTATGGTAAGATGCGTGAGTGTAGGGTGGTGATTGTGGACATAATTTCACTTCTATTCAAGTATCCGGCAATATTCAAGTATCCGGCATGTCGGCGGTCCCGTTGATGCCGGATAAGAGGGATTTTACTGTATATATTAACCTGAAATTTTATCGACAGACTGATGAGAGACTCGGGTGCTGCTCAGTGGGGCGAGAATTGAAGGATGCTGTACTGGGAATAAAAAGAAAGCTGTATGAAAATTAAAATATGGACCCTTTAAGCCTCTCTCTCTCTCTCTCTCTCTCTCTCTCTCTCTCTCTCTCTCTCTCTCTCTCTGAATGAAAGATTAAAGTAAATTTTTTGTACGTTTTTTCTTTTATTTCTTTTTTTTTGTCTCTTTTAATTGAGAAAATACGGACTTCGTAAACGTTTTAATTTAAGAAGATTTTGAAGCTATGAAAGGCAAATGCAATCTTCTTTTTTTTCTTCTATCTCTCTTTCTTCGTGTCTATTTTTACTATTTCTACTGTGACGGCCTGAATAGCAATATATTTCACATCCATCGCTTTCCTTCAAAAATTATTGGCTATTAGCTGGGCGAGACGGAAGAAAAATGCAAATATCTGAGCATCCAACAACTTCCCTTAGAAATTCCTCCTTGATGCTATACATTTTTTAAACATTTTTTCGGGAAGGCTGATGTAAAGCTGCAATCTCGCGGGGAAATATTGTGGGCGTAGGCGTGGTGGGCAGACTACTCTTTCTACTACAATACATTAGTGGCCTCGTCATGATGGAGGTACTGTGGGGGCGCTGATGGAGGAGGAGCGCGAGGAGAGAGGAACGTTACGTCGGAGGCTATGCGGCTGGGAGTATCAGCAGGGAGGGTGTGGAGGAAAGGTAGGGAAATGGGATGGAAGGGAGGGAAAATGGAAGGGAGGAGAGAAGGGACAGGTCATAAGGCGAGGGAGATGTGATGGAGGGGAGAAAGTTGAAATGGGATGCAGAAAAGGAAGGGGAGATGGGAATGTGGGGAAAAAATTTAATTGAGTGAGGGGGAGTAACTTGGAAAGGTGGGAAGATTACTACCACCACTACTATTACTACTACTACTACTACTACTAATACTACTACTACTACTACTACTACTACCACTACTACTACACCACCACCACCAAGACTACTCCTATCATCACTACCAACACTCAACCATAACAAGTACCACAAACATACACAAGGTGACAAAATACACACTAACTGACTGACTAACTGAATGACTGACTGACTGGTCACTTCACGCCACTGATCACAGGTAACATGGAAAGTAAGCTCAAGGGTCATCGCTACCACCATCACCCACCATGTTGGAAATAAGGTCACTGGGTCATGGGTCACGTTTAACTGCACGGATTGTCATAGCCCTTGGTCAGCAGAGGTCACTAGTGCAAAAAGAATGGGTCTCGACACGGCAGGATAGACCCACACCGAGTGATCACTTAGGTTGGACACCCCAAAACACTGCCAGGTATATAATAATTAAAAACAGCAGAGAGAGATAGAGGGAGGATTAAAAAAAAAAAAAGGGAAACAAAGCAGTTCACGCCACAGGGTACATGACAGCCGCTGGTCAACTCACTGCACACCGAATTTCAGAACCGAGCGAAATGTTTCAGTAATGTTCGGAAAGTGAAACGTATTGGAGCTTCAGTTCCCGATTAGGATAAATAAATAAATGAATACAATAAAATTAAATGGAATAAAATAAGTAAATAGATAAATAGAATAAAATTAAATGTTAAAAATGGAGTAAACGTGACAGTTTAGCAAATCCACGAAGCCAGGCACCAAATAAAAATATGAATAGTAAATAAGTAAATAAACAAGTCAATAAATAAAGGCAAGGAAGCGAGTAAATATCTAACTAAAACAGAGTGAAATAAATTGAAGTCGCTACACAAAAATAATAAATAAATAACCCGTGTACAAACGAGTCAATAACGCAAGAAATAACGAGAGAAATAACGAAGGACTTCACAACAACAGCAACAACAATAACATAATAATAATAACAGACGAAATAACAGCAGATATAAAGGGTGACTCAAAATACAAACCAAATATGAACTGACATTAAAGGAAAGACTGAAGTCATTGACTTCAGCTAACAGTGCTTTCTGGTGTGGACAGGAATAAACTAAGACGAAAAGGCGAAAATAAATAACGAACCCATTAAATAAACAAACAAATAATACCAAACGAAAACAATTAGCTGGATATAAAGAACATATAAGTGAATAATACATGAATAGTGAAATAATAAGGACAAAGATAAACAACATCAACGTGGATAATGAATGAATAATAAAAAAGATGAATAGAAGCCAAAGAAAATCCAATAAATAAAGTCAGGAGTTCAAAGGGCGCCGTGAATCACCTGAGGGAGGATCACGTGAACCGGTAATTAGTGAGTCATTTACCTGATAACACACCTGTCCATTCCACCGCCAGGGACGCGTCTCACCTCACACCCTACCCGCCACCCAGGCCGAGGCGGTGGTGGTGGTGGTGGTGGTGGTGATGATGATGGTGGTGAAAGTGTTTTATCTTTTATTAATTTTCATTTTTGTTTCTCAGTTCCTTTTGCTTATCTATCTTTTTATTCATATTTTTTTCTATTTTGTTATTTCTGTTCCATTTATCTGTTAATTTTTATTTTGCTAATCGACTTCTTTTACTCTTCTATCTATTTATTCATAACATTCTTTTTATTTGCTTATTTTCAACGCCTTTCCTTTATTTATTTTCCTTTTATGAATTCCTTTACCTATGTTTTTATTTTTGGTCGATCAATTTTTAACTTTCTTTATAACTTAATACTTATTACTTCCATTTACTAATTTTCTTTCGGCTGAATTCGCTTACTTGCATATTTATTTATTTTTAGTGCAATTCACCACCACCCAAAAAAAGGAATCGGTATTGCAGTTGTGTTTGCCAATAGTACTTTTTCTCTACACTCCCTCTCTCCCTCTCTCTCTGTTATCACTTAATGGCAACACTATCAACAAAAATGGACCATTGCCATCATCATTAATTTATTTTTTTATAGTGAAAACTTATGAAACGTGCACAGGTGGAAAAAATAGACACCACACAAATACACACACACACACACACACACACACACACACACACACACACATGGAGAAGAGGAGGATAGATAAGAAGAGAATGTTGGAGGAATAAGAGCACGTGTGATGCATTAGGAGAGAGAGAGAGAGAGAGAGAGAGAGAGAGAGAGAGAGAGAGAGAGAGAGAGAGAGAGAGAGAGAGAGAGAGAGAGAGAGAGAGAGAGAGAGAGAGAGAGAGAGAGAGAGAGAGAGAGAGAGAGAGAGAGAGAGAGAGAGAGAGAGGGAGAGGGGGGGTCGCATAAATGGAGGATAGGAAGGAAAGAATAAAAAAAAAGGGAGAATTGGAAGAAAAAAGATGGAGGAAAAGTTAGACAATGCGATAAGGAAAACAGATCACACACACACACACACACACACACACACACACACACACACACACACACACACACACACACACACCACGTAGTGCAGTGGTCAGCAGGCTCGGCTCACAACCCAGAATGACCTGGTTCGAGTCAAAGGCGAAGCGAGACAAATGGTGGAGCCTCTTGATGTGTAGCCTCTGTTCCCCCAGCAGCACGTATGGGATGTAACCCGAGGGATTGTGGCCTCGCTGTGCCGGTGTGTGGTGTGTCTCAGTCCTACCCAAAGATTGGTCACTATAAGCCTTGAGCTCTTTCTGTTAGGTAACGGCTGGCTGGGTGACCAGCAGACGACCCTCACACCAGAATGACAGACACACACACACATTCACGTAACAGTTACAAGACCTAATAGTCATCAGGCGAGGGGAGTCTCTGGGAAGCCCTGGAGAAACTCCACGCTGATGAGTCCCTGGAAGTCAAGAGGATCAGAACCTCTTCAGGACGAGAGAAGAGGATCATTGTGACATTAACTCAATCATCTTAATCATCTTGATAGTCTTTAAAGAGTCTCATTAGGAAACCCTTATGTCGCTTTCCCTCTCATTACCCTCATTCACCCTCACTTCCCCTCATTAATTTTCCTTCTTCCTCATTCTCCCACATTTCCCCCTCATTTCCCTCAATCCACTCTCATCCCCCCTCCTCATTAACCCTCATTTCCTCTCATTTTCCCCATGTTCTCCCTCATTCCCCTCTCGCTCTCCCGTATTCCCCTCACAAATCCTCCTCAGATTCTAGTTTCAACACTTTCTCCCTCTGTCACTCATTCGCTCAGGTAAAGGAACACAAAGGAGGAACAAACACCACATAAGGAACACAAAGGAAGACCAAACACCAGCTCTCCTCGGCCTTACTGTTCGTGATTTGCTACACCAGAAGAAGTTGTGGCCTCTTATGTTCTTAGTAGCGGAAGTAGTGAGCGGTAGCGGAAGGGGTAAGAAAGGTTGAGTTGCAGGGAGATAAGTAATGTAGGGAAAGATTAAGAGTATAGGGAAGATAGGATAGTGAAGCATAGTTACAGTAGATTAGTAGATAGAGCAGGGAAGTAAATTTGGTAATAAGAGCAGAGAGAGGAGAATGAAATAGCTAAAAAGTGTGACGGCTCCCTCTCTCTCTCTCTCTCTCTCTCTCTCTCTCTCTCTCTCTCTCTCTCTCTCTCTCTCTCTCTCTCTCTCTCTCTCTCTCTCTCTCTCTCTCTCTCTCTCTGACTATCTCCAGTTTCTCCTTTTGTCTCCCTCTCCACTTTTATCTTTCTATTTTCAACTGCCTGTACCAAGGTCAGTGTTCATTTTCACACTTCCCCTTGCACTCACACACCTGGCTGGACACCTGTCATTCCAGATACACTAATTAACACCTGCATCAGTACACAAATAAACCTTTTTATGTACACGTTTATGAGTGCATTGTTTGCTGATTTGTTTGTCCTTGTGGATGGTCAGTCGGTCAGTCAGTCAGTCAGTCAGTCAGTCAGTCAGTCACTCTCCCTAACCATCAATATACAAACCTTACTCTTCTGGCGAATAATCTCAATATACAAACGTTATTTCCGTCTTTTCACCCATTTTTTCCTTAATATCTAACCGCACAGGTAGAGAACGAGACTGATGGGATTGCGTAAGGTGGAACAAAGGGATGGGGTGGAAGAGGACGGAGCGCGGAATGATGTAATTTGGGGCCCCAGGAAGGTTTGGTGGAGGGAGTAGAGGGACGGGGCGTGGAGGCGGCGGCGCGGGGAAGACAAGGTGAGGGAGGCAGGTGCGACACATGTTTGCAGCTCATAACCACGCCTGTCTACGTGAATGTGACGTGTTTATTTCTTGTGTTATTAGCAGAGATGCAATAACTGGAGGAGGAGAAGGAGGAGGAGGAGGAGGAGGAAGAGGAGGAGGAGGAAAATTATTAAAAGTTGGAAGGTAAAGTCAAATAAAAATATGAGTAAAAGAAAGAAGGCACAAAAACTAGGAAAATGAAAATCTTGACAAAAGAAAACGATGTAGAGAAGAGACGATATTAATGAAGATATAATAAAAAAAAGAGTTAAATGAAAACACGGGTGCAAAAAACATATGCAAAAAATTGGGTAAATAAAAGGAAATAAGAGAAAGGAAGGTAATATGAAGACACAGGGAGGAAAATAAAGGGAAAAACGACTGGGGAAAAAAAAATAACAACTCAAATTGCTCCACACAAATGTTTCCCTGCACAAGTTTGGCTGCCGGAAGAATAGCAGTGGAAGCTTCTGAGTATATGAGCAACTACCTTCACACTGACTGGCAGCAAGAGGTAGAAGGTTATTAAAAAAATAAAAAATAGACACAGGATAAGCTGAACCTAAAAACTCATACCCCTGCATCCTCCCTCTTTTCTTTGTGGCAGCTAAGGGATACAGTCCAGGAACAAGAGAAACAAGAACAAGAAGACGTGGTAGTAGTAGTAGTAGTAGTAGTAGTAGTAGTAGTAGTAGTAGTAGTAGCACCACCACCACAACTAACACCAGTAACAAAATAAGAAAAAGAAGCTGGAATGGATGAGACGCCCAGAAAAAAAGAAAAGAAAACGAGGGGCAGATGACAAAAGCTTGAACTGCGACACACACAAAAGAAAAGGAGGAGAAACACGAAGAAACACAGGAGGAGGAGCAAACACCAACGAGCACTGGGGCTTGTAACGAGGGAGGGTATTTCCTGGAACCACTTGAGCCAGGGTACCTTATCTACGAGGAGGCAGGAGGGAGAGACGAACACCTCCATGGAAACTTTACCGGGAAATTCAAGAAAGAAACAGGGAAAGATAAACAGTGAAAGAGACCCAACTTTATGTATTATTTGCCAACACTTGCATAGCATCTGACAATATTTGCCGGGGGGCAGGAGAGGAGGGGGAGGAGGAAAGCGTAGCTACATATATTACAAAACCTCGTGACATTTGAATAAGATTCCCAACAATGTCGAGTAAGTGACGTGCATTGAAAATCTTGTGAACTTTTTAAAGCATTTTTATGGCGAAAAGGAGGGGAAGGAAGAAGAGGAAGAGGAATTGAAAAGGGAGGAGAAGAAAGGAGAAGCAGAGAAAGAAGAAGAGGAGGAGGAGGAGGAATAGAAGAAAGAGGAGGAGAAGGAAGAACAGAAGAAAGAGGAGGAGGAGGAATGGAAGAAATAGGAGGAGGAGGATCAATAGGAGACAGAGAAGCAGCAACAACAAAAGGAATAGGAAGATGAGAATTAGGAGGAGGAATAAAAGAAGCAGGAAGAACAGGAGGAGGAGGAGGAGGAGGGGCAACAAGAGGGGGTGTAGTGAAATGCTATCACAAAATTGAGAGTATAACATCCGAAGAAGAGATCTGAAATTCGCTGATGGATTCGTGCCGCGGGGGAATCACGCCCACATTCACAGAGGGAGTGACGCGACCCGAGGCTTGCAGGAGGAGGAGGTGGAGGAGGAAAGATAAGGCACACACATACACACACACACACACACACACACACACACACAAACAAGAAAGTAAGGTGAGAAAAGAGACAAAAAAACATTCAATTAAAGAAAACATGGAACTGAGGCAGAAAGGAAGGCAGAAAAGGAAGGGAAAAAAAGAAAAATAGAGACCTGAGAGAAGGGAGAGAGAGGATTGCAGGAGACAGTGAAAATAAAGGAGAAAGGAGACATGGCGGCTGAGGAAGAAAGAAAGGAAAGGAGAGAAGGAAGAAAATAGCTGAGGAAAGAAAGAGTAGAGGGAGAGAGGACTGCATGACACAGAATAAAGAAAAGAGAGGGAATTTGAATCTAAAACACACCAGTACACGAAACGAGACGAGAAGTGAGAGAATAAGCGTGTTTTCTTCTACCTTTCTGTTTCTTAGCGTGAAAATTTTCCCCTCCCTTTAAAAATACTATAACCAAAGGCTTCCGTAATTAATAAAAACAACATGGCGGACAATCAAGGGAGGAAATACAGCTTCCGCCCCTAACGAAAAAAAAAAAAAGGAAGATCAAAACTGCAAATACGTCCACCAAAATACACAAAAAGAAAACGGAGGAACGATTTTTTCCCGTTTTCCTTCTCTCGTGTATAGGAAAATCGGTACGCACGTCACGGGAACAAAACAAAAAATGGGGGGTTGTTTTTTCCTCACAATTTTTGGGGACACTTTGGAAAATACATTCGAGCAGCGAGAAGACGGAGAAGAGAGGAGGAGAGGAGAGGAGAAGCGAGGAAGCGTATGGATGAAGCCTTGGAACGATCCGTAAAGTCTACGAGAGAGAGAGAGAGAGAGAGAGAGAGAGAGAGAGAGAGAGAGAGAGAGAGAGAGAGAGAGAGAGAGAGAGAGAGAGAGAGAGAGAGAGAGAGAGAGAGAGAGAGAGAGTTTGACTTTTATACCCAAAGATAATTCAATTTCACTCATTCCTCCGTCAGTGTCACCTGCAATGAATTCGTTTCTCCATTTCCCTTCACGTTGCCTGAGTGAATTGCAGCCTGACCATGCAGGATTTACATAATGGAATTCCCAAAGTTTCTCCCTCACTCTCTCCTCACCTATGCAGTCTCTCCTGTCTCTTCACCTGGCCAGCCTCTCCTTTCTACCTCCAGTCCTAAGCTGATCTCTATCCTTGCAAGTACCCAGACGCTCTGATCCCTCTGTGGTGCCGTGTGGATTAAGGACAGTCTTACATTTCCCCCTCAGGTCGTTGCTCTAACCATCACGTAGGCGAGTGGCTTATCAGAGAAGCGACTCAGAATTTAACTAATGTTCGGGAAAGTTGATTGATTTCTGCTTATCTGCTCATCCCGTGCGGGGCTGCTCGGTAAGGAGGAAATTGCTCTCTGCGGGAGTTTGAGGGCTTGAGTTGCACGAGGAGGATTGGGACAACAGACTGGCAGACTCAGACTATTGAAATATTTATGCTTTTATTGCTTCGGCGCATGGGTTACCTGCAGTAGACACCCCATTGAGCTGCGCACCACAAATTCGTAAAGCATGTGACTCGAAATAGCTTATTCATACAAAGGGTTGTCACACTTACGCGCTCCCTCCTGCCAATCTCACCCTCCGCCTAGCCTCCCTTCCCGGCGCGGTGACGCTGCATCTCCACCCTTCCCGCCAGCAGAGGAGTGACTCCCCACACTATGCATACCATGAGCAATACATGATGTGTCAGACGCGACAGACAAATCAGGTTTTGTTCTCCTCGTACGTCACCGTCCCTCGCAGACACTCCGATGTACGTCAGCTTGGAGAGGCAAGGTAGTTTTTACTTTCTTTTATTTTTTTCTTAATTGATAAAGAGTGTTGACAGCAGAGGTCACGCGCCGCCATGGCAAGGCTTGCTGCATGGTAACAGTGATGGCCAGAGTTAAAAGAGCGCCACTCCTTCGCCCAAGGCAACTGCTGCGTGCGGGGATCGAACTCACAACCTTTGGCCTACGAGAACAACACCTTACTGCGGAGCCACCCGTCCCTGTTCAATTCTTTCCCTCCTCCGTTCGTTGCCCATCCTCCCGAAAAAATAAATAAATAAATAAATAAATAAATAAAATAATAATAATAAAATAATAACTACTACTACTACTACTACTACTACTACTACTATTACTACTACTACTATTACTACTACTACTACTAATAATAATAATAATAATGAAAATAAATAAGATAAAATATGGTGGTGTGTGGACGCGGCCCTCTTCTCAGAGATGAGGGAATGACATATGATGAAAGGATGCGTGTGGCACAGGAAGGTGAGAGAACCACTACTGCAGAATGAGTCGGTCTAAAGATTATATCCATCACACACCAGCCATCCCTTATCATTCCAATGAACCAAGTAATCACGAACAAGTTAAAAAAAACACCTGGGGAGAGTTTCATTAGTTCGCGTAAATTACCACTCACATCTATATGAGCCCATATTTAGAAACCCTTCTCTCTCTCTCTCTCTCTCTCTCTCTCTCTCTCTCTCTCTCTCTCTCTCTCTCTCTCTCTCTCTCTCTCTCTCTCTCACCACGACTATTTTCAAAGGCCACAGAGATGATTAGCCAGGTTCTCATGACTGTTTCTCCTGTCAATAATGCAGAAATCTTGTTAATCTGTCACTAGAACCATAAAAATAAAAACACCCTTAAAAACACGTGAAGCTTCGAGTAGAGCCTTTTGAAAGTAGTTGAGGTGCGGACAGAGGTGTTTCAGATTACCGTCCTATAACCCAACGAATACCTAACTGTGCTGGTGCCACGCCACAAATCTTCACTGCCACACAGACCACTCATCACCATCAATCACCATCACCATCACCATCACCGCAAACCCTTCGTCCTTCACGCCACCATTAACCCTCCCCTCCCTGCACACCACTACCATGAAGTACTCCCCCCCCCCAATCCTCAACCCAGCCACACTCCCCACCGAGGCAAAACACAGCCATTATACTCTGCCTTGAGGGACGCCGCTGGAACTGCGCAATGTCTCGCCTTTTTTGTTACGTCAGGCGTCCAGGAAGCAAGTGCGTAGGTGAGAGAGAGAGAGAGAGAGAGAGAGAGAGAGAGAGAGAGAGAGAGAGAGAGAGAGAGAGAGAGAGAGAGAGAGAGAGAGAGAGAGAGAGAATCCTGAACTTACTCTACTGGTCTATTCTGGTTTGGTCCCTTGAGTAATGATAGTGAGTACATTATTGTGAAAAATGAGGGAAGAGAACGGTCAAATCCTCCTCCTCTTCCTTTTCTCCCTCCGTCTCCCCTCTTCCTCTTCCTCCTCCTCCTCCTCCTCCTCTTCCTCCCAGACAATCATCCCACACTCTAGCAACACAAACACCCATGGCGGCGCGGCAGGAATATGCTGACTAACTAAGCATAAACGCGCCAAATAGAAAATAAAAAAGTCAGACAGCTCATGTTCACAGGCAAGATTATCGAACACATGACGCGAGGAAAAGCATATTGCATTTCCAAGACGTGATGCATTTCTGGCAATTCAATGACAAGACCGCTGAGATGCCTGCAGATGCAAACTCGCGCAAAGAGACTGCGATTTCAGACATTTCCAGCATGTACGGTTTATTAAAGTTACTCCATTTTCTTTGGTGTTCGAGAGAGAAATCCTGAGGCGACATGATGCAACTCTCGGATGACGTGGAGTTTGTCTGTGATTCCTTTAACTTTTTATTTATTTATTTATTTATTTACTTATTTATTTATTTATTTATTTATTTTTTTTGCGTGGGAGAGTGAGGGTGGGTGACCAGAAAAGAAGAGAATGATGAGATGACGGTTAAGTTAGCCAATGTCTAATTCCCTGAGGAGTCTTGAGGAAAAGCCAAAGACGACACGCAGATAAAGACAAATCAGCAAACTCAGAGTTCGCTGATACTTTTTTTCCTTTTTTCTTTTTTACTTGGAATGAACTTAACGAAAAATAGACTGATGACATACACGTAGAGGGGAATCAACGAACACGGAGATCGGTATGTCTCTCTCTCTCTCTCTCTCTCTCTCTCTCTCTCTCTCTCTCTCTCTCTCTCTCTCTCTCTCTCAGTAATCGCGTCGTCACTCACTGGAACAAATTAAAGTGAGAATAGGTTGCTTTAATGCGCCACAACAACGGGGTCATATGGTAGTTGAAGCATTAGTGAGTGTAACTGTGGTCGCTTCAAGGTTCGCTAGACAAAGACAATACAGGAAGAGGAGCAATGGAAACTAACAATAGTACTGAATTTACGAAACGTTTACCGAGAGATGTAAAGCAAAGCAGATATTTCCCTTTTACTCTGAGCCGAGGAAATGTTCATATACCTGATTTGATTTTGTTTCCCAGAAGATACAATTAATTTTTTTAACTTATTTGTGTTTATTTATTTATTTACTTAGTTTAATTAGTTAGTTAATTGATTTTACATTTTATTTATTTATTTATTTATTTATTTTACTGATTTACTTATTTATTTTCTGCAGGTAGTGTACATTACAGAGGAGTGGGAAGAAGGGAGGTCGCTCGTGTTCACATCCTGCCCTCTCACAAGTAGGTCACCTTGCAATAAATCACCTACTGCCTTGTTGCCTGTTCCTTGTTCCTGTTTAATACCTATTCTGCTACTTCCCTTCTTCCTATTGTTGCTCCTCTTCCTCTTTTGTTCTCTTTGTTCTCGCTCTTTCCATTGTTAGTTCCTCGTTGTCTGGTTTTCTATATCCTCCACGTTCTTCTCCTCCTCCTCCTCTTCTTTATTTCTTGTTATTCTTTTCTTTTCTTCGATTTTTTCTTTTTCTTATATTTATATTTTCACTTCTACTCCCGTTTCCACTTCTATTTCTGCTTCTACTTCTACTTTCTTTTTCTTCTCTCTTTCTTCTTTCGCCTTTTCCTCTTACTCTTTTTTTATATTCTTTTCTTCTTTTTGTTCACCTTATATTAATATTCAAACTTCTACTGTCTTTTCTTCTTCTATTTCTGCTTCAACTTCTACTTTCTTCTCTTTCCTCTTTTCCTTTCACCTCCTCCCCTTACTCTTCCCCTCCTCCTCCTCCTCCTCCTCCTCTTTTACAGCCTCAACAGGGCCAGCAGCACTAATTATCATCACGAACGAGGAAACTTGAGGAGGCCACAGCGAGGAAATAACAAGAGGGAATAACAATGGCAGTGATAAAGTTAAAGTAGAGAGAGACTCATTGGAAGGGGCCTCAATCTTCCTCTAACCGCGCACAACACTTGACCTGGTTCTCCTAACTCCTGTCTTCTGCCTTCTCTTCCCTCCAGTGTTATTCTCTCTCTCTCTCTCTCTCTCTCTCTCTCTCTCTCTCTCTCTCTCTCTCTCTCTCTCTCTCTCTCCTTCTCTTCCCTCTCCGATTTCCTCCGCGTTTCCTCTTCTGGCAAATTTACAGCTGGTTCAGAGAGATTGAGTAAGGGATGGTGAAGGGTACCCTTGCTCGCTCACTCACTCACTCACTCACACACACACACACACACACACACACACACACACACACACACACACACACACAGTATATCCAGCAATTCTCACAATCTATCTGCCAGTCTTCCTCCTTCTCCTTCCCCATTTGTTGTTTTTGCTCTTGTTTTTATTCTTTTTCTTCGCCTTCTCTTTCCTTTTATTTTCTTTCTATTTTTTTCTTTTTCTTTTCTTTGTTTCTATTTATTTTCTTTCTATTTTCCCTTCTCTTCTCATTCCCCTGCTCCTCTTTCTCCTTCCTCTTTTTCTTCTTGTTTTCTCATTTTTTCTCCTCCTCCTGCTTCCTCTTTTTTTTTCTCCTCCTCCTCCTCCTCCTCCTCCTCCTCCACCTAACACTCTCTCATCCACTCTTAAGGTCAGATCAAATTTACTGAATTTCCCCAATGCTTGTGACAACAGAATATCTAAACGAAGGCTGCCGAGGTGTCAATATCGCTGATGCTCATGCTAACATTAATTCAGTCTAGCTGGGAGGATTAAACCAGTAAGAAATATAACCTATATTAAGAAAACATATATATCTAACTAGTACTTGATCTTTTTATGTATCGCCCATGAAAAAGGGAGAAAAAAATTATATGGAAAAAGAATGATGCATCGACAAAAAAAAAAAAAAGAAAGGATGAAAAATAAGACGAAAAAAGAAAAATCCTCTTAAATCTTATTCCCAAAAAGGAAAAATAAGGGGAAAACAGAAGCCAATATATTTTCCAGAGTTTCCTTTTTTATCTTTTCTCTCCAATACAAAAAAGAAACGAGATTTATAGCAACGCCTGGCACTCCCACGAGACGCAGGAAATATGTTAACGAAGGAAAACAAAACAATTAATACGGACTGAAGAAGAGTGAAGCGAGGGAAGGGTACGAGGAGGGGGATTAGAGAGACAGGAGAGAGAAAGAGAATAGGGAGAGAAGGATAGGGAGGGAGGAAAGGAGAGGAACAGGAGGGAAAGAAAAAAATGCACGCTTAATCGTACGAGGAGGGGATTAGAGAGACAGGAGAGAGAAAGAGAATAGGGAGAGAAGGATAAGGAGGGATGAAATGGGAAGGGACGAGAGGAGGGGAACAGGAGGGAAAGAAAAATGCACGTTCAATATAGAAACGGAGAAAGAGACTGACAACCTGTTTTGCTGTGACTGATATTTTATTTTATTTTTTTTTTTTTTTTTTTTAGTATCATATCAGCGTGGAGAAAGAATAAGGAAGAAATGAAAGGATGCATCAAGATTTTTCGTCTCCTTTGTGGTACCCTGCGCTTGTCAACTTTCATTTGTTTCCCCGCAGTTGGCCAATACATCGCATCGTAAAAGTTGCTCAGTGAGTGGCTGGCTGTTCTACTCTACACATATGAGACAAAAGGAAAAGAAAAAATCATCAGAAAATAGAGGAAACTGCAAAAAGCCGGCAGACCTACACGTGGCAGTCCCTGTATGAAACTTATCCTCATCCACACATTTATCTAGTCTTCCTTTAACCCTTTCACTACGACAGGAAGCAATTACTAGCACGAGAAGAAATGCGTGAAGTCTTTACAAGTATCTACTCGTATAAGAAAGTTGTAGGTGAAAAAAATACATTTTGCAATTTCTTACCGATTCAAAGATTGGATGTGGCTCTAGAACACGTAAAGATGCATCAGAGTGATTGGTAATTAGGAAAAGGTGTACCAATGTGTATCAAAGGGTTAAAACTCCCTAATGACCCAGCACTAACAACCTGATTACTAGTATGCTCCATTCATCTACCACTCACACGCTCTGCCTCCACGCGAAGCCGATGGAAAAATAAGAAATATACGGAGGAGCGTGTTTGAAGAGTAACGAAGGAACACAGCAAGGCTAATTGGTCCTTATGGAAGTGTTTGTGGGAACTGTCAACTACCTTTTCGAACAGAGAGATATAGGATAGTAAAAGAAACGAGATACGGAAGTTGAGGAAATTGGACAACACAGAAAGAAGAATTAGGACAGTTAAATAAATGAGACGTTAAAGTCGAAGAAACTGGAGAAAGTAAGTGAGGGAAAAGGAATAGCGAAGTGAGAGTAATAAGAGAGCAAGTAAGAAAAATATAATAGGAAGATTAATGAAGAAAGAAGAGAAGGGAAGGACTGAGTGAGGGGAGCACGAAAATAAGACAGCTAACAAATAACAGAAGGAGATGGCAAGAGAGAAAGAGCAAAGGGAAGGAAAGGAGGAGGATAAAATGAATGCAAAAATACACACAAGAAGAACAGATACCAGGAAGTCTTTTGATACATAACAAGGGCACCTGTTGAAGATTCTGATACCATTAATTCATTTACTTCTTCCTTTGCTAATATTTGTAGCACTGTGAAGAAAAAAAAAAGCTATGGAGACGGAAAAGAAGAGAATAGAGAATTAATTTATTCATTTTCATTGCTATTTTTTTTTTAGATTGGAGTTATTAAAAAGACAGCAGTTGGAGACGATGATGATAAAAGTTACTAGTAATTATAAAAGTTTAAATTACTTAAGGGAGGATGAATCAATTTTTTTTTCCACGTACCGCAACACCGGAATCATAAAGCGCCGCACGTTAGAAATACATAAAATACTTTCACATACAAACAAAAAAATAAACAAGATCCAAAGGTATAAAGTAAAACAACATTCGAGGGAACAAGGACAAGACAGAAACGTGTATGGAAAAAAATGTGTGAAGGGAAGGAACGAGGGAGTGGGAAGGGCAAGGAAATAAGGGGAATAAAGAACAAGGGAATAGAAAACTGAGGTGAACACATCGATAAGGAATTACGCAAAACTAACAACACGAGAGAGAGAGAGAGAGAGAGAGAGAGAGAGAGAGAGAGAGAGAGAGAGAGAGAGAGAGAGAGAGAGAGAGAGAGAGAGAGAGAGAGACTCTAAATAGAAAAGATCAAGATAACAAGACGAGACTCGAAGACGAGGGACGTAAAAGAATAAATTAAAAGAAAACAAAAATAAATGTGTCGCTGCTAAAGATAACGAGGATGAGAAGGAGGAGAATGAGGAGGAGGAGGAGGAGGAGGAGGAGGAGGAGGAGGAGGAGGAGGAGGAGGAGGAGGAGGAGGCATTACCACAACAGAATACAAGAATCGCAGTAGAAAAATTATTAATGAATGTATTATCGTGAATGATTGACACTCTCTCTCTCTCTCTCTCTCTCTCTCTCTCTCTCTCTCTCTCTCTCTCTCTCTCTCTCTCTCTCTCTCTCTCTCTCTCTCTCTCTCTCTCTCTCAACCACACAAAAAAAAACTTAATTTCCAGGACACCAAATACCACTAATCATGCGGAAGCTAGAAATAAAAAACATCACGAGCCAATTAACCTGAAGTGCCTTTTAATCACCTGGGCGGGATAGCAGTGTTGGTCTTGTTAAAGAGGGAAAAGATCGCTTCCAGGAATACTCTTACGATCTTGTGTACCAGACTTCCCCCCTCGGCCTCCCTCTCCCTCTCCCTCTCCCTCTCCCTCTCCTTCTCTCTCTCTCTCTGTGTGTGTCTGTCTCAAAGGGATTTCCACCTTCGTTTATACATCTACGCCAACACGCACGCGGGTATATGAACACGAACGCTAAAGAAGAAAATAATTTTGAGAGAGAGAGAGAGAGATTAGAGACGAGATTAGAGCACACCATTTAATTCTAATGATATCCTTTCAACTTCCAGGAACAATTTTGCGTCCATTATAAGCAGTTTCACGAATTTCCACACGTTCTACTAAATCCCCTGACCCGCTTCCCTGCTTCCTTCCGCTGATTTGACTTGTCCTTCCCTTCCACCCTCACGCCCTCCCAGCCTCCCTGCACCTCCCTTCTTCCTACCCATCCCCACGCCTCACTCAGAATAGGTAATGAGGGATGTGATGGCGATCTCAGAATGTCAGTGAATGGAGGTAATGATTCTCTCTCTCCAGGCAAAAGGATTCATCCCAGCTGTGGGTTTTGTGAGTGTTCCTTGCACAGCATTTAAAGGTTTATCCTCTCATTCCTAGTTTTCGTATTTACATTCATGCCTGGAGACCGATTTTTGAGTGCGAAATGTAGGTGACGGTGCTTGCTGTGTGTGTGTGTGTGTGTGTGTGTGTGTGTGTGTGTGTGTGTGTGTGTGTGTGTGTGTGTGTGTGTGTGTGTGTGTGTGTGTGTGTGTGTGTGTGTGTGTGTGTGACGTAAGGATGCATGTAACTACCTTTCGTCACATCTGTCACACACACACGCGGGCGCACGCACACACACACACGTTGAGGTCCATTAGCAGGGGCGGGGGCGTGAGGGCGTGGTGAGCGCATCACATTGCGGTACGGCCCTCATTGTTGGGGACGAAAAAAAAAAAAAAAAAGAAAGAAAAAAGAAGAAAAACGCACATAGCGTGTGTGAACATGAGCGGCAGATGACCACAAAAAATGCACCAGTAAAATTAAATGATGAAGTTAAATGCAACGCTCCTCTCTCTCTCTCTCTCTCTCTCTCTCTCTCTCTCTCTCTCTCTCTCTCTCTCTCTCTCTCTCTCTCTCTCTCTCTCTCTCTCTCTCTCTCTCTCTCTCGCGAAAGGTCAGTCAACCAGATATTCCCTTAAACAGACAAACGTCCATTCACTCCCTCTCCCTTGCCTGTCACTCCACTCCACCCGGCGGACACACACACACAAGGCAGGAGGAATTCAATACAGACCAATGCAGTAATCCACCCTCGTGTCTTACAATTCAGAGTTGAGCTAGATAGGTGGGTAGGCAGTGAGTGTCATGCGGGTACTGCCACGTGTAGGCCTGATGGATTCTTGCAGTTTGACTTATTTTCTTTGTTTAATTTTCTAGTTTAATTTTTTTTCCCATAGTGGTAAGAGGCTTTTTTTTTTTTTCTTCTGCCTTTAGTCACCTTTTTATTTGTTTATTTATTTATTTATTTTTTTTTACATGAACATTAGATAAACACATAAGGGAAGATGCAATGAGCCAATCACTCGAAAAACACGCACGCCTATAATCATCTGTCATTCCCGTTTATAAGTTGATCTATTCTTCCTTTAAACCTCGCAGTTGAGCCAGCGATAACACCCTGCGTCATAAGTCTATCCTAGTCATCTACCACTGTAAGCCAGTTTCTTCCTGTCACTTCCTTGTAATCAATCTTTAATCACTCATGAACCCGTTACTTCCACCCCTTCCCAGATTACTAACCCTGAGTCTCGTCTGAATCACCTGAACCATCAAAACACTCACAGAAACATCGCGTAACACTTCGAGAGAGGGAGAAAAGAAGAAGAAAAAAAAAAAGCTGCAGTCTCATCCATCTCACATCCAATCAACCACATCCCGCTAATCCATCAAGCCATCAGTGCATCCATTCATCCCACTCATGCGGATTTCCGGGAGCTACCGAATCGAAAGCCATTATTGGTGAAGGCCATCTAGGTAACTGCCTCCTCCCTGCCCGCTGCTACCTACCCCCTGGCCCTCACTGACCGCCCTCCTGCCCCTCGCTGCCCCTGTCTCCTCCTAGCAGCCGCAGGAGGTACTAATTGCAGGCCTGCTTTATGTTGGGAAGGTTGGAAGAGCGTGGCAGCCTTGGAATCGTCAGCTCAAAGGCGGTTCATTCTGTGAGTGTGAGCCAGTTTTTATTGTTGCGAATTGGGAGCAGCCGCGGAGAGAGGAGGAGGGGAGGAGAAGAGGGAAGGGACTCTCTCTCTCTTTCTCTTTCTCTCTCTCTCTCTCTCTCTCTCTCTCTCTCTCTCTCTCTCTCTCTCTCTTAATGGACATGTATTGTTTATTGACCCCAGACTAACCCAGTATACGATTTTTTTTTATTTCTAGAGGTAAACTGAACTCCATTTTACTAATTCGCCTGTATTACTTTTCTATTACTTATCTATTTATTTATTTATTTTATTTTATTTTATTTTTTTTAAGTGAAAAGTTAGCGAACATTTACCCCATTTTTCGTCTCTTTGCCTGTCCTCTTTCGCAGGTTAAAATAAATAAGTAAATAAATAAATAATAATAATAATAATAATAATAATAATAATAAATAAATAAATAAAATAAATAGAAGATGAAAAGATAGGAAATAAATAAAAAATAAAATAAATAAACAGAAAATTAAATATAAGGAATAAACAAAAAAATAAAATAAAAAAACAAATAAATAAATAAAATTAAATAAAAAGAATATAAAAAAAAAAAATAGCGAAAAAAAAAGTTCCTCTCACTCCCGTCACAACAAATCAAGAAGTGGACACGAACCCTGAAGTCGAACCCAGGCTGAGTCACTGAACCACACACCGAACCAGCGACCAGTGACGTGAATAATCGTAGGAACCACCACAAGACGGCCTTTCCTCCACACTCCGATAGATGGAAGTCCACCTGGAACGGCCAAATCCATCCACATTCTAGTTTATCTTCTCTAAATCTTCCACAGCAGAGTTTTTTTTTCTGGTCCGATGAAGCATTGAAACCACAAGAACCACCACAAAACAACCTTTCATCCACACCCCGGTAAATGAAAATCCACCTCATCCACATCTTCATTCTAATCCACCTCATCCACATCCTAATCCACCGACCACAAATCTTCAAATAAACAGATTTTTTTTTATTGATAAGCCACAAAATGACCTTCCATCCACACCCCGATAAGTGAAAATCCACCTCATCATCCACATTCTTATCTTCCTTGAATCTTCCAACATACATTTTTTTTTTTTTTGTAATTGATAAATCGCTGAAGCCACGAAACGACCACAAAACGACCTTACATCCACACGCCGGTAAATGAAAATCCACCTCACCCACATCCACATTCTAATCCACCTATCCTGAATATCCATCATGCAATTTTTTTTTACTTCATGAAATTTAGAAACACCACAACGATTTCCACTGGCAATCTGGCGACTAAAGATCCACGTCATTCATAACCACTTCCACATTTTAATCCATCTTCCTTGAATCGTCCACTGAAGATATATATATTTCTTTCCTACACTAGACCTATACATATTTTTTTTTGTTTCCTGTCCCTCCGTTTTTAGTTCACCAGTTGCAAAAACAAACAAGAACAGCCACAAAAGAAAAATCCACATGGTCCACGCTCCACATTTTAATCCACCTATCTTAAATCCTTGTACACTAGACCTTTATTTTTTCCTCTCTTTCTCCCTTTCTTTTTTTTTACCTTCAATTTTTTTTTCTTCACCTGACGAAGAACCCCGACCGTATGATAAAAAGAAGTGATTATCAGATGTCCCTTTTCCTACCTGTCGCCTAGGCCTTTAAGATTACGCCCAGTTAAGGGACAGGTGAGAGAGTTAATTAGGAGATGATTTACATGCTACATTAAATACCTCTCACGGCCAGCTTAATTAATGCCAACCTACCTGCCTACCTACCTGGTCTTACTTGCTAATGACGAACACTAGCCTTTTGAGAAATATTCCTGATTTTTTTCCATAATTTTTTTCTTTAATTAATGATGGTAATGGTGGCATGTGGAGAGAGAGAGAGAGAGAGAGAGAGAGAGAGAGAGAGAGAGAGAGAGAGAGAGAGAGAGAGAGAGAGAGAGAGAGAGAGACAGAAACAAAACGATACTCAGATGGGAGGGAGGAAGAGAAAGGACGGACGGACAGAGGGAGGGAGGGAGGGAGAGATAGAGACAGAGAAAAGGAGGAAGGGAGGGACGAACTGACGGATAGAGGGACAAAGAAACACACACACACACACACACACACACACACACACACACACACACATACAGGTGGTTAGCTTACCTGTCCAACCTGTCAGTGAAGGACGGTAAATTACAGATGTGCACGACCCCAAACAGCCCAACCCTTCATTACCTGTTCCAGTTCTCAGCCCCCGTGCGTGTGGCGTCTCTCCTTCCCCCCGTGTCGCCTTCCCCTGCTTCTCTTTCCGTCTGTTCCCCTTTTCCTTCTATATTTTCCTTTCCCTATTTGTTATTCATTTTTTCCTCTTCTCTTTCGTATGATTAATTTCTCTTTTACTTCCCCTTCTTTTTCATGTCTTTTTTTTTACTTTTTTCTGCTTTCCTTTCCTATTCCTCTTTTACCTTTCCTGTCACTCCTTTCCTCTTATATTCCATTCCTTTTTCTTTCTCTTTCATATTATGCTTCTTTTTTCTCTTTTATCCCCACCTCCCCTTCTCTCTCCTATTCTTCTTTTACTTTTCTCTTTCCTTTCCTATTTCCTCTTTCACTGTTCTCTTTTCTATCACTCCTTTCTTTCTATCTACTCTTCCCTTTCCTGTCCTTCTTTTAACCTTTCGTATATTGTTACTCCTTTTTCCTTATCCTTCTTTCCTTTGCTATCTCTTTTTTTACCCTTTTTTCTTTCCTTCTCTTCAAGTTTTCTTCGCTCTTCTATTCCCCTTTTATTCTTTTCTTTGCTTTTGTCGTTTTTTGCGACGCCATATTGCCTCGTTTCTGCGGTGCGTTATAATTAATCATTCATTTACTTATTAATTCCCCTCCTCCTCCTCCTCCTCTGTCAATTAGTATTTTTCTCTCGTTCTCTCTGTCTTCTGCTTTTTTATTTGCCCTTCCTTGTCTTTCTCTTTGCATTCCTTCCCTCTCCTGTCTCCTTTTCTTTCTTTTTTCTCCCTTTTTCTATTTACTTTTTCTCTTTCTATGCCTTCTTCTCCTTCTTTCCCTCTCCTTTCCTTCCTATGCTTTCTTTCTCCTCTCCCATTGCTCTCCCTTCCCTCTCCTCTCTACACATCCTATTTCTCTCCTCTTCTTTTCTCCCCTTCCCATTCCTCCCTTCCTGTTAACACCCATCTCTATCCCTTCCTTCCTCTACTCTCCCCTTCCTATCCCTCTTATTCCCTTATCTCCCCTTGCTATCCTTCCCTTCCTGTATCCGCGGAATTCCGGCCGGGTGATCTGTAACATTACGTAATGCAAGAATTTTCCGATATTTCTCCCGACAACACTTCCCCTCAGCAATTTCCCACACCACTGACGAAACTATGTGGGTTTCAGTATATGAGATAACTTCCTGGCCTGTTACTGGAATGGTGGGGTAGTTATAGCGGCGCTGCGGTGAACATCGAGGCGGTAGAAGGAAGGTCTCCTGTCATTATATAAGGCCCATATTCTGAAACTCTTTGCTCTCTCATCTCGACTATTTTACAAGGCCACAGAGATGATTAACCGGGTTCTCAGGACTGTTTCTCCTGTTAATAATGTAGAAATCTTGTTAATCTGTTTGTAGAACCGTAAAAACAGCCTTAAAAACCCGAGTTACGTCAATTAGAGCCTTCTAAGTGTAGTGGAAGTGCAGCGCAGAAGTGGTTCGGAACGTGGTCGTGATTGTGAAATAGTGTATTACATGGAGAAAGTGTGTTAATGTCAGGGTGTTGTGATTTCATTTCTATGTTATCAAACGGGCAGATGTGACGTGAGAGAGAGAGAGAGAGAGAGAGAGAGAGAGAGAGAGAGAGAGAGAGAGAGAGAGAGAGAGAGAGAGAGAGAGAGAGAGAGAGAGAGAGAGAGAGAGAGAATTACAAATCATTAAGTAATACGTCGAAGGTGATGCTAATTACGTATTCATAAGCCAATAAACTGTTCATGGAAACTTGTGTGGTGTGTGACGTGAAGCGACGTGGTACAATCAACAAACATATAAAAAAAAAAAAAACTACACTCGTATCCCTCCACACACCTACTTACCTGACTAAACACACACACGCACGCACACATTCACACACATACACACACCCTGCTAAGTAAGTCATACATAAATCACACACCTCTTGCTGTACAGTGTAACCACCACTACTGGACACTGTTACAAGAATTCATTACTAGGACATGTTTATCTCCGCTCCCCTTCCTGTTCTGCTTATCTTGTTTTCCTTCACACTTCTTCACATTTACTCGCTCTGCTTCATCTTCGCTTTCAACTGTTTATCTTGGTCTTCACTATTTTCCTTAATTTCTTCTCGTGCAAACTCCTGTTTTACTTGATGTTCATATTTTCCGTTATTCTCATGCTACATTTCCCACAATCATTCTTTTTTCCTTAGTATTTTTTGTATTTTTTTATTCTTCTTCTATTTTCCTTAGTTATCCATAATTTCCTCTGCATTTCTCGTTGCTTCATTCGCTTTATTCCTCTCATTTCTTTTCATTACTGTTCATCATGTTCCTTCGTGTTCTGTTCTGTTTTCACTACATATTTCTCTCTATTCTATATCTTACTTCTTCTCCTGTACCAAACCGCGTAGCAGGAACAACCCCAACGTGGAGTTTGTCTATTGGTTTAATCTCGCGAGCCGCACCGCCCGAGGACGCCAGCCGGGAGTGAACTGAACACTTTTACATTGAATTCACCAAGTCCCGGGTATTGCATTAACCAGCGCACGGCGACGTACGAGTATACCAAGCGAACA